>NC_056663.1:40664864-40965221 GCF_018350195.1 Panthera tigris
CGAGTGGTCCCTGGAGAGGAGGAGCAGAAATTTGAAGTAGAAAAATACATCATCCATAAGGAATTTGATGACGACACTTACGACAACGATATTGGTAAGATGTCACATTCTCCCTGCTGCGGACGGCACCATACACAGCCACACATGTGCACTCACACCTCTTCCCCCCCCCCCACTCTCGCCTCCTCCTTCGTCTTCCTCCCCTCAAGTCAGAAGCAGCCCTTCCCACGCGGCTTATTCCCTTCTTCCTCTTCTCCCAGCACTGCTGAAACTGCAGTCAGACTCGCTACAGTGTGCCCAGGAGAGTGACACTGTCCGCACCGTCTGTCTCCCTGAAGCTGACCTGCGCCTGCCTGACTGGACAGAATGTGAGCTGTCTGGCTACGGCAAGCACGAGGCGTGTAAGTGGAAGGAAGTCTCGGCCCCATCCTGTCTGTCTGCAGGACAGCAGGGCATGCACTTTCTGGTGGAAGAAAAAGCAGTGACGTTCTAGCCCTGGTTCAGGCACTGATGTAAATGTAGGCAAGTTCCCTGCGGACCGAGAACCCCTCACCTGCCTTCCCTACTTCGCAGGGTCACTGTGCAGGCCACGAAGGGTCTGAGTAATACAAGTGCTTTGAAGAGCTTCAGACTTCAGGAAGGTTCTGATAAGAAGTGGAGTACAGTGATTAGGGGGTGTGGTTCTTTTTTTTTTTTTTTTTAACGTTTATTTATTTTTGGGACAGAGAGAGACAGAGCATGAACGGGGGAGGGGCAGAGAGAGAGGGAGACACAGAATCAGAAGCAGGCTCCAGGCTCTGAGCCATCAGCCCAGAGCCCGACGCGGGGCTTGAACTCACGGACCACGAGATCGTGACCTGAGCCGAAGTCGGAGGCCTAACCGACTGAGCCACCCAGGCGCCCCTAGGGGGTGTGGTTCTTGGACTCTCTGGTCCCGTAGTCTGGAGATCAAATCTGAGATCTGCATCTTGTAGCAGTGTGGCCCAGGACGGGGATTTTTGTTTTACACCGTCCCAAGCCCCTGTGTTCTCACCAGTAACATGGGGGTAGACTTAGCTGCCTCCTTAGACGGTGAGAATGAAATGATAGTAGGTGAAGGCAGTGGTTTTCAACTGGGGTGATTTTGCCCCCCCAGCAGACCCCGGCAATGTCTGGAGGCATCTTTGATCGTCACAACTCAGGATGGAGGTTTATACTAGCATTTAGGGAACAGAAGCCCAGGATGCTGCAGACATCTGCAGTGCCCAGGAGAGCCCCCCTCACATTATCTGGCCCCAACGTCACCAGTGCTACTACTGAGAAACCATGGGCTAAACTCTGTAAGATTTCTGGCTTTGTCAGTCAAAACAATCTTGACGATTTTGTAGGCGTCCACCTAATATGTGTGAAAGCTCGAGACAAGTTAGCCATTATTGGAAAATTTGGCTTCCTCCCTCCAAAAGGTTTACAAATACTTTCCCTAAAACCATCGGACATTTTCCCTTCTCTCTTGCAGCTTCTCCTTTCTATTCTGAGCGGTTGAAGGAGGCTCATGTCAGGCTGTACCCAGCCGGCCGCTGCACGTCACAACACTTGTTTAACAGAACCGTGACGAACAATATGCTGTGTGCTGGAGACACACGAAGTGGTGGGAACCAGGCAAACATCCATGATGCCTGCCAGGTAAACACGAGAGTCTCGCCAGAGCCTGAACCCACCCAAGGGTAAAAGTGTCCCTTGGCCAACAGGCTCCGAACCAAGAAACAAGTTACAGCCAGAACCGGGGGATCTCATCTTGAGGAGGCAGTGGAAGTTCGAGATGAGAGCCTCAAAGAATAACACAATCAGAGAAAGATCAAAGTTACCCAAAGTTATGAAATCTAAACTGCAGGAAATTTCCCCAATGTCTCTACCGGAAACTCCACCTGGTTCAGGGTTTCCTGTAGGCCCAGGCAATTGATTGACTATTGAAGTGATGGATAAAGCAACACAAATTAAGCAGTTCTTTTTTTTTTTAATGTTTATTTAATTTTGAGAGAGACAGAGCACAAGCAGGGGAGGGATGGAGAAAGGGGGAGACACAGAATCTGAAGCAGGCTCCAGGCTCTGAGTTGTCAGCACAGAACCCGGCACAGGGGTCAAACTCATGAACCACGAGATCGTGACCTGAGCCGAAGTCGGGTTGGATGCTTAACTGACTCAGCCACCCAGGCACCCCAAATAAAGCAAATCTTGACTTCTGGGGGTGCTGGAGAACTGGGGTCTGCCACGTAGAAGGGGGAGGAGGGGCTGTAGCTTACTAGGAAGGGGGACATGGATGATTTGTGAGAAATAAGTTTTAAAAACTCTTATTCAGCCCTAATATGAGGTTTTTAGCCTGGGAAAGCAAACTATTTCAGGTTGTCTGTGTTGGCATCCTTATCAGAGTTAGTACTTCTCTTTTGTGATAATGAGGGACTGGGTATGGGACACAGACCAACCTGTGGCATTAGGACCTAAATATAACCAAGGCACAGTTATTGATGAGACATTTTCAAACCTACAGTGTGTCAGGCTCTCCATCGAGGGCCTGGGGGTTGGAGGGGAAACAAAAAGAAGGAAGCAGGGCTCTTGCATCAAAGACTTTGTGGGCTTTGTTCTTATAAGGTAATCATATCAGCCTCTGCCCTCAGTTCCTTGACAACCTTTGTCTCTTTCTGAATGATTTCTTCAGAAACCTCAGCTGTACCCCTGGCTCAACAGTCATAAAAAGTTGTATGCAAAGTGAAAATATGATCTGCAAGCTTCAACTTAAAAACAAAAACAAGAAATTATTTTGGTTCAATAAGACGGTAACAGCCAATTACCCAGAGTCTTACAAAATGTCATATGTCGTTCTCAGAGTTCTTCATGCTCTCTCCCAATTAATTCCTATAATAACCTCATATGGTAGCTAGCATGAAGTCTATTTTACAGAATATTGAATATTGAATACAGAATAAGAATATTGAAGCACAGTGAGTCTAAGCCCACATAGCTAGTAAGTGGGAGAGTTAAAACCAGGGTTGTGGCCTGAAATGTCTGAGCAATTATCTCAATTCTACTTTGCAATGTAGAACCTAATCCCCTACAGGATCAAGATCTTTGAGATAACAATTTCCCTCTCTGAGCTAAGTACTTTGAAGAATACGATATTAGCACTACAATATTAACCCTAACTTCCCCCTAAAGAGTCTGTGTGTTGTGCAAACTGACCTGTTCTCTCTTTTGCAGGGTGACTCAGGTGGCCCCTTGGTGTGTATGAAGGACAACCACATGACTCTAGTTGGCATCATCAGCTGGGGCCTTGGCTGTGGGCAGAAAGATGTTCCAGGTGTATATACCAAGATTACTAATTACCTAGACTGGATTCAAGACAATATGCGACCATGACCAAGGACTCCCAGTTCCCTGACATCATGGGAGGAAGCCCCAGCTTCCTCCACTTCAGAAGACACACCAAGGCGGGGTGCTTCTTCACAGAGATGAGCCATAACACAGTACAAGTGGGTGGCGGGTGGGGGGAACCGATAGGAGAGGGGAGAGGATAGGTTTTCACAGGTACTTCCCATTTTAGAAGTTTCCAGGGGCTAAGATTGGATTTCAGACTGGATTCTGTCAGCTGAGAAGACAGATAAAAGCCAACCCCTCCTGGAATACGACCATCTAGGGCAGAAGAGAGGTAGACCAAAAGCCCCACCTCCTGATCTGTCAACATGTGAAGTGCTGGAAATGGGACCACAAAGATGAAAGCATGTCTCAGTAGTAAAAAAACAAAAACAAAAACAAAAAACAACCCATCATCTAGATCCTTCAGGAAGGAAGGATTGCTTTAGAAATGGAATGTCTATTTATACCCACAAGGAAGCCCAACATGGGCCTGCTAATACGGGATGGGCTGGCTGGCCAGATCATGTCCTCAACATCTTTTAAATCCAGTGTTTGGCTTTTCCCTTTCTCCACTCTACAGCTCTTGGAAGGAAATCCTTTTGTGGATAGTGTAAATCTTTTTTCTGTATAAACTTTATAATAAAACAGGAGACTTGTATCATTTTAATACCTGACAAACTAGGCTTTAGTATATTTATATCAATCCATTTTCATTTTTACTTTGTTGCCACACCCCTGTATTATACTGTGCTGAGATAATAAATTCAGATATATTTTTCACATATTTTCCCAAATCAGAGTGGAGTAATATTGTTACGTTGGCAGTATCTCACGGCTTATTTATTCTTGTCATTCATGGTCACATCTTTAAAATCATTTCAAATATTTCCTTTCATTCATCCGACATATACAGAATACTTTATAATGTACTAGTGATGGGCTCTTGGAATGGTGGTGGGGTCCGGAGCTGATGGCCAAGAAAGAAATCTTGAGACATCTTGGATGCAAAAAGGTGATTCTTAAAGCACAGACACAGGACCCCATGGGCAGGAAGAGCTGCCCTGGGACCCTGAGGAGAGACTGATTACCTACTTGGGAGTTGGGGGAGGTAAAGTCAAGGGGAAGTTTCCAAAGGGATTTTCATATGCTAAAGAAGACTCCCAGGCTACTGGAGGCCTAGCTATTGTCAAGCTAAGATTGTTTTTCCCTCTAGCAAAGCATTTAGACAGTAGGGGGTTCCTGAAGAAATGTTCTAGTCTGCCTGCCTCAAGTATTCGTCAATGGGCTGCAGGTTATAAGGAAATTTAATTTATCTACCATTTCCTTCTGCCTTTGTTTCCCACATCACCAGGTGCTGTGGACAGTAAAAAGGGGGAAGAAGGCAGTTCTTGGTTTGACAGGGAAATAAGGTACTTAAAGAAATACCAAGGATAGGGGCACTTGGGTGGCTCAGTTGGTTGGGCATCTGACACTTGATTTCTGTTCAGGTCTTGATCCCAGGGTTGTTGAGATCAAGCCTCTTTCTCCCTCTGCTCCTCTCCCTGGCTCACACATGCTTGCTCACTCTCTAAAAATAAAAAAGAAATACCAAGGTAGAACAGAGTTGGGTCACAAACCGGCAGAGAGAAACTTACTGGCATTCAGTTGCATTAAGGAATCTTAAGGAAAAAACAGGTAGGGCTTTTAAAAGTTGGCCAAGATTTGGGGCGCCTGGGTGGCTCAGTTAAGTTTCCGACTTCAGCTCAGGTCATGATCTCGCTGCTAGTGGGTTGGAGCCCCGCATTGGGCTCTGTGCTGACAGCTCAGAGTCTGGAGCCTGCTTCAGATTCTGTGTCTCCCTCTCTCTCTCTGTACCTCCCCTGCTCGCACTCTGTCGCTCTCAAAAATAAACAAAATATTTTTTAAAAAATTGGGTAAGGTTTAGACTCGTGGAGAGGGGTGGGCAAGGGACTCTTGCAGCAAGGAATGTCACTGCATGAAAAGATAAAGATCTGGAGAGCAAAAAGAGCAGTGGGAGTAGGGAGAGGATTTTGTACAGGTTGTCAGAAGTGAAGTTCATGAAGAACACAGGTAGGAATTTAGATGACGGTGCTTTGAATGCCAGGCAGTTTTGGACTTCATTCTGTAGGCAGCACAGAGCCACCGGGGTTTACGTGTAACAGGAATGATGAACTGAACAGAACCGGGGAAAATGAACCACGAGGTGGATGGAATGATAGCAGACTGGGCAGGGAGGCTCCATGGCCAGCAAGCACAGCAGTAGGAAGGAGAAGCGAGGGGAACCAAAGCATGACCTCCCTAGCATAGCGACATCCCACTGTTGGGCAGACGAGAGAGGCTAGTACTTGGACCATTTTCTTCCCATCCCATTTAGCTTTCCCTGTCATCAGAAAGAATGGACTCCCAGACCAGTCCATGTGACTTAAGTAATGTTGTTTTCTGTTTCTCTTAGATTATTTTCTTAACTAGAGATGCGACTCCTATTCCTGGCTGCAGCCTGCCAGATTTTATCACCACTGACATCCCAGATCCCAGAATAAATCTGAGATGCCTGCCCTTGGGTATGTGCCGACAGCTTCCTGGAGAGGAGAAAAAAAGGTCTCTTGAAAGGCTGTTTAGAACTGCTCAGTTTAGACGTTCTTAGAAGCACATAGTTTCAGCTCACAAAAGCAACCCTTTAAAGCCCAGAACTTAATTTAGAGAAGGAGAAAAACAGACACACAAACAAAAAACCACCACTTCCCTGAAATGTTCAAGTCCCTGGAGCAGTTGAATAAATGCAGATCACAGAGACTGAAGTCACAGATTTCTCAACTTTAGACTGCCCGCTACTTCCCTGTACAAGGGGCAGGTTTTGTTTTAGATCAAAGTGTACCTCAGCCATTTTAGAGAAACACTGCTTGAGGACAGCAATAGGAGACTCCCAGCTCCCACATCTCTGCCAGGAATCCAGGTGGTTTCAGGCCCTCCCCTTTGCATGACAAGCTTTTTTGCAGAGGGTGAATGAAATATGAACTGAAGCAGTAAGGCCTTGATGGGGTGGGCCAAGTTAAAGGCCCCAACATTCCTTTGGATGAAGTCCTAGCAACGGCCAACTTGGATGAAGACAATTGCTCACAAGGGGCCACTGACTGAGCTACAGGGCAGAGTACCAGCCCTGCAAAGAGACCCCTTTGAATTATACTAAAATACATTCAAAGAACAACAACACATCATTTCCCAGCGTAGGTTAGGAAATTCAGGGTAAAATGTCTGGAACTTCTTAGGCCATGGAACAACATATAAGGGGAAATTAAATAGTTCCTTATCCCCAGCTGGCTAATAAAGCAAATAGATGCTAACAGACCTGAAGAACAAAATTAAGAACAAAGATTATCAGATAGCTGTGCAATACATTTAAGTGGGCAGCAACTTAGAGAAACTCAGATGACAGAAATAGCCACCCTTCTAGAGCCCAGATCTAAAGTCTGGTGATCGCAGAGTGTCGTAAACTTCTGGTTCCACGTCTAACTTCAAAAGCCAAAAACTCACACAATCCAGTACTTGGTATCTTGGGGGGAGGTTTAAGAGTTTCAAATTCAATTCCCCTTTTAAAATTCTAACAATTAAAAAAATTAATCCCATCCTGGCATGGCGTCGCCACCTACTGGCCACAGAGGAAAGTACAAGTTTTACAAAATTCACCATGGTGCAAACAGGACTGCCAGACCAAGGGCAAAAGACATATCAACGACTAAGACAGATGGGATGGAGTATTAATAAACACCAACCACTGTGGTTTGCGAACAGAAATAAGTCCTCTTCATGGCCAGGAGGGATTTACAAAAGGGTATCAGTACAGATATGGGATAACAACCAGTATCCATACTTTACAAAGACTGCCAATGACTTATCTTCCAAGAAATCCCTATCACAATTAAGATGTCTAGGACCTGGGGTGCCTAGATGGCTGGCCAGGTGAGCATCTGACTCTTGATTTCAGCTCAGGTCATGAGTTCCCCTACTGTGGTGAGACTGAGCCCTACATCAGGCTCTGCTTTCAGTGTGGAGCCTGCTTAAGATTCTCTCCCCCCTCTACCACTCTCCCGAACTCACTCTCTAAAATGTAAAAAAAAAAAAAAAAAAAGATGCTTAGGACCTTGAAGCCCTGTTTCATGCCTGAACTGACCAACATAAGGTCAAGAGAGCAGAGAAAGCACTAGAATAGCCATCAGCAGCTTGAATGGTTTTGTCTTTTCCACACTGGGGAAAACATGATCTCAACCTTTGCTTTTACAACCTTAAAAATGACATTATATCAACATCTCCTATTTCCAGAGGTAACTAGAAAATCACACTATAACATATGGCTTTAGGCCTGCTGGTTGAAGAGACAAAAATCATAAGATCCTCCCTAAATTGATTTATTTCTTAGTGCTTCTACTGAGGCCTACCAGGCATAGCACCACTGTTAGTCCTGATAACAAAACACTTAGGACATAGAGGACTGGTAAAACTGAACTTTATTAAGACTTAAGCATAGGAGATACTTCCACATAAGACACATATTTTGGAATTGAACAGCTCGATCACAACACCCTGCACTAGTTAATGTTAACACACTGCTGGATGGTAGCAGTAATGTTCTCCACTGGGCTCCAGAGGTCTGCTACACAGGTGACATGTTACTTCATATGCCAAGGCCCGCAGGTCCCATACCCTACATACTCTACTTCTCCTCAAGTTCTTCCCTTGAAATTAGGGTGAGCTGTCCACGAGGAAATTTAGCAGCTGGATTTATAAAGCTAAAAATATCCAGGAACCAAGACTGGTTGTTTCCTATGACCTAGGAAACCTTAAAATCCTTCAGAGCCCTCAGGAGAAGTAATTCCAAGTATTCTGGGATCACAGAGGCAGAGATGTTTCCCCTACCTTGCCAGGGGTGTATATAGGACATAGTAGTTCAGGAAAATTCTGGAGTGATGGACTATGAACACATCTGTTTGCATACAACATGATTTATCCCAGAGGAAAACCACAAAGCAACATTACTCTGCAGCAAAAACAAGTCCAGGAAGTAGGGAGATAAAACTAGCAAAACAAAATTACTTAAATATTTAGAAACAGGACTTTAGAGAAAAATTATATGGTTTGAAGAGTATAGGTCTTCATTTTTCCCCACGCATGAAGCAGAGCACAGTATCACTCCTTAAGCTATAGCAGTAAGAATTTAAAAACCTGTCTTTTATATAAATATTTAAGTGGTTAATATATATATCGAACTAGAGTAAAAATTACCCACTGGGAAAGTCTGAGGTACTCCCTCAGTTGCCATGTTCCTTAAACTGGGTTACACATGATCAGCATGGCCCATCTTCCTTCAACATCAGTTTTATTCAAAGGTTTAGGGAATTTCTTTCTGCCTTGAAACAAAGATGGTTAGGTAGGTATATATACTGTTGATAAATCTATTACAGTCCAGTGCAGAAGACTCCAGGGAAATCAACTTTACTGAGCAGCTTCCAGGATGAACCATACCCCTTGACGGTAAGCTTTCTTTTTTTACTTAGGGTTACTGCTGGAAAAGTTTCAGACAGCAAGGCTTAGACTCCAGCACCAGTCTAGCACTGACAAGAGTAAATAGGGAGTCACCACTGGGTTACAGCTGTGATGTACTTCACGAGGAATGAGTTGGCCACCTACACTTCAATACTGTGACACACAGAATCTGGCTGCCCTGAGGATTATGGGATTGGCTTTTCTGAAACTGTCCTTGTGGAACAGGAAAAAGGCTGGTGAATTCTGTGATATGAGAATTCTTCTGGGTTAGGGAAAGGGGCATTTCAGGCAACCGCCACCAGGAAGAGGGCAGGTCACTTTCTCACTGCAGACGACAGGCCAGGTGCTAAAGGCTAACAGTCGTTAGTATCTGAAAACTGGTCAGATAGTGGCAGTCTTCAAAGGAAAATCTGATTCTAATGGAGTCTTCCATGTCATTAGCGGACCCGAATTTAAGAAGTTTCCAGTTCACTTCTAGAAGTACTAGTAATTTTTTTATATTTATATCAAAGTAGAGGGATCAGAAAGAAACCAACTCAACTCTATTCTTTCCAACCGTCCTCCCGGTGGGGCTTGACTGCTCTTCCCCACCTCCCACCCCCGGCTCTCGTCTGAGCACGTGTGCTCACACGTCTTTACTACCACTTCCTTTCTTCTCCCTCAAAGGTCAGACCCTTTGCTGGCCTTCCCTTGACTAGCATTCATTTTATTCCAAGCTTTCTTTCCTTCTTTCTTATCTTTCTCTCCACCTTAAACAACAAACAGAAGTTGTTCATTGACTTTAGAGAAGTAAAGCCAAGCAAGTAACAAATGCTAGTCCTTTTCTATGGTAACCATGTTCAAAATAGTTCAATATGGCATTAGGTATCTCTACCCTCTGTCACACAGCTCTTCTCTCAGAACTGAGTTGATGCTGATTGTGTTTGACTTCGGTCCGGTTCTCCCTGGCAACCCTTCTCTCCCTTGATTAGCTCCACGGCACTGCAGGCTAAGGAAAAAAGGGAGTGGGTGGGTCCAAAAGGGGATACTGACCTAGGAGACAGGCTGATTACTTTTTACTTTTAGACAAGTAAGAAACAAAAAAGCATTAGTGAATGTTCTTTTTGCAAAACTCTCCCTTCAGGTTCGAACTTGGAATTTTCCAGCTTTGGTCATGTATTTTATGCCCTTAAAGGGTTTGTACTTTTCCCCATACATATCCAGACGATTCACCTTGAGTCCTGGAAGGAAAACATAAGCACTATTCAAAAGAAGCATGTAGCGTATCTGTCTAAATTCATTTCAATTCAGAGATCAGTGGGATAGAGATAGCTATAACAGTGAACCAGAAAAATAATAATAATTTTCCCTTATTTATTTCACTTTTCTGAGGCTCACAGATTTGTCACTCTTGGCCCACACACTGATAATAAAAAATTGCTCCAACAAGAAGCTATCCTATTAGAAGACCTGTTTCTAAAGTGGGAAGGGCAGAAAGTTATATGCAGATGAAAGGAGGATAAGGAAAAAATAAGACCACTCTATGTTTTTGTCCAGCTATTGGACAGAATACATGAATTAATGAAATTAATAATGAAATAAAGCATAACTCAATAAATGCATTAATAAATGAGTGTTTCCTATAAGTATTCTCACTGCATTAAGCAGAACATATTTTATACTGTATAGGTCTCTAACATTTATGATGAGTTTCTAATTTAAGTGAATGCTAATCACTTAAATTAGATAAGTTTTGTTGGTAAAGAAAAATAGGAACTTCATATAAAGCTGAAGTCATCTCCTATCTATCCTACTTACATGGCTGTTCTAAGGATTAAATAATAAAACAGATGACAAAGGCTTAAAACACTGCCTGGCACATAGTAAATGCCCAGTACATGGTAACTATTACTATCATCATCATCCTAAGACAGGTGTAGACTACAGTGGGCTGACTTGGGTTCCACATGTTCATAAAAGCAAATACGAAAGTCTTCTGAAACTGGGGGGATGGAGGGGAAATTATTCTTTTCAGTGACCAGCTGAGAATGCAGAAGCCTTCCCATGCTAAAACCCTTTGAACCCCAAACTGACAACCCTAGGATGACTCAAAACCTGCTGGGGAACGCCCTGTCCACCTATACTGTTTCCTTCTCAACTGCATCTTAGACGTTTTTGGTCAGGTCCCTTAATCCAACTTCAGAAAGTAAGGATTATAGATTTCCCCCAGAAATGCTAGGAAGATTTTACTCCAGATTACCTATCAGGTAATGAAACCAAACTCTGTAAACAGGGAGTCAGCAGAAGGCTTTCTGATGTCTGCGTCCTAGTGGAGAAAGCCACTTCTGTTCTCATCAAGCCACTGAAGCCAAGAATCACTTACCAGAAATGGCCAGCTGCTGGATCTTAAATTGCAGGTTAATTGTGGGGTTCTCATCTGGTTTGGAAGCTCCAGCCTGAAGACTCATGGTCCCCTTCAAACTTGGTAGCTTTTGGGGATTTATCTTTCCTACATCCCAAGACAGCATCTTCAAAGAAAAAGAAAGAAGTTACAGTGGAAGCCGTCATTTGAGGTGGCTGATCTCTAACCTCAGGGTATCTGTTCACAGTATTACAAGCAGCCTCTAAACTGGCTTTCAATAGAGAAAACTATTTGTCACCATAAATTATCTCAAGGAAAAAACGATGTCCCTCTGATCAAGCTCCCCTTTCAACAAGCTGGAAAGTCTATTGGAGAGCTCCTGCATAATGACTTCTATTTAACATCAGCAATTCAAAACTTCCTGCTTATTCTCCTCCTACCTTGGTAACTGGGTCAAATGTATGTGTCCCTTGAGATGGAGTGAGGCTCATATTCAGGACCCCTTTGGGCATCTGGCTGGTGACAATCACTCCCTCTATGGTCTTCCCCATAGTCTGCTTCGGTCCCACCGTTATTTCAAAGCGTCCAAGTGAACTACTATCCCGGAAACTGATGTTATGTTTGACATACACTGGAATTGCCACCAGACTGGAAAAGGGAGAGATGAAAAACCAATTTCATTACTATACTGGAAACAATGGCAACATTTTCTCATTTTATCCTAAGTGCTTTTTTTGCCTCATTGAGGATTAAATAAAGCAATCTAGCGCTTAAGAGAAAGTTAGTGCTCATTAAGTTTGCGGCTGCTATTTTTGTTGTTGTTATATGTCTAAACAAGAACTTTTTTTCTCAAATTGGAATCTGAGTACACCTGTATTCAATCCCCCTAACCCAAAAGAGTGTTAAATTATCCTATGAGAAACCATAAAAGGCAGTCATTTTTGGTCTTGAACATTCTCTTTAATATCTTATCTAAGGACTTTTAAGTATTATTACCTACTTCTTTACTCCTTATATTAAAAAATAAACACAGGAAAAAAAAACAGTAATCTTTAATTTTTTTTTCTTTCTGTAAAGCTAAGACGCTGTCTAGTAAATAAACTAAGTCTTCCAATGACTGAATAAGATAACAAAAATCAAAGAGTATACTAAGCCTACTATGAGAAAGGCATTACAGATCAAAATTAGGAGTCACCATATTTCTGTGTTTTACTTTACAACATGTGACCAATAATTATCTGTACTTGGGAGAGTAACATGCATACCTCATGGACCTTTGATAGTATCTCGGGAGTGTCTTTACCTGACTTTCTCTGATCCTCACAAAAACCCTATGAGGTATGGTAGGTTGTCACAATAGGACAGAACAGGAAACAGAAATCACAGATTAATACCAAAGCAATAACAGTTTTTAACATCTATTAAACACTCCTGTGTGCCAATACTATGCTAAGTGTTTTAGTTCCATTACCTTGTTTAATAAGTATGAAGTAGGTACTGCTATTGTCCTGTTTTTCTAGATAAATAATGATGTCCTTATACTTCACTAAGATTAAGTAATTTGCCCAAGGGCATGTATCATAAGTACTAAAGATGGGATTTAAGTGCAGGCAGACTGAGTCCAGAGTCTTTGCTCTCAAGCACGCAGATATTTTCCTAAGTTATTTATTCCAAATCACATAGGAAAGTATTGGTGGCTCTGAGGTGTCATAGCTCTTTTCAGTGTGTATATCTTCTACTACACACCTTCTAAAAGTCCTTAGACAAGACAGGGGCACCTGGGTGGCTCAGTCAGTTGAGCATCCAACTTTAGCACAGGTCATGATCTCATGGTTTCTGAGTTCAAGCCCCGCATCGGGCTCTCTGCTGTCAGCTTGTCAGCACTGAGCCTGCTTCAGATCCTCTGTCCCACCCCTCCCCTGCTTGTATGCTCTCTCTCAAAAAAATAATAAAACATTTAAAAAAATAAAAAAATAAAAATAAAAGTCCTTAGACAAGATATTAAAGAGAATGTTCAAGACCAAAAATGACTGCCTTTTATAGTTTCTCATAGTATAATTTAACGCTCTTTTGGGTTAGGGGGATTGAATACAGGTGTACTCAGATTCCAATTTGAGAAAAAAAGTTCTTGTTTAGGCATATAATAACATCAACAAAAATAGCAGCAGCAAACTATGAGCACTAACTTCCTCTTAAGCACTATTTAGATTGCTTTATTTAATCCTCAAACAAGGTACTTTTTTCATTTTCCACTTAGGGGATAAGAAAACAGACACAGAAAGGTTAAGCAACTCACCTGAGGTTACCCGATTAGTTAAGTACAGAAGCTGGAATTTGAACCCAGGTAACTCCATAACCTGAGTCCTTAATCACTACGGATACTATTTCCACATATACACATATACACAGATTCTGTTCTTAATTATAAGGGCTGCTTACTTCTGTGCACTGACATGGTAAGAGAGCAGGCGGAAGTTTCCATCAGGAGGAATGAAGGAGAGGATACGCTCAGATTCCCAGCGCTTGAAACGGACACAAGGATGGAAGCTGACATCATCCAACAACCTGGGATTCTGTAGTTACCGGGCAAGGAAAAGCAAGAAGTAGGAATTAAACACCCACATTTCTTTCAGGAAAGTCATTCAGATGTTGTTTTTATTTAAACACATGCACACAGAAATTCTGTAGCTACTTATAGAAAATTCAAGCCTGATATAAACTTTGTAGTTGTCCTTATTTCTTATTGTTCCATTCCATTCTCACCACTGTCTTTCCAGAAACAGTTAATTTCCCATCCCAAGATGTGAACCTGTGGTTCAGGATTTTACCATGAAGGAAAGCGTAAGGTCTGGCATTCCAGTCAGCTTGACACAGGCATCAATCACCCCCTGGATCTCAGCAGTAATTGTGGAACCTGAGATAGGAACAAAACAAAGAGAAAGTAAGAAGCTATTCGACGCTTCTCCGTCCTTCCCAACGAACTTACTTCCTCCCTACCACCTTCTTTAACTTTCTCTTTTCCTTCCCAACTTTTTTCTTCTCCCTCCCTCCCTTTCTTCTTTCCTTCTGTCCATCTATCCAGTTCATCTACCTAATCCATTGATCCATCCTTCCAAACATTTATCAGCTGCATATCAAGTATGAGACACTAGGATGAAGCAATGGGGATAAAAGATTAAAGAGACAATTAGCTTAAAGAAGTTTTCATTCTAGCCCCAGAATCAAAAAGGGTGTCATCATAACCAATGGTTCAGAAAACGTCATAGCAGAACCTGCTCTCCCTAAGGTCCCCAATGAGCTCTGCTGCTCAATCAAGTGGGCACTTTTGGTCTTTATCCCACAGGACCTGTCTGCAACATGCCATTTTTGACCACTTCTTCCTTTGTAAAACACTCCTTTCTTCTAACCTCGCCTAGTTTTCTGTTTTTCTAGCTCCTCTTCCTCTGTGCTTTCTGTAGGCTTCTCTTTCTTTGCACATCTTTTGAATGCTGATGTGTTTTCACAATTCTGAACGTCTCTTTTCTTTCACTCAACATGGTCTCCTTGAGTTACTTCACCTACTTCCCAAGGCTTTGATTGTCATTAATGGCCAAATATAGCCTACTCTTTTTTCAGGTTCACAGTCTCACTCCTGCCAAACTAGACAGCTTTACCTGCATGTCATGGAGGCACTTCAGACTCTATACATCAAAAGGTGAGCACATCAGCTCCATTCCTCCATCTGCTCTCCTATTTTCCTTCTTTTTAAAAAATTTTTTTTTAATGCTTATTTATCTTTGAGAGAGAGAGAGACAGAGCACAAGTGGGGGAGGGGCAGAGAGAGGGAGACACAGACTCTGAAGCAGGCTCCAGGCTCTGAGCTGTCACCACAGAACCCGATATGGGGCTTGAACTTACAAACCGCGAAATCATGACCTGAGCTGAAGTCAGACACTCAACAGACTGAGCCACCCAGGTGTCCCCTATTTTCTTTATGATGGTACCATCTAACCTGCTGCTTAAGTCAGAAACATACATGCATCCTTGACTAATTATATTTCTTCAGTGCTCATATCCAATCAATTATCAATTCCTCTCTTTTCTGACTTCTGTCTCTTACATCCATTCATTCCTTTCCTTCCTGACCACCATTATGGAATCTATATTTTGTGCCTGGACTTCAGCTGGCAGCCTCCTGGTTTCCCTGCCTTCAGTTGAAGCCACTCTTCACACTGCAACTAGACTGATAGTTTTCAACTACAAATCTGAATCAAGTCACTCCCCAACTTAAAACTCTTCAATTGCGGGGCACCTGGGTGACTCAGTCGAAATCATGACTCTTGATTTCAGCTCAGGTCATGATCTCACAGTTCGTGGGTTCGAGCCCCACATTGGGCTCTGTGCTGACAGTGTGGAGCCTGCTTGGGATTCTCTCTTTCTCTCTCTCTGCCCCTCCCCTGCTCGTTCTCTCTCTCTCAAAATAAATAAATACACAAACCTTAAAAAAAAACAAAACAAAAAACCTCTTCAATCACTCCCAATGGTTCTCCTTAAAATGGCATGCAAGGCATGCTAACTATCTACCTAGTTGTTGTGTACTTTTTTTTTTGTGGGAAAACTTCTACTTAAATGCAAAAATCTTAAATGTATGACTCAGTAATTTTTAAATATGTATACACCCCATGCAAATACCACCCACATCAAGATACAGAACCTTTTTTTTCCCGTTTTTAGTTATGCCTTTATTCACCTTTGTTATAATATATTTGTTAACAATATACTTGTTTTAAAGATCCTACAGACTGACCACCCATTAATGTAGAATATATGTCACCCCTCTCCACCTGGCAATCTTTTTTTTTTTTAAAGCAGAATTTCTTCTAGGAATCTTACTGATCACACAGTAGTTACAAGAATGTCAGATACAAGAATGTATACAGTCTAAACAAGACAGGCTGATTCAGAATTTACAGGTTGTAAAAATATACGTGTCAAGGGGCGCCTGAGTGGCTCAGTTGGTTAAGCATCCGCCTTTGGCTCAGGTCATGATCTTGCGCTTTGTGGTTCGAGCCCCGACAGCTCAGAGTCTGGAGCCTGCTTCAGATTCTGTGTCTCTCCATCTCTTGACCCCTCCCCTGCTCATGCTCTGTGTCTGTCTCTCAATAATAAATAAACGTTAAAAAAAAAACAACTAAAAAAATATACATGTCAAAAGTTAGCCATATGGACAGATGCATACAGGGGAAGAGATGATGGGAGGTTGGGGATCGAGGGCCCTGTGCAGTAACACTGCCTTTTCCTCCTCCACAGTAAATAACTTTAGACACAGAACCTTCTTAGCATCCCAGCATGCTCCTCTTGCATCCCCATGCTAGTTCTGACTTCTGTTACCTTTGATGAAGTTGTACCTGTTTTCAAACTTCATATAAATGTATATAACTGTATATAATCTTATGCATCTATCTTTTTTACTCAACAATGTAAGATTCATTCATGTGCTGGATATATGGATTATTCATTCTTTTTCATTACTACACAGTACTCTCTTATGGGACCATATTGAAATTTGTGTCCTGTTACTGGTGGACATTTGGGTTATTTCCAGTTCTGGGCTAATATGAAAAGTTGCTGCCTACTTAGTTTTAAAGCCTCATTACTTTTTTTTTTAATGCCTCTCAATGCATTCATGCTGAACTACTTTATTTCCCAAAAATATTTTACTCACCTTAAAGTGTTTGCACCTACTTTGTTCCCAAATCCCTGAAGGTCTTAGTAACTTCCATTCATTCTACTGATAAAGCATAAACACTATCAGCTCTCTTTACACTTTGCTCTGGATGGGTGGGATACATCGCTTATATTCTGCCTTTTTACCTCCCTCTTCCTCACTAGACTCTAAATAAGCTTCTGCAGCCATAAACTCTCACTTTCTTTCTTTCTGGCCTCTTTTGTCTCCTTTGTTTGTAGAACCTCATCATTGTCAACAACAAAATAACATCACAATCACGATCACTGTCAATAACAATAGCTACAATAAAGTCAGGTCATAAAGAGGTCCAGAACTTTGTGTATTGAACACAATTCAGGATTAAGGTTTTGAAAAGACTTTGCTGCAGAATTTAGAAATTATTAGTCAAAAAATGTTGAAATCATTATTGAACCAAAAGCCAGTGGCCACCACCCACATTTACATAACAAGAATCTCCAAAGGCTTGTCATGGGAAAGATGTAGACCCCCTCTATTTTGACAGACTACCAATTGTCCCTGTAAATGACATATCTTTATTCATTATTAACAAAGAATTGTTGTTTTCCTATATGTGTGGGAAGGGGATATTATAGGTCGCTATTCAATAACTTAATTACTGGGTTTCCTTTCCTTTTTGAGAATTTCTATATCTCATCTTCAAATATGTATTTGTTGTCTTTTCATTTGCAATTCATTTCTTCTTCCCTTGCTCATTTCCAGGAATCCTTAGCCTTTTCTTTCTCCACATAATTCTCATGTATGACATCCTCACAGTAGCGATACCTCCCATTACACACCACTGTCATTATTATTATTACACTATTATCAGCAAAGATTCTCAATGAGAAGGGGACTGTGTGACCTGGAATATTCCTTCACTGTATCTTGTTCATGATCAAATATCCATTAGTCAGCAGTGTGCTACAACACAACAGGTTTTCGATAAGCATTTGTTGAATGAATGAGTTCACTAATGTGAAAAGAACTTTCTACAAATTTCTAAGCTCTAGGACATATTGCTGTAATTCAGAATAGATAGAAAAGAAGGCTCCCTGAATTTTAGTGATTACAATGTCAGTTCTGCCATCAGATTTGGGAGTCAAATACATTCAAAAGGAAATCTAAAAGAGATTCGTTTGCTACTTTTTTTACTTAAGAGGACAAGATCTAGAACACCATTAAAGAACAATTTTTTTATTTAAGAGGATAAGATCTGTAACACCAACAAGCATTGGTCTGCATCATATTATTTTGAATTGCCATTTTCAGCCTTATTGAGGTATAATTAACAAAAACTGTATATAATCAAGGTATACAACTTGATATTTTTTTTTTTTTTTAATTTTTTTTTTCAACGTTTTTTATTTATTTTTGGGACAGGGAGAGACAGAGCATGAACGGGGGAGGGGCAGAGAGAGAGGGAGACACAGAATCGGAAACAGGCTCCAGGCTCCGAGCCATCAGCCCAGAGCCTGACGCGGGGCTCGAACTCACGGACTGCGAGATCGTGACCTGGCCGAAGTCAGACGCTTAACCGACTGCGCCACCCAGGCGCCCCTCAACTTGATATTTTGATATATATACATTGCGAAATGATCACCACAAACAAGTTAATTAACATATTAATTAGCAAATTTCAAGTATACAATACATATTATGATGAGGTGATGGATGTGTTAATTTAACTAGATGGGGGAATCCTTTGAAATGAATACATACAGCAAATCACTACAATATACATTTTAAATATCTTACAATTTTATTTGTCCATAATACCTCAATAAAGCTGAGAAAAAGTATAAAATGCAGTATTAACTATAGTCACTGTGCTGTACATTTCCAGAATTTACTCATCTTGCATAACTGAAACTCTGTACCCTTTGACCAAATATCTCCCCACTTCCCCCACCCACTAGCCCTTAGTAACACCATTCTACCCTCTGCTTCCATGAATTTGACTATTTTAGATTATACAGATAAGTGAGACTATGCAGTGTTTGTCTTTCTCTCTCTGGCTTATTTCATTTAGCATACTGTCCTCCAGGTTTATCCATGTTGCAAATGGCAGAATTTCCTTCTTTTCTTGTGACTGAATAACATGCCTGTGTGCATGTCTATCTCACATTTTCGTTATCCATTCATCCATCAAAAGACATTTAGGTTGGCTATTGTGAATAATGCTGCAATGAACATGGGAGTGCAGATACCTCTTCGAGCTAATTCTTTCATTTCCTTTGGATACACCCAGAAGTGGGAAAACTGGATCACGAAGTAGTTCTATTTTTTATTTTTTTGATGGTTTTCCATGAATGTACCAATATACATTCCCACCAACAGTGTACTAGGGTTTTCTTTTCCCCACAACACTACTAACACTTATTGTCTGCCATTTTGATACTAGCCATTATAACTACTGTGAGGTGATATCTCATTGTAGTTTTGATTTCCCTAATAATTAGTGACGTTGAGCACCTTTTTATACATCTATTGGCCATCTGTATGTCTTTGTTTGATAAATGTCTAGTCAGATCCTTTGCCCACTTTTTAATCAAGTTATCTGTTTTTTTTTTGCTATTGAGTTTTGTGTGTTCTTTGTATATTTTGGTTCTAACCCCTAATCTGATATATGGTTTCCAAATATTTTCTCTAACAGGTTGTTTTTTCACTCTGTTGACTGTTTTTGTTGTGCAGAAACTTTTTAGTTTTTGTCTATTTTTGCTTTTTGTTGCCTTTGCGTTTGGTGTCAAATCCAAAAAAAATCATTGCCCATACAAGTGTCAAGAAGTTTTCCCCTACCCCACCCCCCAAAAAAGAAGTTTTTTCCCTATGTTTTCTTCTAGTAGTTTTATGATTTCACATCTCACATTTAAGTCTTTAATCCATTTTGAGTTGATTTTTTTTTTTTTTTTTTTTTTTTTGGTGTGAGGTAAGGGTCCAATTTTATTCTTCCACATATGGATATTCAGTTTTCCCTGCGTCATTTAATGAAGAGACTATCCTTTCCCCATGGTACAATCTTGGCTCTCCTGTTGAAGATCAGTTGACTGTAAATGTTTAAAAATCAGTTTTTTAGAAGATATTTTTTAAAGACTGCCCCTCACAAGGACTAACCAATTCTTTCTGTTTTTTTAATTAAAAAAATATTTTTTTAATGTTTATGTATATTTTGAGAGAGATAGAGCATGAATGCGGGAGGGGCAGAGAGAGAGACACACACAGAATCCGAAGCAGGCTCCAGGCTCTGAGCTGTCAGCACAGAGCACAACGCAGGGCTCAACCTCATGAACTGTGAGATCATGACCTGAGCTGAAGTTGGGCGTTCAACCAACTGAGCCAACAGGAGCCCCTAAAAGATATTTTTTGAATGTTTATTTATTTTGAGAGAGAGCACGAGTGGGGGATGGGCAGACAGAGAGAGGGAGAGAGAGCATCCCAGGCTCCATGCTCAGTGTGGAGCCTGATGCGGGCTCAATCTTATGAACCATGAAATCATGACCTGAGCCAAAATCAAGAGTGGACGCTTAACCAACTGAGCCACCCAGACGCCCCATTTATTTCTGAGCACTCTATTCTGTTTCACTGGTCTATGTGTCTACTTTTATGTCAGTATAATACTATTTCAATTACACAGTTTTGTAATATATTTTGAAATCATGAAGTATGAAGTCTCCAGCTTTGTTCTTCTTGCTCAAGATTGCTTTGGCTATTTGGAATCTTTTGTGGTTCCATATGAATTTTATGACTGTTTTTCTATTTCTGTAAAGAATGCTATTGAGATTTTGACAGTGATTAACTGAATCTGTAGATCACTTTGAGTAGTATGAACATTTTAATAATATTAATTCTACCAATCCATGAACACAGGATGTCTTTCCACTTATTTGTGTCTTCTTTAATTTTCTTCATCAATGTTTTATAATTTTCAGAGTACAAGTTTGGTTAAGTTTATTCCTACCTATTTTGTTCTTTTTGTTGCTATTGTAAACGGGACTGTTTTCTTAATTTTTTTTTAGAATAGTTCATTATATTTAGAAATGTTTTATATGTTGATTATGTACCCTGCAACTTTATAGAATTTGTTTACTAGTTCTAAGAGTTTTTGTCGAGTATTTAGGGGTTTCTATATATATGATTGTGTCATCTGCATTATAATATTTAAGTCTATTCCTAGTACCCAGCACAGTGCCTGACACAAAGTAGGTGCTAAGTTAAAATGAATGATCTTGAATGGGGGATAATTCTGATACTAGCAAGCATTATATGAAGGCGACTATTTCCACTTTCAAAACATTTTTTTAACGTTTATTTTTGAGAGACAGAGAGAGAGAAAGAGCGAGCAAGCGGGGTAGGGGCAGAGAGAAAGGGAGACACAGAATCAAGCAGGCTCCAGGCTCTGAGCTGTCGGCACAGAGCCTGACATAGGGCTCGAACTCACAAAGCATGAGATCATGACCTGAGCTGAAGTCAGACACTTAACTGACTGAGCTACCCAGGCACCCCATCTTTACACTTTCCAGTTCTGAAAACAGATTAAAAACACCTACCTGATTTATCAATGATGGCATCAATCTCTTCGATCACATCAAAATAGGCCTCGTTGTTAGTGTATTTCACCCCAGTCCGTCGCCAGGGCACCACTGACAGCTGCCCAGTAGGAAGCTGGTCACCCACATTGGTGCTTCCTAAGATAATGAATATTACTGTAATTTAATTCCATTGTGGTTAGATGTAACCAGTTATCTAATAATCATAGAACACTTCCCTAGGAGTTTCTATGCTCCCACTCTTCATGCACTCAATTGAAGAATTAAAAAAAAAAAAAAAAAAGATAAGAGTTTCCCAACTTATATATGGGTAACCTAGTCTATTTTAAAAAGTTGTTGCCATCTGGTCTGCTTCCTCGACCAGAATAAAGGTTAAAAAAGTTACTTGAGAAACAGATATCATATTTTGGTTTTGAAAGAAACCTGAAGTTGGTCTCTCAAATTTCACAATAGCTTGTAGCTTAAATAATGTATTGGCTTTCAGTAGGGATGGTAATCTACATAAATATAAAATTTTCATGGGTAAAAACAGTAGTCTAGTTTAAGGTACGTTCTTAGGTACATTTATGCTAGGTGTTCTTAGGTACATTTATGCTAGGTATTAAAATGTGCACATTTTACTACAACTAATGTACACTGAATGTTAGGAAAATAATACAAATTAGATCTTTCCCTAAGAGTTGCAAATCAATTCCTTGTTTTTTCCTCCCACAAGCATCAAAAATATTTTTTTAATTCAAAAGTTCTATACTGAAATTCTGAAATATTATAACTAATTAAAAATCTATTTCCTTCTTTTGTAACCTGGACCTTTTAATCTAAAGAAAGAAACATTAAACACACGCATATATTCAGCATATTTACACAACATTTCAGCTTTTCAAAAGGTACTTTCAGCTCAGGTATCTTTTTCTAGATTTAAGAGAAGTTCAGAAAAATGACTCCATAGTATTTATAAATGATCCAGGCACTAACAAAGAGTTTAAGAGTTAAATGAATCCAGAATATTGAAAAACCCAACAAATGTGTTTTCTTAAAAAGAGGCACCATATGTTAAAACATGTCATTAGGCTATAATAATTAAAGCAGTATAGGGCGCCTAGGTGGCTCAGTCAGTTAAGCAGCTGACTTCAGCTCAGGTCCACCGTTCATGAGATGAGTCCCGTGTCGGGCTCTGTGCTGACAGCTCAGAGCCTGGAGCTGCTTTGGATTCTGTATCTCCCTCTCTTTCCGCCCCTCCCCTGCTCATGCTCTGTCTCTCTTTCAAAATAAACATAAAAAAGAAAAGTAATAATAATTAAAGCAGTATGATAAGGCAGGAAAGCCTAAAAACAGACCAAGAATCCATAATGACTTAGTACAAGATAAAAATATCATTTTAAAACAGGGGAAAAGGATAAGTTATGGTGCTAGGAAAACTGGTAGAAATTTTGGAGAAATAAACAGAGCCTTACTTCATATTGTATACCAAGATAATAGACTAAAGAACTAAATCCAAAAGTAAAACCATAAAAGAACCAGAAGAAAATACACTTTTTAAAAAACACCTTCCCTTCTCTGAGATCAAAAAGACATTCCCCTATGTTTTCTTCTAACAATTATAAGGTTTGTGTTTAACTCTTTGCTGGAATTTACTGTACAGAATGAGTAGGGAAGGACTTCATTTTGTTCTATATCAAAGCCGACTGTCCTAATATAGTTTATTTAACAATTGGCCCCTGATTCATTGATTTGATATATATGACATCTATCTATACCAAATTCCTACAAAAGAAAGGGTCTGTTTCTGACCATTCTACCTTATCTTAGTCACCTATCTGTCTATTACTGGGCCAATACCTATGTTTTTAAAATTATCAAAACTTTATGTCTTGTATTTGATAGAACACATTTTCTCTCTTGCTTTTCTTTTGAGAGACAGAGGGAGAGAGTGAGTGTGTAAGTGCAGTGACTGCACAAGCTGGGAAGGGGCAAGAGAGAGAAGGGAGAGAAAATCCAAAGTAGGCCCACACCATCAGCAGGAGCGCTACACTGGGCTTGAACCCATGAACCAGGAGATCATAACCTGAGCCAAAACTAAGAGTCAGATGCTAACTGACTGAGCCAACCAGGTGCCCCTCTCTTACTCTTTTTAAAAAATATTTATTTTCAAAACTGTCTTGCCCTTTAATAGCTGATCTATCTATGTATGAGTTTCTGTCTCCTGTCCTATATGAACTTAATATAGCTTGATATTTGTTGACAAGGAAAATCCACCTTTGCAGTACTTTTTCAAAATTGTCCCGGTATTCTTGCATATTTATACTTAAAAAAAGTATTTTTTTTTCAGGGTGGGGAGCGCCTGGGTGACTCAGTCAGTTAAGCAACCAGCTCTTGATTTCAGATCAGGTCACAATCTCACAGTTGTGAGATCGGGCTCCATGTCTACATCCTGGCTCAGCGTTGAGCGTGGAGCCTGCTTGAGATTCTCTCCCTCTGCCCCTCCCCAGCTTGCATGCAGGCACATGCACCCATGCTCTCTTTCTCTCTCAAAAAATAAAAACATAAAATATATATATATTTTTTTCAATCAGTTTGTCAAATGTCATGCAAACCCTTGTTTATATATGAAGCAAGACCCACAATGTAAAACCTGAATGAAGCAGAATGACTAATATGACTAAGTCAGAAAATTTTAAATGTAGCTAAACAAAAACACCATAGACAATGTTAAAAGGCAGATTGTGAGAAAATATCTGTGACATAGGATTCAAAAAATATACAGAACTACAAATGATCATGTATACTGGAAATATACATGATGGTTTAATGTGCTTAAATGAAAGGACTTCTCTTAAACTAGTATGAGGGGTGCCTGGGTGGCTCAGTTGGTTGAGCGTCTGACTTCGGCTCAGGGTCATCCTCTCGCAGTTCATGAGTTCGAGCCCTACATTGGGCTCTGTGCTGCCAGTTTGGAGTCTGGAGCCTGCTTCAGATTCTGTGTCTCCCTCTCTCTCTCTGCCCCTCCCCTACTCATGCTCTGTCTCTTTCTCAAAAATGAATAAACATTAAAAAAATTTATGTTAGTATAAAAAAACATTTCAATAAAAGAAAAGCTGGGCAAAGGACACAAGTAGATAATTCACTATAGAAGAAAAACAGTCAATAAATACTCGAATGGGTTTTAACTTCCTTAGTAATAAAAAATGAGTGTGTAGGGTGCCTGGGTGGCTCAGTCAGTTAAGGGTCTGACTCTTGGTTTCGGCTCAGGTCATGATCTCATGGTTTACAAGTTCAAGCTCCATACAGGGTTCTGTGTTGACAGTGTGGAGACTGCTTGGGATTCTCTTTCTCTCCCTCTCTCAAAATATATAAATAAACTTAAAAAAAATGAGTGTGTAAATAAGACATGACTAAACTATTAAATGCCAAAGTTTTGAAAAAATTAATAATAGGATTGGCTAGGATGCACAGAAACAGCTACTGAAACTATAAATTTTCTAGAAGACAATTTGGCACAATGCATTAAAGTCCTTAAAATGTGCATGCCCTTTGATTTAGCACTTCCATTTCTATTACTGAAAATAAATCAAAGAAGATGTACACAAAGATTTAGGTATAAGAGAGTTAATTCCCGTTATTTAAAAGAACAAAAAATCAGAACCATCATAAATATGGATTGAACAAATCACTTAGGGTCTATTTCATATGGTAGAAAATTATAAAGTCACTAAAAATTATGTAAAAGAAAATGTATCATAATGGGATAATGTTCACAAAATATTGATGAAAGTTTTAAAAAATAGACAAGAGTTGTTTTTAAAAAATCTATGCATCTATTCGTTATTCATCTGTCTAGAAGAAACAGAAAATATGTCAAAATTATGGTGTGATTAAGTTATTTTCAAGGTCTTTGTGCTTTTCTGTATCTCTGACATTTCTTTAATAATCATGTGCTTCTTCTGTAATCAGAAAGAAATGCTTTTTAAAGAAGCATACTTTATTGTCACTGAAATCAAGACATTTTCTACATAACAAAAACATATTTCAGGTCATAATCAAAGACTATAACGAACAAAATTAAAGCACCTGGACATCTGAGAGCCCAAAGACAAGCACTCAAAACAGTGCACCACACCAGAGAAAGCCACACCCAGGATGGCAGCAGCTTGGTTTCCTCTTTCTCCATACCTGTTATGGTGTTGACAACCGTTCGAAGGATAGTGGGAGGCTTTATCAGTTCTTTGAGGATGTTTGACTCGGTAGCCAATGGAAACCCATTGTCAAGCATCTCTTCCAGTACCTCATAAACCACAACCACATTGTCTTTGATCACTGGCTCTGAACAGACTCCAAAATAATCCTGATGAAAATACAATATGTAGAATATATAGCATTCAGAGATTGTAACAAAAAGAATCTTCCTAAAAAATAAGGACCTAGTCCTGTCCATGTGTTTACTCAGTGTTTCTGGAATATTCTTCTGCAATGAAGGAATGAAGCATAACCTTAGTTCTCTTAAGCAACCCGGTTTGGTAGATAGAACAGTGGACTGGCTTATAGTACTAGTATCATCACTAACTTCTTTTATAAATTAAGAGAAAGTCATTTAACCTTTTGGGGTTAGTTTCTTCAACTAGACAAAACATGACGAATACAAAACTGAACCTAAACTATTACATGTGCTTAGGAACAAGAATTTGAAAGAACTATGCAAAATAATAATACTTGATATGACCCAGATTGGACCTAAAAATCTTCTTAATGCTTTCTGTTGTGCTATCTCTTAACACTGATACAGCAAATAAGAATGAGAAGGAAATAAAATGAAATGAGGGAGATGAACTAGCACACCAGAAAGTCTCTAAGATGTTAGGATGAATCTAAGAAGGCTTTGTCTTTTTACTAACACAGGCTAAACTTAGATACTAAATTATCTGGGTTGTGGAAAAAGCACTGGATTCCAAATCAGAAGACCTGGGTGGTAACCTTATTGTCACTTACCAGAGTAAGTCATGCTAACTGATACAGGTCTTGATTTCTTTACTAGTATAATCAGGATAATACCACTGGACACACAAGGAGGTTATAAGAACTAAGCATGATTGATTAAATGATAATACATGTGGAAATGCTTTGTAAATTATAAAACACTTTGTAAAACGTGATGCATGATGACGAAAAAGAAATGCTAGTAGTCATTTAGCGAGGCCCTTCTAGAGGCCCTTCTAGGAACGTCGGTCGCATCTTTTACAGGACCTCTGAGATGGTCATACAATCCTTCTTGAATTCATCCATTTGCCTTTTGAGAAAGCCCATTCTATTCATGGAAAGCTCTGATTATTCAAAAGTTCTTTCTTTTGCTAAACAGAAATTTGCTTTCTAGATCTGCCTTACAGAACAAATTTACATAACAGCCCCACAGCTATTTGAAGACAGCTAACTTTCACTTCATTTTTTTTTTTTTCTCCCAGCCAAACCCTGTTTGATCCTTCCACTATTCACGCTATGGTATGGTTTCTAGATCATTTCACCATCTTGCTATTTCTTTGGATATGCTCTAGTTTTCCAACATGCTCCTAAAATCATGACATCCAAAACTGGACTGTACACGTGATCTAAATTAAAATTACATCAGATAATAACAATTGTCAGAGACATTGAAATATCTAAGAACACTTAAGAGTCAGGAATGTGTTTCTAAAACAAGACTTCTTTAAAAATGAGGATTTAAGAAGGGGGGGAGGGGACACCTGGGTGGCTCAGTCGGTTAACCAGCTGACCTCGGCTCAGGTCATGATTTTGCGGTCTGTGAGTTCAAGCCCTGCATCGGGCTCTGTGCTGACAGCTCACAGCCTGGAGCCTGTTTCAGATTCTGTGTCTCCCTCTCTCTGACCCTCCCCTGTTCATGCTCTGTCTCTCTGTCTCAAAAATAAACGTTAAAAAAAAAATGTTTAAAAAGAAGGGGGGGAGGTAACACATTTCCTCCCAAGAGTGTTTTTATTTTGAAAAATAAATAAAACACCTCACCAGATTTTATCAATCAGACATAACGTGAACTAAGCAGTTGGAAAGAAGACTTGTAAGTGTGACAAATTGCTATAGCAAAATTATGTGCAATTCTAGCGCTGGAACTCTTCCATCATATTCTAGTACTAAACAAATAATGCAGCCAGAGAGAAAAGACATTAAAATCAGGGTATGTCCATTTACTTTTAACAAATCCTTCAAAAATGACAAGCTCTGAAGTCCCAGACTTCCAAACTAGGAACTTTACTGTTATCCCAAAGTCCTCTGTGTTTTCAACGAGATTAAACAACTTTTCTCACTTCCTGTCTCGTAACAGATTACAAAATATTGCTATGGAGGGATGAAGCAAATGCTGGGTTTCACCAATGGGACTGTTAATCTTAGAATGGGGTAAAATATCATATGTGGAAATCATAATAAGGCTCAATTAGAGTAGTTTAAGGTCATAACTACTGGGTTCTTCTACTTTTAGTTACTCCACATACTGGGGTTTATAATTCTCAGGTTTTCACCGTGGGAAAGAACTGGTATGCCACATGAGAACTGGAAACCCAGAATAGTACTACCAGAAAGTATTTGTGGGAAAAAAATTATAAAATATATTTTCATTTTCCAGACATGTGATACAGATATGACTGGAAATGAAAGGACTCTTTGACTTATTTTTTAATTTCACCATAATATCTGAGTCATCATTCTCTTCTTCTTCTCTTATTCCACAATTTCTGTATTCATATGACCAATTCCAGACCACACATGACACAGAAATTAAACCAAAGGGCCCTTGCTTCTCACTTATTGTATGACGACAATAATAAGAGGCAAATGACCGGGGAGCCTGAGTAGTTCAGTCAGTGAAGTGTCCGACTTCAGCTCAGGTCATGATCTCATGGTTTGTGAGTGTGAGCCCCACGTTGGCTGTGCTGACAGCTCAGAGCCTGGAGCCTGCTTCAGATTCTGCGTCTCCCTCTCTCTCTCTCTGCCCCTCCCCCACTCGTGCTCTGTCTCTCTCTTAAAAATAAATAAACATTACAAAAATAAAATAAAATAAAATAAAATAAAATAAAATAAAATAAAATAAAATAAAATAAAATAAAATAAAAGGCAAGTGACCATAAGAGGTAGAATTTGAGCAATTCTTTTAGAGGGAGGATCCCATATTTGAATCCAGGGCCTGGGAAGCCTAAAATCCTGAGCTAATAATAGTGCTGACATCTTGATATAGCTTACTTTCACTTCCCCTGTACCCTGCTCCCCAAGATCTTCAAATCTACTCCTGAAAGAAAAACTCAAAGTGAAAACCGTGTCTTGTAAAATGTGTCACTTAAATTCTTACAGGAACAGAAGATTTTCCAATCTTAGTTTGCAATGAAAGCTCATCACTAGTACTCAGACGCTTTGGATAAGCACTCCAAACCCAAGATGAAGTTTGGCTTCACAAATTACTCTTGCCAAAGAGAGTGAAACAAGCATTACTTAGTTTTTTCTAACACTTGAAAATATACGTGTCTTTACACACTCATTACTTTTTGATGCAACTCATAGCAATGTACTTAACAATGGCTAGCATCAAGTCCACTAAAAAAAAGAAAAAAAAAAAACCCCAAACTAAATTCCTCTGATTTATGAATAAAAAGTGGGGCGATTCCAATCTCCAGAACTAAAATGACTGTATATAATCATACCAAGTAGAGTGGCTTCCTCATGCAACAGGTTCAGAAGTATTCAATGTACCATTTCAGGTGCAGCCAGTTCCATAAACAGAAACAAGGATCTTATCAGATGGGAGAGGAAGTGAGCAAAGTCAGTTTTGATTTTTTAAAAAGTTCCTTAATTGAAGCTGAATACAATGGAAACAGAACTATACAGACACTTTATAATTTACATGCATGAGCCTTCTCACATTCACGCACCTGAAACGTGTCCACTACTCGGTGAAGGAACTCAATGACAAACAGCGGTGGGACCTCTGTCTGGATCACAGCCACAAAAAAGATCTTGTGACGGTAAACACTTAAGAGATAGTGGTGAGGAGTCGGAATAACTGGAGGTACATTTTCTGCCTCGGTAGCTCTCTCTTGTGCCTCAAAAAAGTAATCACAGACAGAACGGCTGACCACACTTTTCCAATGTTTTTCCAGGAAAATATCTCCAGAGGAGTTGATCAAGAAAAGGCTATGAATCATGATGGAGACTGTCAGTGAGAGAGAGAAGTCTTTTTCAGTCTGAAAGCCTCAGGACTGCCAATTTTCAACCCTAAAAATAAAAGAAGCTATGGTCAGTTCCACTCAACCAAAACACCTACCTATCTTTCACGAGTAGACTCATGTCTTCCTCTTCTTTAAGAGCCTGAAGTATTGCTCCCTACAATTCCTAAGGATAATTCATCAGCCATCTTGTTTGCCAATTATATACTGCCTGGTTATCTTTACTATTGCCTTAATTACTACCACTTAAAACTCAATTTAATTTTTGGATGTCTGATATATCAACTGGTCTGGAAGCTCCTTGACAAAGAAGACCATGCCATGGGGCGCCTGAGAGGCTCAGTCGGTTGAGCATTCAACTTTGGTTCAGGTCATGATCTCCTGGTCTATCGGTTGGAGCCCCGGATCAGGCTCTGTGCTGACAGCTCAGAGCCTGGAGCCTGCTTCGGATTCTGTGCCTCCCTCTCTCTGTCCTTCCCATGCTTATTCTCTGTCGGTCTCTGTCTCAAAAATAAACATTAAAAAAAAAGACCATGCCTCATGTTTTTTGTTGCCTCATTGCAGTGCTCCCTGCACAGAAGAGAGTTTCAAAGAATATTGAGTTTTATGTATTCAGCCACATGAAATGAGAAATGCTTATAGTTGCACAGTCTTATATGGCAGCCATCAGCTAAATGCAGCCAGTGAGCACTTGAAATGTACCTGGTCTGAACTGAGATGTGAGGTAAGTATAAGTTCCCACCAGATTTTGAAGGTCTTGTATTTAAAAAGGAATTTTAGATACCAATAATTTAATATTGATTCGTGAATTAATATTCAGTTAATATTGATATTCTGATATGTCAGGTTAAGTAAAATATATTAAAATTAACCTAATCTTTTTCAAAAACGTGGTTAGCAGAAAAGGTAAAATTACGTATCTGGTTCGCTTTATAGATCTATTGGACAGCGCTGGTCCATAGGTGGAAAGCTATCATTGTGGTCTTTATTCATGGAGTCAGACCGCATTCTTAGAGTACTTGTTATGCACAAGGCTCTGCACTGGATGCCTTAAAGAAATCTGAGGAATACCCCAGGTCGCTCAGGCGGCAGCATCTCTACGGTGCAGTCCCCAGGAAGAGACAGCCGGCTGTATGTACCCCAGCTGTGGCCATTCCTCAAGCTGGCTGCGAACTGGACCAGGTGGTCAAACCGCAATGGCCTGTCGTACCAAGGGCCCCAGGGCGAGCTTAATCCCTCTGCCCGGGGACGAGACAGCAGGAGGGAGGGGAGGAGGGGAGTAACCAGGCTGGGGAGGAGGAGAGGCGGCTGCTAAACAGGGTTATTTTTGGTCTCAGCCCAGCTGCCTGCGAGCAAAGGATGATGGAGGCCCTTTAGGGTGGGGGTGATCAGGAGGCGGATTTAAGGTGTGCGCACATTCAGGCGGTGAAAAAGGTCGCCAGACAGCACACGTGCGTTGCCATGGCAACAGTGTCCCCTCCTCCTTCAGCCACCTGGTCGGAGCGGGCCACCTCCCCAGCCCGGTAGTTGGTCCCTCACCTCTCTCCCCGCCATATCCCGTAGCTCTGAGAGTCAATCCCGCCGCATCTCCTAACTCTGACCCTGCCACCCGCGCCCCGCTGGGACCCCTGCGTGCCCCCGCCCGCACCCTCGTGTGCCCCAGCCTCCAGCCCCCGCCCCGGCCCGGTGCGTGCCCGCGCTGCCCCTAACCCCACCCGGGTCTTCAGCCCTTCTCACCCAGCCTCTCTCTTCGCAGCGCCCACAGTTCCGACGCTCGGGCAAGCCCCACCCCCGACCGCCCCCCACACTCGCGCCGACGGCCGCTCATCTGCTGATTGGCTGGCCGACGGTCCTCACGGCAGCACCGCCCACGACCGTGACCTAAGAGCCGCTGATTGGACGTCAGTGAACCGCTCCTCCCCTCTGATTGATCGCTGTCCGCGGGTCACATTCTTCTTGGCTTCGAGCTCCCAGTTGGCCCGTGTTGAGGCTTCGGCAACCTCCGGTTGGTGCAGCTCTGTGGCTCCGAGCCCTGATTGGCTGTCGAGATCGGTCTGAGGGCCGCCTGGACCTTAGTCAACCAGTCACAAAGGGGCAGCTGCTGCTGCCACCTTCGTAAACGTGGAAGGCACCTCGAGGGGGATGCTAAAAAGTGTGACTTCCAGGGCATGAGTTGTGAAATAGCATCATGAATAATAAGCCATGGGTAGTAACAACTATTTAAAAAGAGCCACGATGTCTTTTCATTTATGTACATTGGGTAAAGATGATTGGCTGTATATAGCATCAAGAGCTCTGGACCTGGATACAGGAGGCCTCTTCCAGCCCCAGCTAGACAACTTAACATTGGACAAGGCACTTAACCTTTCAGAATCTCAGTTCCCAGATCTGAAAATGAGAGTTGGGCAGGTCTCTCTGTAAATTGCATTGGAGTTCCAATGACTTTGATAAAACATTTTAAGTGATTTAAATCATTGTGATCCAGAGAGCCATGAAGTAGAAGTCAGAAAACAAGGCTTCACCTTCAGTTAAACTAAAAATTAGTTATCAAATGAGATGACATATGGCAAGGTGCCTGGCACATAGTATGTGTTCAATAAAACAGCAACTGGTGTTAATGGTAATAATGTTGATCTAGACCACAAGGCTGCCACCCTGCTTGGGCTTTAGTTTTCACTTTGGTGAAAGGAAGCATGAGTGGCAGCTCCTCCGTAAAGAAGACCATGATAAATGTATATTGAAGGTGGTAGGGATTGTTCTCTTACATACTTGCTAAGGAGAGATAGTTGACTAATTTTTTAAGTAAAAGAGAAAATCCAAAATCAAAATGGCTGGATGATGTGGCATCACATGAGTTCTGGTGACAGACTGCCTGGGTTTTAATCCTGATCCAATACTTGCCAGCTCTGTTACGTTGAGAAAGTACCTTTACTTCTGTAAATTTCAAGTTCCTACCTTCTCAAATAAGGGCACTAGTAGTGCCTACTTTGCAGAGTTGTGAGGACTGAGTTAGAAAAGTGTTAGCGATGGTTATTACCTAAGAAGCAGCACAAGAAGCTATTGCATATGGTTACTAAGCAAGTGTGTCAAAGATGCAGAAATGCAATCACTGCTGTGGGCCTTTCTCATTCATTGCAGTAATGTTTACTGAGAGCCTCCCACGTATCAAACCCTGTGCTGGGTGCTGGGGATGCTGCAATGACTACCATCACAGGCATAGTGTCTGTTGTCACAGAGACTAGCTGAGAAGACAAGTGAGAAGCAAGTAATTACAAAGCAGAGTGATGGGCAAGGAGCACATGGTGGCAGGAAGAGGATTGTTGGCGGAGGGGGCTGACCTAGAATCAGGGAAGTCCTTCCAAACTGACACCTGAAAGATGAACATATATTCCTCAAATAAAAGGGTGGATGGACAGAGAGAAAATTACATGTGGAAAGCTCTAGAGATGAGAGAACTAAGTACAGTTGAACTAGAATTGGACAAAGAGTGAAGGGAGATGAGATTAGGAAGATACAGAGAGCCAAGTGGTTGTGAGCTTAATAATTGTCTGCATGTTTTGTTTATAAAATAATATATAATAATATTTAATGTAATTATAAATACATATATATATATATATATATATATATGTCCAGAACTGTGTGCCATGCACTACCCATTCATTCTATAGATATCTAGTGGGCTCTACTATGTACTAGCACCGTTCCAGTGTTTGGATACATAACACCAGTGAATATAAAACAAAGATCCTTGCTCCAGTGGAGCTTACATTCTAGTAGGAGAAGACAAATAATAATCAATAAACATAATAAGTAAAGTGTATTGTATGTCAGAGGGTGGTAAGTATAATGGAAAAAAATAGAAGGGAGATCAGGAGTGCCTTAGGACTTCAGGAAAAGTTAAGGTTTTTAAAAGGGTAGTGAGAGTACATCTCATTGAGAAGAGACATTTGAGCAAAGACTTAAAGGAGGAGATGAGTTAGCCGTAGGGATATCTGGGGGAAGAGCACTCCAGTAAAGAGAATAGGCAGTGCCAAATCCTTACGACCAGAGCATCCTGGAGGAGTCCCAGGAAAAGTAAGGATGGCACTGTAGCTGGAGTAGAATGAACAAGGAGTAAAGTAGGAGATGAGGTTACAAAGTGGAGGGTGAAGACTTCACTACATAGGATCTTATAAAGATTTTGGCGTGTAGTAGTTGTGGAATGAGAAGCCAATGGAAGGTTTGAGAAAGGAGTGACCGGGTCTGATTTTCCAATCTGCTGGGTGGAGAAGAGACTGTGGACAGACAGAGTGGAAGGAGACCAGTCAGGAGGCCACTGTAGTAATCCAGGTAAGAGACGGTGGGGGGCTTGGGCCAGGGTGCAGCCATGGACATTGTAAGGAGTCAGTTTCTGCCTGCAGCTTGAAGGAGCCAGCTGGATTTCCAGATGGATGGGATGTGAGAAGTGAGAACAAGAGAAAAGTGAGGAGCTACTGAGCCTGAGTATCTGGAAGGACGGTTCCATCAACTGAGATTAAAAGGAGGGGGAGGGGCTCCCGGGTGGCTCAGTCGATTAAGCATCGATTAAGCATCGGACTTCGGCTCAGGTCATGATCTCACGGTTCATTGGTTCGAGAGTCCTGCATCAGGCTCTGTGCTGACAGCTCAGAGCCTGGAGCCTGCTTCAGATTCTGTGTCTCCCTGTCTCTCTGCCCCACTCATGCTCTGTCTCTGTCTCTCTCAAGAATAAATAAACGTTTAAAAATAATAAATAGATAAATAAAACATTAAAATTTTTTTTAAATTTTTTTTTTCCATTTATTTATTTTTTTGAGAGACAGAGCACAAGTTGGGGAGGGGCAGAGAGAGAAGGAGACACAGAATCCGAAGCAGGCTCCAGGCTCTGAGCTGTCAGCACAGAACCCGATGCGGGGCTCGAACCCACAAACCGTGAGATCATGACCTGAACCGAAGTCAGACGCCCAACTGACTGGGCCACCCAGGCGCCCCAAAACATTAAAAATTTTTAAACAGACTTTGGGCACAGAAGGTTTGAATGAAAAAAATTCAGAGTTCAGCCTTGGACATAGTAAGTTTAATGTATCTATTAGCCATCAAGTGGTGATGTTGAGAAGCTGCTGGATATATATGAATCTAGGGTTCAGGAGAGAGGTCTGAGCTAGAGATGTACCATTGGGAGTTATCAGGATATGGATATTAAAGCTAAGAGTCCAGTTGAGATGACTAAGGAAATGAGTATGGAGAAGAGGATCAGAGTCCGGGGGCACTCTGAATTTAAGGGTTCACATAGGAGAGGAAGATCCAGATTCATTTAGTCTTCCCAACTACTCTAAAATGAATTATTGTCATGATCCCCTTTTTATAGATGAGAAAACTGCAGTGGGTGCATAAGTAATCTGCCAGAGGTCAAGTAAATAGGTAAGTAGCCAAGCTGGAGTTCAAGCACACAGGAAGATCTAAGCAGTCTGGCCCAGACTGCACACCTTTGGCCTCTCTCATAAGCCTGGGGCCGCAGTGAAGAAATGTTAAGCAGGAAAGGGAAGTGCTTTCACATGGACATTTCAGAGAGACAAGTGATGTGGGATGGGTTAGAGAAGGCCCAGCTTGAGGGTAGGGAGATCATTTAGGCTACTGCAGCAATCCACGTGACAGATGCTAGTGACTTCAGCCAGCATGGGGGACTGGAGGGCACTGGACAAATTCTAGAGGTGTTTTTGAGGCAGAATGATGGGGGGTTAATTAGAAATTGAGTAGTAAGGAGGAATGGGGCATCAAGGATCATTCACAGATTTCTGATTTGGGTAGCCGTATGGATGCAAGTGTCATTTGTTGAGATGGGGATCATTGGAAGAGAGCCACATTGACTGGAGGGACAGGGGGCATGAATGCATCCATAGCCATGCCAAGGGTCATGTCCAAAGTCAACACCCAAGTATTTTTTTTAGTTTAATCAAACATCATAGATTGGGGAGCTCATATAGTACCATGTCATGATATTAAGAGGGACCACAGGAAACCATTGACAAATAGCAAGTCTATTTTATGCATAAAAATCTCTGGGAAAAGATTTTCTAAACCTGCCACTGACGCACTATCACAGTGTTTAACAGCTCTCACTACTGAGTTGTTTGTCTACTGTGAGAAGGCAATCTCAGCTCTTAGCTAATAATATTATTACTAATATTTTGGTCTGAGACAAGAGAGGCTTTGCTCACTGAGAAGACATTTTTAAGGGCTCAGTAGTGGGGCCCCAAAACCCCTCTCTGGCTTTGACACATCTCAGTGAGCAAAGCCTCTCTTGTCTCAGATCAGAGCCAGAGAGGGGTTTTGGGGCCCCACAACTGAGCCCTAAAAATGTCATCTCGCTGAGCAAGGCCTCCCTTGCCTCAGACCTCATTCCTGGCCTTGCACTGAAGAAACAGAATGCCTTCCCTCAATGTCTGTATTTTCACTGATCCCTCTACTTGGCATGTATTTGTCTCTTACTCACCCTATTTGTGGAAATTCTTTCCAGCCCTCAAGGCCCAGCCATATGTTTTCTCCTCCACAAAATCTGTCCTAAGCTGGATGCCCCCACATTGGAAGTAATTTCTCCCTCTTCTGTGATTAAGTAGCATTTCACAGCTCCTTCATATAACCTACAGTGCTTTTGACACTGTGCCACACCTTTGGGTATGCAATCTGATCACCACAACTGGATTGTAAATCAGTTGAGAACCACAGTGTGCATATCTCAATGCCTAATATACATTCATTCATCTATTAAACTAATATTTATGGAGTGCCTACTGCCGCCTGGACACTGAGGGTACAAAGACAATTAAAGCATTCCTTCAAGTTTACAATCTAATGTGGAGAAAAAGACTCTAAAGAAAGGACCTGGTGTCTTTAAAAACTCAAAAGCAGCTCCTTCAAGGCTGGTCATGGAAGGAGCCTGTCCTTCCAGAGAGGAGAGCCTAAACCTAACATCCCTACCCTCCAACAAGAGACCCATCTTCCTCTTAGGGACCTCCTGCTACTCCCCACCATGCTGGACTTGGGAGATTAGTATTCCTTTAACTCTTCAACACCAATACAGACACACTAGTTTTTAATTTCCCACAGCAGAGCAAGGACCAGGGTGGATGCTTATACAAAGCTTGTCTAAAGACTTGGGGATCATAAAGGGGAAATGAACAGAAAGAGGAACATACACCCGACAATGTAGATCACAAGAGGTGATGTGATCAGGATATGCTGGGATGCACACCTGCTTCCAGGTGGCAGAAGTGCTCTCTAACCCTCCTACTCAGGAACCCCAGCAAAGCCAGCTCAAGTTCCTGAAATCCAAACCCTGCCTGACAAGAAGACAGCAGCGTCCCTCTCACTGCAGCCTCAGGCTGGCCTCCTGGTTCTAGTCTCCTGAGGAAAGTAGTCATGGAATCAAATGGCTCCTTCCCTAGACGCTATCCCCAGAAATACCCAACTGTGGATATCCCTGGACTTTATAACAGGTCCACCTAGGGCTTATTCTGTGTCTTCTTGCTAGATGTTCCTTCATTCTCTCTCTACACTCCTTGCATAGATTACCTCATGAGTGTAAGTACTCTTTTCATTATTGAATTTTGATTTAATATCTCCAACCTCAACCTCTTCATAAACCTCCAGATCTACATATCCAATTACCCACTTGGCATCTCCACTTACGTGCCTCACAGACATCTTTTTTTTTTTTTTTTTTTTTTTTAATTTTTTTTCAACGTTTTTTATTTATTTTTGGGACAGAGAGAGACAGAGCATGAACGGGGGAGGGGCAGAGAGAGAGGGAGACACAGAATCGGAAACAGGCTCCAGGCTCCGAGCCATCAGCCCAGAGCCTGACGCGGGGCTCGAACTCACGGACCGCGAGATCGTGACCTGGCTGAAGTCGGACGCTTAACCGACTGCGCCACCCAGGCGCCCCGCCTCACAGACATCTTAACGGGGCAAAAAGGAACTCTTGAATTTTCTTCCCAGATCTGTTCCTTCTTCCAGCCCTGCGCCACCTCCAGTTTTCCCCATCTTGGTAAACAACATCATCATCCATTCAACTACTCAGACCAATACCCACGAATCATCCTGAGGTCCTCCATTACCCTTGTGCCCACATCTAATCTAGAAACAAACCCTGATGTTTCCATCGCCAAAGTATATCAGGAATCCATCCTCTCTTCAACTCCACTGTCACAACCCCCATGCAGGCCACCATCGCCTCTTGCCTCCTGAAACACCTACAGACTGGTCTCCCCATTGCACTCTAACCCCTTTCAATTCATTTTCTGTACAGCAGCAAAAGTGAGTTTAAAAGAGCATAAATTTAAATGCCTTTACCACCTTGCTATAGACTGTGTCCCCTCAAAATTCATATGTTAAATCCTAAAGTCCAATAGGATGGTATTTGGAAGTGGGGCCCATGGGGTGTGATTAGTTCATGAGAGTGAAGTCCTCATTAGTGCTCATGAATCCGTCTCTTATAGGAGACCTCAAGGAAGAACCTTGCACTTACCACCATGTAGGGACACAGAGAAAAGATGGCTGTCTATGAAACATGAAGCAGGTCCTCACCAGACACCAAATCTGCTGGTGCCTTGACCCTGCACTTCTCCACCTCCAGAATTGTGAGAAATAACAGTTTGTGGGGCGCCTGAGTGGCTCAGTTGGTTAAGCATCCGACTTCAGGTCAGGTCATGATTTCGCAGTTTGTGAGTTCAAGCCCTGTGTCAGGTTCTATGCTGACAGCTTGCTCAGAGCCTGGAGGCTGCTTCAGATTCTGTCTCCCTTTCTCTCTGCCCCTCCCCCACTCACACTCTGTCTCTGTCTCTCTCAAAAATAAACATTAAAAAAATTAAAAAAAAAAAGAAATAACAGTTTGGTGTTTAAGCCACCCAGTCTATGTACTTGTGTTGCAGCAGCTTGAACAGACTAAGGCACATCTATCTATCTCCTCCCCTCTCTCCAATGGAGTCTCTTGTCCCTCCTCCAACCCACCCTCCCCACTCCCCATTTCTAGGCCCTGGAATATGTTGTTCTCTCTGCTTGAAAAGTTTTCCCCCTGGTCTTCATATAGCTAGCCCCTTTTCTTTACCTTTAGGCAGTGGAGGAAGAAATTGTTTCATTATATGACTAGGGGAATGAATTATCATTGTGTTATATGTCCTGTGATGGTGTATATACAGACTATTATGTAAGCAACTAGTAAGTGTTAAAAAAAAAAAAAAGCTCATTCAATAAAACTGAATTACTAGCCTACTCTGTTCTTATCCTAAATTGGAGCCATCAGGGATTACATTCAGGGGCATGTAACAGAAAACCTAAACTTAAATAATACTGGCTCCAACAAGATAGGGGTTTATTTTTGTCACATTATGAGAAGTCGAGAGGCAAGAAACCCAGGGCTGGAACATCAGCTTCGCTTCAAGGATTCAGGCTTCTCTTAGGTTGGCATTCCACCTTTCCTAGGGTGGAACTTGCACCTTCGTGCTCACAACATTGCCGTCGTGGCTCCAGGCCTCAAGCTGTATTCCACACACACAAAAAAGGAGGAAAGACAAAAAGCAAATGAACATGAGCCAAAGGGGAGTCAGTTCTCTTTGATGAGCTTTTCATGAGGTCCCACTTTTGCTCTGTTGTTGAATATTGAGCTAAAAGAGGTCCTGGGAATATTTTTAGCTGGGCACAATACTACCCCCACCTCCCAAACAGGACTCTGTTAATAAGGAAGACAGGAGAATGGAAAACTGGATAGACAACTAACAGGCTGTCCACAGCCAGTGGGAGTGAATAGAGCAGTCCATGAATAGATTGGATATTTTATTTTATCAAGTTTATTTATTTTGAGAAAGAGAGAGCAGGGGAGGGGCAGAGAGAGAGGAAGAGAGAAAGAAATCCCAAGTAGGCACCGCACCAACAGTGCAGAGCCTGACGCAGGGCTCAGACGGTGAAATTGTGACCTGAGCCGAAATCCAGAGTCAGACGCCCAACTGAGTGAGACACCCAGGTGCCCCTAGCTTGGATGTTTTAAATAAAGTCTAGAATTGAAAGACTTAGGGAAGACTGCCTGGAAAACAGAGAAGTTCCACAAGATAACTTTTATGTAATTTCCACAAGATAAATTAAGAAAAAACAATAAAAACATGTCCATAGAACAAGAATGTCTGGTAAGTGATGGCCAGGAAAAGGGTAATGTGGTCAGCTCTGGTCTGAAAGGGCTGTAGGATGGCAACTGGTCTCAGGGTCCTAAATAGCCACAAACTGACCATGTGATCTGGGGCAGGTTAGCTAGATAAATTCTTTGGATCAAAATGTTATCTGTGAAATGAGAGGATTGGATCAAACTATCTCTGAGATCTTTCCCAACTCTAAATTTCTGTTAACAATGATCTTTCTTTCTTTCTCTTTCTTTCTTTCTTTCTTTCTTTCTTTCTTTTCTAGCAGTGAAATATTTTAGACAAATGAAAGCTTATATAGAAAACAGATAAAGCAGAATGATATAGGGATCAGAATCCTGAAGTTCTGTCTACTTGGTTTCAGTCTTTACTCCCATGGTGACCCCTGAGCTCTATAGAGCGTACCTCTTTATATTTTCATGTGTAACTGTAATAAAATAAAACGATGTTTTTACTGGTATAAGTCAGGCTACAGATACAGCGGTATTCTTTTCAGAGAGGGAAAGTTGGTTTTATTTGTTAAAAACAATCTTAAACACTTAAAAAAAAAAGTCAAGTTAAATCATTAGCGTTTCAAATTGTGATACTCTGTTGTGACTCTCAGGTGAAAATCACTGGGGAAATATTAATCAAATCTCATACGAAAATTGACAATCTCCTCCAAAATGTGTTCAGTAACATTGGGAAAGAAAGAAGCTTGGATTATAAAGAAAAGTTTTCAGAGTAACATACTTATTATTTTCTAGGTAGTTATTTAGATAAAAATTATTCTCAGAGGAAAAAAAAAACAAACCTTCACTTTGCAAATACTTGTTTCCTGTGTGCCAGACTTGGCTGCTTCCTGTTTACCAAAAGTAATTGTTGGTAATTCAAAGCAAAGACCAGAAAAAAGTACCTCTTGTCAGTCACCTGCTGAACTTCCTTCCCTTTCACTTGTTACACTTTTAACATTCCCAAAGTTTTTTAAAAACCCTTTTAAAACTTTAATTTATTCGAAAAAGTAATACTGGAAAGACTCAATGGATTCTGAAATAGTTATCTTCAAGTTTCTTCCTCTAGTATCTACACTCTTGAGGATAAGATTTTATGACTACTGTTTATTTTTCTGACCCATACAGAAACCTAAGCTTACCTTTATCTCCAAAATAGTCCATTATACCCAGTTTTCCTCTCTTTCTCCCCACCATAAGCTTCTGCATTTTTCTCTCCACTGCTTTCCTTCCTCCTTCTTGATCCTGCTTTTTCTCTCACTAAACGTAACCTCTTTAATTTCCAGATAGGTCTGGAAAACACCATCTGTTCCAAGGATCCCTGGTGCAGATTATACGTTCAGGGGCACTATTCCTTGAACCCAAAATCCCAGACACATGGCCAGCCAGACTTTTTCTCATTTTTTAGTTTAATTTTTGCAAATCTCCTCCCCAGACAAAATAAAGTAAATCGTATTCAGGTATTCATTAAAAGCAATGCAAAACTCAAAAAGTATACATTTTAATGATACATTTCAATTAGATGCTTGAGAAAAATACAGGTTATTGTTTACATATTTGTGTCGCCTTGTCCTCAGCCAGAAGGTGCCTAGCTGTCTGAGTCCGACATCCCTCAGACCGAAGCCTCAGTCTAATGAACCAACTAGTCTTTATTCTAGCGAACGGGCCGAATTTCTAAACGAGCGTGGCAGAGCGTTTGCGCCAACAACGGGGCAGACTCGGTAATAAGCTCCTCGTTACAGAAGGTGGTGCTATTGGGTCTGAGGGGCGCAGGGGCTGGCCGGGGAACTCCCAGAGCAGAGTTGCAAAAAGAAACCCGGGATTTCTAAAGCTAGTCCCCCTGCTTGGAATACTCGAGAGTGAGACTTCTAGGGACTCAAAGAGTTGGAGGTAAAGGCAGAAATGCTCCGGCAGGAGGGAATCCGGGAGGAAACAGACCCCAGAGCTAAGGGTGGCGTCTCGGGGCTGGGCTCTAGCGTCCAGGGGCGCCTTCTGGGGACGGGGTGCAGCGCGCGGAGAAAAGTTGTCGGGGGGAGAGAAAGGGGGGCGATGAAAACCAAATGTCTTTCATCCCCTGGAGACAAAGAGGTGCCTTCTTCTGACAACAGCTGCCAGTGCCACACACACCATACGGCGGGGCCGGAGGGGGAGGGGAGCCGGCGAGGGGAGCGTCTGAGACGGGGACCGGCTCCGACTTTCAATAATGGGGTGGTTGTCATGGCGACGAGCCCTCCATCTAAAGGGGGTGGCTGAAAGGACCCATTGTTCTGGAGCGGGGCTGCCCGGGTTGCGCCTGTTTCTAAGAGACACCTTTGAACACCTCCCCGCGTTCCGGGGAGGGCTGCGGACGGGAGCCGGAGAGCGTCCCCGGGAGTTGCGCGCCAGGACAGCATACCACAGATGGCGACGCCACCGCGGCTCGGCGAGGGGAGCAAGCCGCCGCTTGCGCCCGGGCTCGCCGCCTCCCACGCAGGCATGCGCCAGGGATCAGCGTGGGACTCGCGCGCTTGCCGCCGCTCTGGCGCTCGGTTCGTCACGCCCCCGGCTCCCGCCGCGCGCGAGGCTGACCGATGGCGCGGGGGACGAACGGGCGACTCCGCGAACGCCTGACCGGGGGTGGGGCCAGGGCGGCGCGGGAAAGCCCCACGGAGTAGCTTTCCCGTCGTGCTGGGAGAAAAACCAGATCACCGTGTCAAGATGAAGTTACAGGGCAGCATTGCAATTTCCCCATACGAGCAAACAGTTTGAAACAACCTGAAAGTGCGTCGCTGGGGGCCGGTTAAATAATGTGGGGCACGTCCCTCTGATGAAATATTAAGCTGTCATTAAAAAATACAAGGCAAAGGGGCTCCTGGGTGGCTCAGTGGGTTATGCCACCGACTTTGGCTGGGGTCTTGATCTCGCAGTTCACGAGTTGGAGCCCTGCGAGTTCCAGCGCTGCGTCAGGCTGTGTTGACAGCCCCGAACCTGGAACCTGCTTCGGATTCTGAGTCTCCCTCTCAGCCCCTCCTCTGCACGTGCTGTGTCTCTCTCCAAATTAAATAAACATCAAAAAGTTTTTTTAAAAAAATACAAGGCAACTCTGTATGTGGAGATACGGGAATTTTCTGGTATAGTCTAAGTAATCAAGGTGCAGAACAGTGTGAGCAGCCTGTGTACGCGCATAGGCACATAGACTGGTGTGTTTGCGTCTCTCTGAGCGGTTGCGTCTTAGTGGGCCGACTGTGGGACTAGAGTATGTAATGGGGAGGTGAAGAAAACTCTCTTCAGAAAACCATATTGTCTTTTGTACTTTATGAATTTTATCCTATATACCACGTATTTATTACCTCTTTAAAAAACTTTTAAGAGTTCAAAAATTGTATTTGCTTGAACACGAATGAGATTTGGAACTCTCCATAGGGCATCTAAACGCCTTTTTAAAAATGCTTTAATAAATATTAGTTTTAAAAGTATATATGTACAAGCAAATGCCATTAACTCACAGATATGTAAAGGTAGTCACAGTGGCCAGTCGCATATGGAAACATACATTGAGGGCCATCTGATGTTGGAGGATTCCACTGTATAATCCATCTATTATTATATCAAATTAACCACAGGGCTCCCAAATTAAATTAATGGCATTGCATTAGGGTGATATTCCTAACTACAAAATGATTTATAATTAGTGAACTGGACTACTGAACCCCGAAGACATTGATGAATTTTCTACACATAAAAATAAAAATTGTTGGGGCACCCGGGTGGCTCAGTGGGTTAAACATCCAACTCTTGATTTCAGCTCAGGTCATAATCTCACAATTTGTGACATCAAGCCCCTCATCAGGCTCTACGCTGACAGCACAGAGGCTGCTTGAGAGTCCCTCTCTCCCTCTCTTTCTCTGTCCCTCCCCTGCTCATGCATGCTCTCTTTCTCTTTCTCTTAAAATAAAAAAAATTAAAAAATAAAAGCTTTAGTGACTCTGAAAAACAGGGAGAGGTTGTGTGAATTTCTAGGAGAAAGCACATAGGAAGGAAAAGAGCACTCTGCCATTCATGGGGACAGTTGCCACTGATCTTAAAGTAGAACTTTGAAGAAAATTGATTTGCAGGGCTATGAATCCCAGTTACCCCTTCCTCTCCATCGCTGTGCCTGTCACCTTCTAGCTCAGAGCAGTGGCAGTTTCTCCCTTGTTGCACAACCAGAAAGTCCTAGGTTTATGCCTATGGACAACACCTGCTTATAAGAGCCAAAAGCTGTAGGTGTATTTAGGCAGCAAGCCAGAGAACTTTTTGAGTTTGAAATTTTGTTTCTTTACGCTGGGAAGAACTCTCTAGAAGCTCCTCCACCCAGCTAACAGCTGACTTGTGTTGGCTTGTTTAAAGCACTCATGAAATTGGCCATAGTACAGAACTCTTATGAAGCACTGGACTTACCAGTAGGAACAGAATACTTCCTATGTAATTATGGTAGAGCTCACTCTACTCAATATCACTTAGAGGCAGGCAAACACTAATTCCAGCTGATAAGAATTAAATTCTGACTATAGAATCTAGGCTCTGGATATATGGGTGTTCACTGTACATTTCCTTCAAATTTTCTGTTATGTTTGAAATATTTTCTAATAAATTTTCAGATAATTTTCTGACCTGAAAGCTCCATTTTCTCAACATTTCTGAAGAACAAAGCAAGACCAATATTTGGGAAAATACTAGAACTTTTCATTTAAAATCATATTTCCCACTCCATAAAACAAAAACAAAAAACACCCTAAGATCATAAGGATACCATGAATAATAACACAGAATGAGATTCAGAGTCTAAATAATTTCAATGGTTTTCTTAAGCTTGAAAACACTTTGGGGAAAATATTTGGAATTTCCTAATAAAATAATTCCCAGTATTCTTTAAAAAAAATTTTTTTTAAATGTTTATATTTGAGACAGAGTGAGAGACAGAGTGGAGGCAGAGGAGGGGCAGAGAGAGAGGGAGACAGAATCTGAAGCAGGCTTCAGGCTCTGAGCTGTCATCACAGAGCCCGATGCAGGGCTCGAACCCACGAACTGTGGGATCATGACCTAAGCTGAAGTCAGACGCTGAAGTCAGACGCTGAGTGGCCAACTGAGCCGCTCAGGAGCCCCTAATTCCCAGTATTCTTACATTTTAGAGATGATAACACAAATTTTTTTTAATTTTTTTTAACGTTTATTTATTTTTGAGACAGAGAGAGACAGAGCATGAATGGGGGAGCGTCAGAGAGAGAGGGAGACACAGAATCCGAAACAGTCTCCAGGCTCTGAGCTGTCAGCACAGAGCCCGACACAGGGCTCCAACTCACATACTGCGAGATCATGACCTGAGCCGAAGTTGGAAGCTCAACCAACTGAGCCATCCAGGTGCCCCAAGATGATAACACAAATTGTGTGTGTGAATGGAATGTTCTTTTTTTCCCCTTTGTATTCAATTTTAAATTGCTATTACTTGTTTCTCACTCCCAGATTGCCCTCTTTGTAGGCTTCCATCTTCCAGAAGTTCCTAAAGGGCCTCAACCCAGTGTAGATGTCAAAGTCTCAAAGTTTTCTTCTTCCTTTTTAAGCACCCATGGGCATCTGTTCCCACAGATGCCAAACTACCCACCAACTAATATTCAATCTGTCCTTAGCCCTTTCAGCATACTATGAATAAATAGAAAAGAATCTGAACTATGAAGTGTACAACTAGTGAACATTTTATAGTCAATTAAACTTGATGAGTTTTCTTAGCTTACTATCTAATATTTTTGTATATTAAAATACAAATATAGCACCCTAACTCCAATCCCTCACTCCCTTGATTAAGTGCATAAGAGGTTAAGTACTTATTTTACCAAATTAGAAAAAAGGAAAAAAAATATGAAGAGAAAATGAAAAGAACAGTAATTATAGAAATTAATGAAGTTGAAAACTGATCAAGAAAAGAGAAAGTAAAAATGGAAAAGAAGTAAGAGATAATCATGGATATAGAAAAGATTTATTTTATTTTATTTTACTTTATTTTATTTTATTTTATTTTATGTTTATTTTTGAGAGAGAGAAAGAAAGGGAAAGGAGGGGAGGGGCAGAGAGAGAGGGAAAGAGAGAATCTAATTGAAAGCAGCCTTCACACTGTCAACATGGAGCCCGATGTGGGGCTTGATGCGAGGCTCAAACCCAGGAACTGTGAGATCATGACCGGAGCCAAAGTCGGAAGCCCAACCAACTGAGCCACCGAGGTGCCCCTAGAAGATACTTTTTAAAAAAGTTTTCTTTATAGGGGTGCCTGGACAGCTCAGTTGGGTAAGCATCTGACTTTTGATCTCAGCTCAGGTCTTGATTTCAGGGTCATTAGTTCAAGCCCTTAGCATGGGGCCTACTTTATTTATTAAAAAAAATTTTTTTTAATGGTTATTTATTTTTGAGAGAGAGAGATTGAGATAGAGAGACAGAGCATAAGTGGGGGAGGGGCAGAGAGAGAGGGAGGCACAGAATCCTAAGCAGGCTCCAGGCTCTGAGCTGTCAGCACAGAGCCCTTCATGGGGCTTGAACTCAGGAACCGTGAGATCATGACCAGAGCTGAAGACGGGTGCTCAACCGACTGAGCCACCCAGGCACCCTGCGTGGATTCTACTTAAAAAAAAACAAAAACAAAAACAAGTGTTCTTCATAAAATTATGAATTATGTGACAACATATTTGAAGCTTTAGATGAAATGTAAAATTTCCTGGTAGAATGTAAATGACAAAAAGTGACCCAAGAAAAGGTGGAAAATCTGAATGGCCCATTATCATAGAAAAAATGGAAAAATAATTAAACATTTTTCCATGAGAATAAGAGGATAACAAAAACTATTATTAATATCTTCAGAGAGATAAGAGGGATCTATGGAAATGAGAACAGAACAATATGAGGAAGGAGCAATAGAGAACAAAGACCAAGAAAGAACTCCTAGAAATTTGATATATGGCTATCTTAACTTGAAAATTCAAAAAAACATTCAGGAGAGTAAGTCTGGAAATCTCCCAGAAAGTATAGAAAAAAGACAGTAGAGAAAACAGAGGAAAGATATAAGAAAAACAGTAGACTAATGCAAAAAGTTTAATATCTTACTAAAAGGAATGCTATAGAGCATAGAGGAAATGGAAAGAAGGAAACTTTTTTTTTTTTTAATCTAGTAAACTTCCCCATACTGAAGGGCCTGAGTATCTAAACTGAAAAGACTCAGTGAGTACCTAGGTCAAAGAATGAAAACTACCCACGGTAGGAAGAAGAAATACCTAAAACCTACATGGATTTAAAGAAGAAGAAGGAGAAAGAGAATATGGAGGAAAAGGAGAAGAAGAAGAAAAGAAAAAGAAGAAGGTGGAGTTGAAAGAAGAGAGGTGATAGGTTATCTGGTGCATTTGACCAGGGGGAAATAAAGGAGAAGCACTACATAGTTCTATTGGAGAGTGAAAGAAGAATAATTTGAGTACAAGTAAACAAACACATGAAAAGTAATTAACTTCAGGAAAAACAGAATGCTGTATGAGAAAAGAAATGTCATCACAATATATTACTCAGCATATCAGTGATAAAGCATTAATATCCAGATATATAAAAAACTTCTGTGATTCAACAACAACAAAAGACTTAATTTCAAAATGGGCAAAAGACATGAATAGACATTTCTCCAAAGATGAGATACAGATGGCCAACAAGTACATGAAAGATGCTAAATGTTACGAATCATTTGGGAAATGCAAATTGAAACTACAGTGAGGTACCCCCTCACATCCCTTAAGCTGGCTAGTGTAAAAAATAACAGGGGTGCCTGGGTGGCTCAGTCAGTTGAGTGTCCAGCTTAACCTCAGGTCATGATCTCGAGGTTTGTGAGTTTGAGCCCCACATTGGGCTTGCTGCTATCAGCACAGAGTCTTCTTTAGATTCTCTCTCTCTCTCTCTCTCTCTCTCTCTCTCTGCCCATTCCCCACTCACATTTTCCCTGTATCAAAAATAAATGAACATTTAAAAACAGCAACAACAACAACATAAAATAACAAGTGTTGGTAAGGATATAGGGAAATTTGAACACTTTTGGACAATTGTTGGGAATGTAAAATGGTGTGGCCTCTATGGAAATCAGTATAGTAATTCATTAAAAAATTAAAAATATAGAAATATGATCAGGAATTTCACCTCTTGGTATATATTAAAAAGAATTGGAGGGGCACCTGGGTGGCTCAATCAGTTAAGCATCTGACTCTTGTTTTCAGCTCGGGTCATGATCTTGTGGTTTGTGGGTTCGAGCCCTGCATTGGGCTCTGCCCTGACAATGTGGAGCCTACTTGGGATTCTCACTCTCCCTCACTCTCTGCCCCATCCCCACTTGTGTCTCTCTCTCTGTCTCTCAAAATAAATAAATAAACTTAAAAAAGAAAAAAATAATTGGAATCAGGAACTTAAAGAGATATTTGCACACCCATGATCATAGCAGTGCTACTCACACAACAGCAAAATGGTGGAAGCAATCTAAGTGTCCACAAACAGATAAATGGATAAACAAAATGTAATATATACATATAATGGACTATTATTCAGCCTTAAAAAGGAAGGATTTTCTGACATATGTGACAACATGCGTAAACCTGGATGACATTATGCTAAGAGAAATAAATCAGTCACAGAAAGACAAATATGATATGATTCCACTTAAGCAGGTATCTAGAGTAGTCACATTCATAGAGGCAGAAAGTTGAATGGCAATTGCCAGGGGCTAGGGGGGAAATGAAGAGCTATTGCTTAATGGGTACAGAGTTTCAGTTTTGCAAGAGGAAAAAGTTTTGGAGACTGATAACACAACAATGTGAATATACATAACACTATTGAACTGTACACTTAAGAACGGTTCAGACGGTAAATTTCATGTTATGTATATTTTACTACAATTAAAAAATGTTTAATTAATTCAAAATAGATCAAAGACCTTAATATAAGAGCTAAAACCATCAAACTCTTAGAAGGAAACAGGTGTAAATCTGCATGACCTTGGATTATACAATAGTTTCTTAGGTATGACACCTAAAGTACAAACAATCAAAGAAAAAAAATAGATAAATTGGACTTCATCCAAATTAAACAGACACTAGCAAGAAAGTGAAAAGACAACTGACAAAATGAGAGAAAATATTTCAAATCTTATATCAGATGAGGGTCTAGTATCTAGAATATATAAAGAGCACTCACAATTCAGTAAGAAAAAGATAACCAATTTTAAAATATGCAAAGGATTTGAATAGACATTTCTCCAAAGAAAATATACAAATGGCCAAGAAACAGTTGAGAAGATGTTCAAGATCTTTAGTCAACAGGGGAATGCCAATCAAAACCACAATGAGATACCATTTCATACTCACTAGGGAGGCTATAAAGAACAAGCAAACAGACATCCAAAAAATAACAAGAGTTGCGACAAATGTGGAGAAATGAGAAGTTTCATATATTGATGGTGGTAATGTAAAATGATACGACTGCTGTGGGAAACAATTGGGTGCTTCCTCAATAAGTTAAAAATAGAATTATCCTGTGACCCAGCCATTTTACTCCTAGTTATATACCTGAGAGAATTGGAAACTTATGTTCACACAAAAAGTCGTAAATGAATGTTCATAGCAGCATTGTTCATAATTGCCATAAAGTGAGAATAACTCAAATGTCCCATCAACTGATGAACAGATACACAAAATGTAGTATATACACACAGTGACATAAAAAGATAAGTAATGATAGATGCTACAACAGGATGAACCCTGAAAGCATATGTTAAGTCAAAGAAGAACCCAGTGACAAAAATCACATATTATATAATTCAATTTATGTGAAGTATCCAGAATAGGTAAGGTAAATCATACAGACAGAAAGTAGATTAGCCTGGGATTTGGGGTAAAGGGGAGTGGGAATGAGGAGTGACAGCTAATGTGTATAGAGTTTCTTTTTGGGGTGGTGAAAAAGATTTAATATTAGATTGTGCTGATGCTTGCACAACTTTGTGAATATATTAATATCCATTGAACTGTATACTTTATATGAGTGAATTTTATATGTGAAGTAGATCTCAATAAAGCTATAAAAAAAATCTCAAAAAAAAAGGAGCTATTATCTCTCCCCCCATCCTCCCTCTTTTCATTGTTATCATGATATTTGCATTTCTTTTCATCTTCCATGTTCTTGGATTACTTTCTGTATACATTATTTTCTCCAATACAGGGTGAGTGTCTTTTTGCCTTTCTACTCTCTCCCTTCAACCTCCATGTGTGAGAACTGGTCACTTGTTTCCTCCTCTCTTATCACTTGGGAGTGGCAGAAGGACAAGGAGACTGGAAAGAGGCAAGGGATAAAGCAAGAATACCAGGAAAAAAATCCACTGCAATAAGTAAGGTGAGAAATGACCTGGGTAGCCTCGGGAGAGATAGTGGAAGTAGATTCTTCATAAAATTGAAGGTGGGGCAACGAGATTTGCCAACAGATTGGTTATGAGGTGTGAGAGAAAGAGGAGTCAAGAATGACATTAAAGTTATTGGCCCAAGTACCGGGAAAGAATGAGATTACAACTCTTTACTAACATGAAGAGTCTAGAGAAGCAGGTTTGGGTTGAAATACCAAGAGGTCTCTTTAGACAGTTTGAGGTGTTTAAATCTAAGATGTCTCCAAGTAGAGCTGTTGGGTAGTGTGATATAATAAAGAACATCTCTAGTCTTGGGTGCCTGGGTGGCTCAGTGGGTTAAATATCTGACTTCGGCTCAGGTCATGATCTCACTGTTGGTGAGGTTGGTGAGGTTGGTGAGTTGGAGTCCCGCTTGGGGTGAGCATGAGCCCTGCATCGGGTGAGCCCTGCTTCTCTCTCCCTCCCCGCTTCCTCTCTCTCTGCCCTTTCTCTCTGCCTCTCACTCACTTATGCCCTCTCTCTCTCTCTCTCAAGAAAAGAAAGAATAGATCTAGTGTTTGTCCCAGGTTCCTGACATGCAGCTTCAAATATCCTGAGAATTTTCTAAGTGATAGGAGTGTCTTGTTATGCTAATGAGGTGGTTCCTGGTGTGCTCCTAGGTAACTTCAGGATAGGGACTGATCACCAGAAAAAACAATCTTGTAATTAGAGGGTTGGAACTTTGAGCCAGCCTGACTTGAAGGAAGGAGAGGTAGACTGGAGATTGATTTTAGTCTACTGGCCAATGTGATTTAATCAATCATGCTTTCATAATAAATCCCTAATGAAAACTCTGGACACTAAGGCTTGGAGGAGTTTCCTTGTTGGTGAACACAGTGATGTGCCCAGAGGGTGATGTGCCCTGACTGTGTAAGGAGAGGACATAGAAACTCTGCACTCTTCCCAAGATCATACCCTATGTGTATCCTTTAGAATAAAACAATTGTAAGCACAGCACTTTCAGTGGATTCTGTGAGTCATTCTAGTGAATTATTGAACCTATGGGGATTATACGAATCCCCCAATTATAGCCAGAAGTGTGGTGGCCTGGAGACACTGGTGGTTAGCATCAGAATTGAATTGTATTACAATACACTCAATTGATGTCAGACCAGGTAGGGTGGAAACAGAGGAAGTTGGTAGCTTGATACTCAGTTCTGAGGATTCAGAGAGTCAGGGCTAGAGGGAAAACACTGTGAGCTTTGAGCATATAGATAGTGTTTAAAGGCCCAAGACTGGAAGAAGTTATCTAAAGAGTGAGAGTACATAGAAAAGACACCTGAAGCCATGCCAACATAGAAGTGAGGAAGATGAGGAAGAACCAGTAAAGCAGACTGAGAAGTGGCCAGAGAGGAAAGCCAGACAAGTGTGATCCTGAAGGCAGTAAACTGTATCTAACAGTGCTGATAAGTTGAGTAAGACAGAGACAGAGAATTTTTCATTAGATTTAACAATGTGGAGGTTACGGGAGACCAAGTTCAGAGAAGTTTCAGTGGAGTGATGGGTTTCAAGAAGGAATGGAAGGTGAGAAATCAGGGCAACACATTTAACTTTTTTATTGTAAAGAGAGGAAGAGAAATGAGGCAATAGCTGGAGGAGGTAGTGGAATCAAGGAGGCATTGATTTGTCTTTATAAATGAGTGAAGTAGCAGTAGGTTTACATGTTGATGGAAAGGATCCAATAGAAAAGGAAAAATTTACAGAGAAGAACAGTCACTGGATGGGGCAAGCTGGGTGAGTAGCAGGTGAGCTGGGTCAGAACTTAGTATACAAATGAAGATTATCCATAGTAATCAAGTGTGCAGTTCACTTATAGCAATAGGAGAAAGTACAGTGCACAGATGGAAATAAGTATGTAGGTTTGATATTAAGAGCTTATGGAAACTTCTCTAATTGCTGTTGTCCCAGGTTGGATTCTCTAGAAACAGACACTAAGACAAAGATGTTCATTAGGGATCAACACCTATGAACAGAAGTGGAGGAAGTGGGATCAGGCAGAGGAAGAATGTGAACAGAGAAGGAAGCCCAACAAAACCTTGGCTAACTCAGTGGAGTGTTATGCAGGAAGTATTGCCCTCCATAGTTGTTTTACTGGGCTGTCCTCTAGATACCAACTTCTCCCAACCCACTCTACAGCCTAGGTAGAGTAGGATTCTCCTGGTTCTCCCAGTAAAAGTCAGTCATACAGGTGGGGGCATGTTTAGTGGGGCTCTGAGCCCCAAAGTGTGCTCTGAGACTGTGCCTCTTCCAGTCTACTTGATATTAGGGACCTGGCAACTTGTAATGTATATACTGGTTCAGTATCTCTTGTCTGTGGGAAGGGAGAGGGATATGTGGTATGCAGGGTGGGGTTGTGGCAGCCTATGTAGGGGAAGAGCCAAAGGAAGATTGAGAAGATAAATGGGATGTAGACCAAACTGAGTTGATTGGTTCAGATGTTGAGAATGGGCTCAAGAATCCATGTTCTGGTCAAGATTAGGTCATTCCCAGTTCTCCATTGAAATGATCCCCTCTCATGTGAATCTGGCTTCCTGTTCATAGCCATGAACTACTCATTAGGTCATCTGGGGGCCCTTTGATGTGGGGAATAACTCCTCTGTACTGTGTATCTTCTGTTTGGCCCTACAGATCCACTCTCCATCCCTGCTTTCTCCTCTGGGAGGCTGACCTGTGTAATTTAGTCTTGTCCCTCCTTCTTCTGGTTTGGGTAGAGTCAGTAGGGAACATCATCAAAAAAACAGAAGCAGGGAGGAGAATGAGGCTAGAGTATTTGTTTCCCTCATTCCCTGTCATGGCGCCTTGGGCTGGCTGTCCTTTAACAGAAAGTCACTGATGCTCTCAAGGCAGCTAAATCTACATGACTTTTCTTCAGATTACAGGCAAACTCTTCATCCTCCCATCCCTTCAGGCTACATGCTCCAGATTCCTGTTTAGTTTCTCATGTGGGTCCCTTATACTCTACCCACATTTAGGAAATTAATTCCTTTGTAAATAAACCCTTTAAATATTTAAGGATTAAGTATTTCTTATCCCTAGCTGACCCACCCTCTCAATCCTGATCTGTTGCTGGAACAGCTGGGAGTGTAGAATGAAGAAAACTGGGGACAGAATCTACAGTCAGAGGAAGAGTATGCAGTAGTGAGGACTCTTTTAGGGGCAGTGGTCAAACCAGCAAAACTAACTAAGGTGGAAAGGGATACCATTGGCTTATATAATTAAAAAACGCAGAGGCAATCTCTCTTGAGACATGACTCATGTAAGGACTTAAACATGTCCTCAAGACTCTGTCTCTTGCTTTAACTGCTGCTTTTGCTTTCTTTAGTGTTGGTTTCCATCATGACCACACTCATTTGTGGAGGCAAAGATGGCTAAAGGCAATATTATGCTTATTTAATCCTTTAGCTGGAGATTCCATGGAAAAGAAAGCATCTCTTCCCTGATAGCACCAGCAAAAGTCTCCAGTCTTCTGCTGGTTGGCCTAGTTTTGGTCACATGCTTATTCTGGAGCCAATCAAAATGGCCAGGGGATAGTGTGATAGAATTGTCCAGACCTGGTTCATCTTCCCAATTCTGTGGTGGGAGTTGGTGAAGGGCTAACCCCACTTGAAACATACAGTATGAAATCCCCATAAGAAATAAGAGCTCTATAACTAGCAGTGGGGGAAGGGAGATGGTTGGGAAGCAGAAGTTAAAGTTACTACAGTTCAGCACAAGGGAATTCAGCATGGAGGTATGAGTGGCAGCTTTTCATGATCTGCTGTGAGAAACTGCTGAGCCCATCTACTCTGAGGGTAGTGCTAGAGCATCATCACAGCACTCTTTCCAAACTTGATGGTCGACCTCACAGGCAGTCATATTTGGGGGGGGGGGCAGAGTGTGGGTGGCAGTAGAGAGATGTGGATTCTTTGAGGTTTGGCCATATCTCCTGGGGTGGGAAATGACTTGGAACGTCCGAGTCTGTTTGGATAGCTCACAAGCAATGCTGTGAACAGTATGGGATTCAGAGAGCCATGGCTGGGGAGAGCCAAGTACATCTTTAGCCAACCAAGACAAAGCCTCAGCCTGGGAACCATAGGAGCTTGTGGGCAGATGCGTGTGGGTGCTCATTCACTACCAGCCTTCATCAGAGTGCCCTCTTTGGGGTCTAAGCACTTTCATCATGCATGCAGTTTCCTAATGCATCATGCATTAGGCCTTTTTAGAGCTGTGTGCCTCAACTTCTGGCTCTCTGTCAAGAATTTGTCTTGGACTGAACTCATTGGTTTAATTTTTTTTTTTTTTTTTGTAGCAGTTTGAGTAAGAAACCCTGCTCAGTTAAGAAACTCCAAGCCTAAGTTAAGAAACACCAAGCTCATCTCTTCTAACCCCCCCCATGCTGGCCCCACTATGGAGAGGGGTGTCCACTTCTTGGCTGGCTCTATTAGGGCAGGACCAGCATTTCTGGTTATTACAGCCACCTTTTGAAAAAGAGAGGGCTTTTTATGGCTCTAAGGTGGTTCACTCTGCCAATATATTCTCAAGTTGTCCTGCTAAATATTCATTCTTGCAGACCTGTGAAGGATATTGTTTTCCCAATTGTTTCTCACTTTCTCCATCAAATTCTCAGTTTCCTCTCACAGGGTAGCTATGAAGTGAAAGTGTGCCAGGGTCTGTAGGTCAAGAGTTAATGGGCCATCTAACCCTCCAGAAACAAGAGTATCTAGTGTCCAGAGGCCAGGAAAAGACATGACCTGGGCTCACTTGGTCTGCACATAGGGTCTATTGGCAGGAAAATGGCCCTGGGCAAGCAGAAAGTCATCCCTTTGGTCAGTAAGACCTGTTGAGCCAGAAGGTGATAAACAGTGAGCCAAGCACTAGCTATGAGACTAGAGACTGGAGACACAGATACAGAGAAATGAATGGGCAAATTTGGTGTCAGTCACAGAGAAGGCAAAGATATGATAAAGTGTAGACATGGACTAAGATCAGGCAATTAGAAATACTATAGACACCAGGCTTTTAAGAAACCAAAGTCTTATTTATGTTTAGCTGTCATATCCCCATCAGGTAGGGGGTAGGTCTTAAAGAAGTAGGCTCCACCATATACAAGATTGTCTGTGGATGCCTAAAAGTGACAACCGTATCTGACCAGCTTAGGCTGGAGCCAAAAGTTCTAGGGCCACGTCAATTACCTTTGGGGCCAAACTGCAGAGCCCAGAAGGGTCAGATGCACACAGTCTGTTGGCCTCCATCAGAAGAGTCAACAAACAATCAGGAAGTGAGTGTTTAGGAGGAGGCAGGTAGGTAACAAGTAAATTTGGACACCAGTGAATTGGTTAAGGTGAATTCCTGAAGTTTGAAAGGTCCCTGGAAGCACACGAAGCTAGGAGGATAGAGGTAGAAATAATTATCAATAGGTGGCAGAATTCATAGTTCCCAGCTAAGGCGCTAGTCCAGGATAGGATATGACAGACTTAAATGGCTGGTCCTAGCCTCAGCACTTTTTCTGCTTGAGGCCTTTAGGTGCTTCCAGGGCCAAAAGCATGGTTTTGGAGCTGCAGACATTTTTCAGATGCTCAAAGACTATAAAATTATGTGAGGGTTGGGGTAGAAGGGGTGGGGTGTGAGGGGGGCCCTCTAGGGAGAGAACTAAGCTTAAAACAGGACTTTAGCAATTAGAAATACTGCATATAGATCAGTTGAATTCTGCAGGACTTAGTTTTCCTTCCCTCCCCTCCAAAAAAAAAAAAAAAAGAAAAAAAAAGGAATAGCAGGAATAGCAGGTAGAGCAAATGGAGCTAACGAAACCAATTTCTAAGACCAGGAATGAGAATCCGTGTGGCTAAGACAAGGATCATTCCCAGTCTTCCATGGAAATGGCTTCCTCTGGTATGCATTTGGTTTGTTGGCCATTGCCACAAACCACTCCTGGGCCAGCCATGGTCATCTGGAGACACTCTGGAATGACTCAAAAGGCCAGTTTTTGGAGGGCCAGGGTAATGGTAGTCTGTCAGTCCTTCTCCAAACTTCCATATGCCACATAGATGTGGTCACCCACTACTCACCAGCTCAGCTTTGCTCAAGCCTTGTGTTGATTCTTTTCTAAAGAGGACTATCATAATAACGCCCATTTATTGAGATGTAATTCAATATTATATAATCCACCTATTTAAACTGTACAGTAGTTTTAATATATTCAGAATTGTGCAACCATCAGCACAATCAATTCTAGAACATTTATTACACCCTCCCTCCAAAACCCCTCTTATCCAGGAATCATCTCTCCCCACCACCCACCCCTAAGCAACCTCTAATCTAATTTCTGTCTCTATATATTTGCCTACTCGACATTTCATATAAGTGGAATCACAATATGTGGTTTTTTTTAATGACTGGCTTCTTTCACTCTGCATGATATTTTTTCTTTCTTTCTTTCTTTCTTTCTTTCTTTGAGAGAAAGAAGGTGCAAAGTGAGTGAGGGGCAGAGAGAGAGGGAGAGAGAGAGAATCCTTTAGGGGTAGAGAGAGAGAGAGGGAGAAAGGGAGAAAGAGAGAAGCAGGTCTCACCCAATGCAGGACTCGTGCTCACCTGAAGCGGGGCTCAAACTCACCCAACGTGGGGCTTGAACTCAAGAACTGTGAGATCATGACCTGAAGTGAAGTCCAACGCTTAACCAACTGAACCACCCAGGAGACTTTCTGCATGATATTTTCAAGGTTCATCCATGTTGTGGCAAGTATTAGAACTTCATCTCTTTTTATGGCCAAATAATATTCCATTGTATGAATGTACTACATTTTACTCATCCATTCATCAGTTGATGGGCATTTTAGTTGTTTCCATGTTTTTGCTATTATGAATAATGCTGCTGTAAACATTCTTGTATAAGTTTTTGTGTAAACAACCTTTTCATTTTCTTGGGTATATACCAAAGAGTAGAATTGCTGAGTCATATGGTTACTATATATTTAACCTTTTGAGGAAATGCCAGACTGTTTTCCAAAGCAGATGTACCATTTACATTCCCACCAGCACTGTATAAGGGTTCCAGTTTCTTCACATCCTCATCAACACTTTTTATTACCTGTGTTTTCTATTATAGTCATCCAACTAGGTGCAAAGTGGTATCTTATTAGGTTTTGATTTGTATTTCTCTGATAACTAATGATTCTGAACATTCATATTGGTTATTTTTTTTTTAATTTATTTAAGAGAGAGAGAGTGCATGAGCAAGCAGGGGAGAGGAGCAGAGGAGGGAGGGAGGGGGAGAGAGAGACAGAGAGAATCCCAAGCAGGTCCCACACTCGGTATGGAGCCTGACCAGGGCTCAATCCCATGACCCTGGGATCAGGGCCTGAGCTGAAACCAAGAGTCGGATGCTCAACCAACTGAGCCACCCAGGCACCCCCATATTGATTATTTGTGTATTTCTATGGAGAAATGTCTATTCAGATCCTTTGCCCATTTTTAATTGGTTGTTTGTTTATTATTGTGTTGTAAGTGCTCTTTATATATTCTAGATACAAATCCCATTTCAGATATGTGATTTGCAAATATTTTGTCCTATTCAGTCACTTGTCTTTTCACTTTCTTAATGGTGTCCTTTGCAGCAAAATAGTTTTTCATTTTGATGAAGTCTAATTTATTTTTTCTTTTGTTGTTTGTGCTTCTTTTGAGGTTCTGTTGTTCTGTGTTTCGTTTGAGGTTGTATTTAAGAAATCATTGCCTAATACAAGGCCATGAAGATTTATGCCTATATTTGCTTCTAAGAGTGTTTAATTTTAACTCTGACATTTAGGTTTTGACCCATTTTGAATTAATTTTTATATATGGTGTGATGTATGGGTCCAACTTTATTTTTTTACACTTAGATATTTTGTTTTCCTAGTATCATTTGTTGTAAAGACTTCTATTTTTCCCACATTGGATTGTCTTGATACCCTTGACAAAAGTCAATTGACCAAAAACGTATGGGTTTATTTCTAGACTCTCAACTTTATTCCATTGAAAGTTTATTCTTATGCCAGTACCACACTGTCTTGATTACTGTACCTTTATATTAAGTTAAGCATGAGTCTCAGGAAGCATGAGTCTTCCAACTTTGTTCTTCCTTTTCAAGATTATCTTGGCTATCTGGGTCCCTTGCAATTCCATATGAATTTTAGGGTTAGTTTGTCAATTTCTGCAGAGAAGTCAGCTGAAATTTTTAGAGAGATTACATGGGATCTGTAGATCAATTTGGGAAGTATTGCTGTTTAAAAAATATTCAGTCTTATGACCCATAAGCATGGATTTTTTTCCATTTATTTAGGTCTTTGATTTCTTTCAACAATGTTTTATTGTTTTCAGAATGTTAAGTTTCACACTTCTTTTGCTAAATATATTTCTAAGTATTTTTTTTCAAATTGTTCATTGCAAGTGTATAGAAGTACAATTGATTTTTGAATATACTCATTTTGTATCTAGCAAACTTGTTGAACTCTTTATTAGTTCTAATCATTTTTTAAGGGATTCTTTAGGATTTTTTATATTCAAGATCATTTCATCTGAAAGTAGAGATAGTTTTACTTCTTTCTTTCCAAACTGCACATGTTTTATTTCATTTTATTGCCTAATTGTCAACTTCCAGTACAATACTGAATAGAAGTGGTGAGAGGGGAGATTGTTGTCTTATTCCTGTTCCTGTAGGGGAAATATTAATTCTTTCATCCTTAAGTATAAAGTTAGTTGTGGATTTTTTGTAGAGGTACTTTATTTGCTTGAGGGCCTGTATGCTTTTCTGCAATGTAATAATGTGTCACTATCCCATTGAGAGAAGTAGAGTCTAATTCCCCTACCCGTGAATCTGGGCTGACTTCCTTGACTCACTTGTGGCTAGTAGAATGAGGTAGAGTGAAACCACTTGACTTTGGTAGCAAGGTCAGCAAAGGCCAAGCAGCTTCTGGCTTTCTAGACTCCTGGCTCTCCAGATTTGCACCTCTCAGCATACTCACTTTTGGAACTAAGCCCTCATGCTGTGATAAGCCCAAGTGACATGGAGAGGCTCCAGTTGACAGTACCAGCTAAGCCCAGCCTTTGAGTATTCCCAGCACAGGCACCAGACATGTAAGTGAATGATTCTAGCCTTTAGCCGTGTAAGTCGCTACCAATCATTTAAATCCTCCCACTGAGGTCCCAGACATGGTGGAGCACCATGGTGGAGACAAGACACATCTTGTCCAAATACCTGGCCTACACAATCTACAAGCATGATAAAATGGTTGTTATTTCACACCATAAATTTGGGGTTTGTTACTCAACCACAGATTTCTAGAATAGGTCTCAAGCCTTCCAAAGCAATCATGTTCAGAGTGTTCTTTGCATCAGTGGATGGTGGTTGGGTGTCTAAACCTGTGGTACAGTGGGCTGGGAGCTGTGGATGGGGGAGGGGAGGAAATTGCAAGTTTCTCAGAACTTTTCTATAAGCAACCCATCTGCAGCACCAGCCTCTGGTCCAGGTAGCCTCCTGGGGGTGAAGCCCACCCAGCCTTGAACTTCAGCCTATTTGACTGCTCTTGCTAGTCTCTAGTTACCAAGACTCTACACTGTTATCCCTCAAGTTCTAGTAGATTCCTGCATTATTATGGACTGTCCTCAATTGGAGCTACTGCCCAGGGCTTTGTCTTGGCCCTGCATCATTGTAGGCATTTATTACATCTTTTATAAATGAATGAATGAACTGTGACTCTGAGGCTGAGGATAGCTATAGCCTTTCTGTCCAAGAACCTTAGGCATCAGGGTTTGAGTCTTCTGGATCAGATTTGAGCTTGCCACTCCTTGAACTTGGTGATTTGAATAGCTGTTTTTATAGAATTTCTTCCCTGGCAAACCTCAGTTTTTATTCTTAAGGCCTTCAGTTGATTGGATGAAGCTCACCCACATTATGGAGGGTAATCTCCTTTACATCAAATCAATTGATTGTAGATAATAACCACATCTGCCAAATACCCTTACAGTAAAACCTAGTTCAGTGTTTGATTAAATAACTAGGTACTATAGGCTAGCTAAGTCAATACATAAAACTAACCATCACAGACATAAACATCTTTGGGGGGCCATTATTCTGCCTACTTCCAGTGAGAATAGTGAAAATGATAGAAGTGGCCATCCTTTCTTCTGATAACTGGAGGCGGGCCCTTAGGAAGGGAGGGCATTGCACAAAATGTTGATAATATTTGATATGAGAAAATACTAGAGATGAAAATTCCCCATGTGGGCAAAGCAATATGTTCAGCTTACATTTTGGGGTTGGAAAAGGGGTTTCTAAAATGCACTATGGGAGGCTTCCAAAAGAGGTTGTCAAATGGAAGAGAGTAGTAAGATAACAGGTCCCAACCTTAGAGAGAAAAGCAGTGAGGTGAGCCCTTAGCCATCCCCAAAGTTCTCAGGTGTGCTAGATGAGGAGTCACTAATAAGCAAATTTCCAACTTTCTTGGCATCTCCATGTTTCCTCTACAGTAAATAGAAACTAAGCCCCAAAGTCTTATGTGCTCATTTGTGGAGAGCAGCTTTGAAGGTAAGAGTAAGTGACATTGTGGCCCACTGGTAAGCAGGCTTAAGGAGGTGGAGAGGATGGGGGGAAATGCCCTTAAAATACAGCAGAAGTGGCAGCTTCTGAAAAAAAGGAAGAGGACGGGGTTTTAGGGTCTGTGACAAAAAGAAAATAAACAGATTCCTGCTTTGGGCTTAAGTAAAAGGCTTCATGCGGAGCAGTTGACAGGCACACGCATAATCCCCTAACATTTGGTGAGCTCTGGGAAGCATGAGACGATCTTGAGTCCCCCTACCGATCTTGCTTAGCACCCTTGATTTCATGTCCAATCCACACGTATCCCAGCACAGAACCCAGGATGGTGAAACACAGATATTTTAAGCTTTTCAGGTAAAGGGGAGACTGGATCGGTGGCTCTGGAACTGTCTGAATGGACTGGTTATAGACATGCATTTGGATACTGTTCCCTAAATATGGTCTGGTAATCCAGTGTTCCATTCATCATGTAATGAAGCTTCACCAGATTGAAAGTCTTCAGCAGCCAGCCTCTCTACAAGCCCAGGCTCCCTAAAGCAGGTCTAAGAGATTGGGGAGCACCAGTAGCAGAAAGCAAAGCCTGACATAGCTTTATAATAACATAAACAGATGTCCCAGGACATTTATCAGTAAGATGGCAGCCCTGGCAGGTAAGGTACATAAGCAGACAGACCCATGTTGTAGAGTTTCTCTTCAAGAAGAACTTGTAAGGTTTGTGCCCTTGGTTCTCATAAAGAGATCTGTGCCCCAGGAATTAAGGGGTAACAGGGCTCAGAATGAGCAAATTAAAGTTATTATAAGCAGGTCTGGATTGGGGGAGATTCCTAAAGGTAGGAGCCAAAAAGTTCACTGTCAAACCTTGCTAGAATATGGGAGGGGAGAAGACTTTTGGTAGAATAAAAAGAATTCCCAGCAGCTTCCAAAAGTAACACACACACTGGAATCCTGGAAACACCTGGAGGTTTGAACAAAGAAGTGAAAGCAGCTCAAGGTTTCACATACTCATTTAGAAAAAGAATCAATGAACTTTTTTCAACCTGGGGCTAATGTTCAAATCTAGCCACTTAACATCAGGTATTTGTGTCATAAAGTACTTTCCATTAATTAAAGCTATTTATGGCCACTTGTTTCCATAATTACATGTGGGATTTGGTGAAAGATCACATGGAGTAAGGTGCTACTTAAGGGCTGAAATAAATGCACCTGAGGGGCAGTTCGGGGTCTTCAAAATGGCCTTGCAGGTGGTAGTTTGACAAGGCTGAAGGTAAACCATGGAGGTGGCAATTAGTGGATAGAAAGGCATGTGGCCACAGTCACCATGCACCACTCAGTGGAGTTGCAAAATGCATCCCTATCTGTGAATGTTGGCTTTCTATGGAGGAGGAACCACACCTCTTGGAACATGGTTGCGCAGGTTGAGTTGTTTTGCAGAGTCCCTTGAACCTCACTGTGTGTCACTATGCAACATCTTCTACTGAGCCCACAGCATATCTGGCCTGCATGTGCTTGCAGATCCACCCATCTCCCTACCTTGTGTACCATCAGGTGCTAAGGAACATGACCTGATTCACATCTGAAGGTATTCATCCTTTATGAAGATTATGAGTTTCATATGAAGTTTCATATGAGTTTCATATGAAGATTATGAATTTCATGAGATCCCCAACCATCATGATGGAAATCCAAGTAGGCAGCATGGAAACAAGATTAAAATGGGGGAGATCATTTGTTGGGTTCTTACAGAGCCTAATTTTCTGTCACACAGAGGAATTATCTGCCAGCAGAATGGGGAGAGTCGTAGCAAACTCATCTGTGACCTTGCTCACAAATGGGTGCAGTTCAGTAGGACATTTGGTGTCAAATGATGGAATTTGCAGGTCTATCAGTGAGAGTCAATCATATTTGCAATCCAGAAGGCAACAGAGGGGTAGAAGGGGAGGGCTACCAGAAGGCCAGAGAAAATGTTACGCAGGGTTTGTTCCTGCCTTTTCTTTGGTCTACTGTCCCCACATCACATGACCCTAGCAGGCTAACTAACTCCTAAATGTTTCTCCGTCTTTATTCTCTACTCCTGCCACCAAGCATCAGTCCTTTATCTCCTGCTATTGCAAATATTGCCTTAACGGATCTCTTGGTCTCCATTCACACCCCTCTCTAATTCATTATCCACAATCCTCTCACCATTGATCAATTCACTCTCCTGAAATCCTTCAATGAAACCCCACTGGGTATCTACAGTGAAATCTAAACTTTTCTTTTCAGCCAAAAAAATGTTTAATCAAGAAATTTTTCCTGGCTATATGGTTGTTATAAAAACTAGAAGGGAAAAAAGCCTAGGGAATAACAGTAGAGCATGCAACTCTTGATCTTGGGGTTGTGAGTTCGAGCCCCATATTTGGTGTAGAGATTACTTCAAAATAAAATATTTTAAAAACACACCTAGGGAATATAGATAAGCACAAAGAAAAGGTGGAACATCATCCAAAGATAGCAACTGCAAATATTTTGTCATATAATATGAATGTCTCTGGAAACCCTTTAGACCACTTTAACATGAATGTCAAAATTACAATGACTTTTAGATTCCATCTCACGACAGTAGAGTATCAATCTCAGCCCTTCCCTGAAGGCTCCCTCAGTTATTTCTGAGGAGTCCGAGATGTGTCTCAGATGGGCTCAGAAACAGGTCAGCATGTGATCTTCCTCCTCATGGAGATTCTGAAGCATTCCAGCCCTTAAGGAGGGGGCTTCTTCTTCAGGTGTCCACCATGAGAACACTCTCCCCCAATCCTTCCACTGGACAGTCCCGCACTGCCCTTGTGCGCTGACCCAGAGCAGAAAGAATACTCTTCCCCCATCCCCTGGGGTGACTGCTCACTGGGTTCTGAAGCGCATTGCTTGTGTTCAGAGTCTCAAAGTCTAGCAAGAAGAGACAGACACCACACCATTCCCTCATTTCCTTCATTCTCTAAGCTCCTCCCATAAAAACAAACAGGAGGAGAAACCCCAATAACTACAAAACCTCTTCCTCTCTCAGGGGAAGAAACAACACAAAACGTCCCCAGTATGTAACAGCAAACACCTACACTGTGCCAGGCACTATTCTAAGCTTTCTCCATACTAGTTCCTTTACTCCACAACTCTCTAAGATCAGTATTACGTGTGGTACTTTCATTTTACAGATGAAAAAATTGAGGCATAGAAAGGTTAAGTAACTTGCCTGAGGGCTCACAGCTAGGAAGCCTCAAAGCTGGGACTTGAGCCCAGGCAGGTTGTCTTGAGCGTCTGTGATCTTAGGGGTCACGCCTACTAGTTCTGAAAACAGCAATCCGGTTTGACATTTACTAGGGTTCCATGTTACAGGTATATATTCTTCTAGCTTTTTCGCAGTGCATGTATACACATCCATAAGTACAAATTTCTCAACATTGCACCGAAGGCTGAGATGACTCCAACTCCCTGCACAGCCTTTTTATCCCCGTTCTCCATCACCCATCCCATGAGGCAGCCACTCTGAACCATGGAGCCCTCCCAAAGCTCTCACAGGCCCTTCTGCCTTTGCATATAGCTACTTTGCCTTCCACATTGCTGGTGGATCCTGCCTCATTTTCCCAGTCCTTGTCCAGGTGTGGTGAGGTCTTAGGACTTACTGACTTCTCCAGGCAGTTGGATGTTCCTTCCTCCCCAGTCCTATGCCCCAGGCCTCTGCTAGAGACCCTACCCATGGTATTAGAGTTCTTAGTGTGTATGTCTGACTTACTGGGGAGCTGAGAGCTCCCGGAGGGCAGCTACTTGTTTTATTACCATATCCCTAGTGCCTAGGTTAGCATTCATTAACTCATTTTTAATAAACTCATTAGCTTTTACAAATAAACATTTTTTGTTTTTCAACAGTTTCTAGGAAAGGTGATTTCATTGCTTTTCTCATCTGTTGATTCCAATCACTAACCTTCCACTACTTTTTTTTTCCTGTTTAAATCTGTACACTCACCTTTTTCTCTCCACAATAGTTACAACCTCTGCTTCTTCCCCCGTGTGGAATTTTGCAAAATGGAGTTTACAGACCCAAATGATAGGACATCATAAATAGCCCTAAAAACACAAGCACAAGGACACATTAATTAAGAAACTGTGTGCAAAATAATATAAAAACAGGGAGGGAGACAAAACAGAAGAGACTCCTAAATATGGAGAACAAACAGAGAGTTGCTGGAGGGGTTGTGGGAGGGGGAATGGGCTAAATGGGTAAGGGGCATTAAGGAATCTTCTCCTGAAATCATTGTTGCACTATATGCTAACTAACTTGGATGTAAATTTAAAAAAGTAAAACTGTGCACAACTCCACCACACCCTTCTGGAAGGAGGAACAAATTCCACCTTTTATGGAACGTTAAAGTTAATTATAATTTTCATTGTTTTGAGGGTGGGGCCTTTGGACTTGTGGTACCTTTTAACTACACAAACAATATCATGGAAACACTTCTAGTTAGAGTCAAAGAAGTATTATGTCAAAATCGCAAATGTCTGTGATTTTGGTCAAGAGATGTGCATTCTTCTTACAGTATTCTCTTATTTGCTTTGTTGTTTGGGTGGGAGAAAAGTTATTGCCTTACATATTTTTATCATTCAATAATTCCAGTTCACTTAACCTTTCAGAACCATACATGTTTCCGAACATATGTTGTTTCCCCTGGTCTGCATTCCTCTCGGATGCCTTAGATGTATATGTGTCAGCTCATATGGGAGCTGCCCAGAAGGATCTTTCTTACTGGTAAATGCAGGGGAGACACCCCCAGAGGGTTTATATGTCCCAGACTTTATTCATGTTAGCAATAGCTCCTCACTCTTAAATACTCCTCATCAAGCAACAATAAAAAGCAGGGTTTACTTGCGAAATCAAGAGCCACTGGAGGCCTCCTGGCTTGGTCATAGTAACTCCTCTAAATGAGAGGTTACTCGTGATTAAGAGATATCTAGACATAGAATGGTCTAGTGGGCTATAAATCTTAAATACAAGATTCTCTGCTACACAATAATGACCAGAATTCTTTGGCTTAGTTTACGTTTGTATTGAAAGTCTACACAAACTAGAATAAATCATCCTGATGTTCTTCCCTCCCACACACTCCTTCTCACACCTACCTTCAGCCGGACCCAGGTGATGATGTTGCCTATACATCTGCTGTCCCCCATCTCGGAGCTCTGTTCCCATCCTCCCTGCTCTCTGGAATGTCTTCCTAGCCCGGGCATCCAGTTCCTACTTAAAAGTTATTGTCTGAATTAATTGGTACTTTGTGCTCTGACATCTTTGCCACCCTTTGTCTTTCCCTGTTAAACCAAAATAATAAAAACCTGTCCAGTTTTTACCACACACAAATGTGCGAATGGCTACCATTTGCTGAGCATTTGTTTTATGCCAGGCATCGTAGGAATATACACAATCTAATTAATGACACAAAACCCTAAAAAGTAAGTATATTCATTTTACATCTGAGACAAATGAGGCTCAGAGGGAATCAAATGATTCCCCAAGGTCACAAAATTAGTAAATGTTAGAGCTGAAACTGGATCCCAGGGCTAACCCAAAGCCCACACTCTATTTTTCTATCATTTTTATGTGTGATAAATAGTTCATGTCTGTAAAATCAATTTTTGAATGTGGAAATGTAATGTTTATTGACATTCTTTTTTTATTTGAGAGAGAGAGAGAGAGCATGAACAGGAGAGAGAGAATCTTAAGTAGACTCCATGCTCAGTGTGGAGCACTATGGGGGATTCGATCTCACAACCCTGGGATCGTGACCTGAGCTGAAATCAAGAGTTGGATATTCAACCAACTGAGTCACCCAGGAACTCCTGCTTATTGACATTCTCGATTTGTCTTTATGACTTGTAAAGATTAAAGACATTCTTTGAAGAAAAGTTGTTCAAATGACCAAGCTAAAACTAGGTGAGTTTTTTCCTCTGTGAACGTATCTATCTTTTGACCTCCTATTAGAAGTATTCCCATGATACCGGGGTGAGGCTGCTTCCAGACTCTCTTGGTGGACAGAGCTAGGGAAAGTATGTATGTACGTGTGTATGTATATGTAGGTATGTATGTATGAGTGTACATATGTATGTATGTACATAATGCCTATGTATGTACATATGAATGTATGTAAGAATACACGTGAATATATTCCATATTCACACTCATTTTATTATCCATTGATACATTTATGAAGTTCTTATCCATACCTCTAATTGATCTAATTTTTTCCCTCCCCATTTTGTAATTCCCTTTTTTGATCATGAGAAAGCTAATTCCCATTTTCCTCAATATATTTACTTCCTGCATGAACCCCTCTGTGTTCATCCATCTACTGTTACAAGTGCCCCAGCACACACCTGTCTTCCTCAGCCAGCCAGGGCTCTGGAACCGCGCGTGCTCCAGCCCCAGCGCCAGCTCCTACACAGTTACCTACTTTGCATGGTCTCACTAACCGTTTTTGCACTGAATTATTCAAAAGGAAAGAAGGAAAAAAGGCCAGTAAATGTCTCTACTTTGCTTTTTGAACATCTGGAATACAGTTGTAATACCCATTTTCATGTCCTTGTCTGCTGATTCTGGCATCGATGTCAGTCCTGCATCAGTTTTGATTGATTTAGCTCCTTATTATGGGTCATATTTTCCTTCTTCTTTGCATGATTGGTAATTTTTTTTTTTTATCGAATGTCAGACATGGTAAATTTTACCTTACTAGTTGCCAGATATTTTTGCATTACTGTAAATATTCTTGACTTTCATTCTGGGACGTAGTTTGTTGGACACAGTTCTATCCTTTTAGGTTTTGCTTTTATGATTTGTTAGGAGGGTCTGGAGCACTCAGTCTAGAGATAATTATTCCCTCCCACCCCCACCCCCACCCCCACTGAGGCCACACCCTTCTGATTACTCTACCCTAAGCCTATGACTCAGTAGGCTTCTGCTCTGGCTGGTGGAAACAGGCGCCAGTCCGGCTCCTGTGTGAGCACCTGGCACTGTTACTGTTCAATTCTTTCGGAGGGTTCTTCTCCAGACCTCAGATAGTTTCTTCCTACACACGTGCTGCTCAGCAGTCCGCTCAAGACCCAGGGAGGACACTCAGCACATCTCTGGTCATCTCTCTGTTCATCTCTCTCCCCTTTGGTGACTCTCAGCACCTCCACCTGCCCAGAAGGAATCTCCTGGGCTCTCTCAGTTCCACCTCCCTATGCCGTGCCTAGGAACTCTCTCAAAGCAGTGACCTGAAGCAATTGCAGTGTTCACCTCGTTTGTTGCCTCTTTCACAGGGATCACTGTCTGTTGTCTAGAGCCCAGGGTCCTGAAATCCATTGCTCCATATATTTTGTCTGTTTGGATTGCTGCTCTTGTTTCACACAGAAAGGTAAGTCTGGTCCCTATTACTCCATGGTGGGTAGGAATAGTGATAGTGGTACATACTTTAGGTGAAAAAAAAAATGTTTTTAATTCTTAAACTCTTAACCCACAATATATTTCTCGATTCAGATTCAACACCAACCACTGGTATGTGAAAGGTCTCCTAATGTGTCAAGGTTATGAGATTAAGAAATGAACCTAAGAGATAACAAAAGAATCTCGGGTCCTGGCTAAATAGTAGTGGTTAGGAATACTACTGACTCTATTTCTGAGAATTAGTTAAACTTACTTTTAAAAATGCTTAGTAATTCTTACTGAATGTCCATAACATACCTATAATTATGCTCAAGCATTTGGGGAGTACAAAGTCCTACCCTTGAAGAAGAACTTGCAGCTTCTCAGGGAGAAAAGACATTTATACATGTGAAATGAAATCACAGGGCAGTATCATTCATGTTGAGATGACTAAGACAATGAGTGATAAAATACCATGTGCCAGAATTTATCTTCTTCCTAATAATGGACATTTTTAGAGTGTTTTGGTCCCGCCTCCCCATTATTATTATTTTTTTAAATGTAGAACAACTATAAAACACTTCCACTTAGATTAACATTCTCATCTTATCTGATTCATTTGCCAAGAACAAAAAACATCCATGCTGTGGCAGATACAGTAGACTGAAACTTGCAATACTTATTTCAGCCTCCTTCTAGGGAGCCTCCTAGCATTGCAAAAAGAGAAAGGCTAGGGGCACCTGGGTGGCTCAGTCGGTTAAGCGTCCAACTTCGGCTCAAGTTCATGAGTTCAAGCCCTGCAACAGGCTCTGTGCTGACAGCTCAGAGCCTAGAACCTGCTTGGGATTCTGTGTCTCCCTGTCTCAAAATAAATAATAAACATTAAAAAAAGGAAAGAGAGAGAGAAAGACTAAAATGGCATTCCCCAGACTCCCTTGCAGTTTGGGATCTGGAGTGATTTGGGTTCCACCAATCAGATTCCTTCATGCAAGAACTGACTCAAACTGAGGTAAGGAGGCAGAAGCATTCATTTTGCTGATATGGATCGCAGGGGGTGGATGTGCTTTGGAGTGGACTGTTCCAGGGTGCTGATGATCCACAGACTACAGCTAAGACAGATGTGCCTGGAAATAGTAACATGACAGCAGCTTCCTGAACTCCTGACTGAAGCTAAGATTATGATACTTTAAAGCAGTTGTTCTCAGTTGGGGGCTGTTCTGTGTCCAGGTGCCATTTAACAACATCTGGAGACATTTCTTTTTCTTTTTTTTTTTTTAATGTTTATTTATTATTGAGAGACTGAGAGAGACAGAGCATGAGCATGGGAGGGCCAGGGAAAGGAGGAGACACAGAATACAAAGCAGGCTCCAGGCCCTGAGCTGTCAGCACAGAGCCCAATGTGGGGCTCAAACTCACAAACCGGGAGATCATGACCTGAGCTGAAGTCAGACACTTAACCGACTGAGCCACCCGGGCGCCCCTGGAGACATTTCTTAACAGCTACTTTTTAAAGTTTATTTATTTATCTTGAGAGAGCAGGGAAGGGGCAGAGCGAGAGGGAGAGAGAGAGAGAGAGAGAGAGAGAGAGAGAGAATCCCAAGCAGGCTCCATGCTTCCACACTTCAGCACAGAGCCCGACTTGGAGCTGGAGATCACAAACTGCTAGATCACCATCTGAGCTGAAATCAAGAGTCCCACACTTAACTGACTGAGCCACCCAGGCGCCCCTGGAGACATTTCTGATTGTCACGACAGAAAGCATCCATCAGCATCTAAGTGGGTAGAAGCCAGCGATGCTGTCTTACATTCTGCAATACATAGTACAGCCTCCTCAACAAAGATTTATCCTGCCCAAAATGCCAACAATGTCTGTCCTAGAGCCTGAGTTCTAGATGGTTGTGTCCTGATTCCCAAAGCTCTCGATCAAGGCAAAGTAGTCGTTCGCTCGGAGGATAACTTTGGTTTTGTGCTTCTACTTTCACACTGAATTTATTCCCAAGTCATAAGTTTTTGTTTCTGCAGTTTCTTCTGGGATCTTTTCCTTCTGTGAAACCTCATCTTCTGGTTTAGGAACAATCTGCTCCTTTCCAGTAAGGATCATCCCAAGGTGGCAGGAGGAGCTCATGGAGGGGTTAATCCAACCGGGAGCTCTGTAAATCCAGTGGTGCGTCTTGGGGGTTTTGTTCACCTGGATGAACTCAATGACCAGAGAATCTACCATCGAAATCCTTAAGTTCCATGTTACTCTCTGCATTTTTACGTATGTGCAACAAAAATTCAACATTCTTTTTGGGCCACTGACCCTGTGTTCAGCCCCCCACTATTTGGTTTTGGCACACCTACCAGCTCTGTCATCGTAACCATGTAATGGCATACATGTCTTCTGTAAAGTGACACCTTTTGGAGCTTTGGGGAATTTTCAGGTATGTATGTATATCTCTGATGGCCTGGGAAGTTTCACAGACGTTCTTGAAGTGAACACGAAGATCTGTATCTTAGATTTGCACAGTTTTGTGGGGGTTTCTGGGTTAAGTAAGCAGTGAAGCATTTTCAGACATCACCTCAGGCCGTTTTCGGGAAGAACAGAGGGTCACTTCTGTAGAGTCATTCTGAATTAATCCCAAAGGTCCAACCTAGAGCCTGCTTTTCTAACCTCTCAAACAATCTTGTAAACACCTAATTCCTTGAATTAGGTTCATTACCTGTTTAAGATACCCGGAGCAGCTTCTAATGTGCTATTGACCATGGCTTGCACACCATTGCGTGAACTGACCCCCATATAGTACCTCCATTGAAAAAATGCATAAAGTGTAATTTGTGCTAACCAACTATGAAATTGTTAAGCTCTTGCATATTTGTCTCTCTCCTTTTCTTTTACCAAAGATGTCTGTTGCTCTGTCTGTAGAATCATGTGTAATGTGCTTAGATTTTAAGATTTTAAGACACAACATGGGGCGTCTGCATGGCTCAGTCAGTTAAGTGTCCGACTCTTGATTTCAGCTCAGGTCATGATCTCACAGTTCATGGGTTTGAGCCCTGTGTTGAGTGACATGCTATCAGCACAGAGCCTGCTTGAGATTCTCTCTCTCCTTCTCTCTCTATCCCTCCCATGCTTGTGTGCATGCCCTCCCACCTCAAAGTAAATAAACTTAAAAAAAAAGACACACAAAAAGTGAAGATGTACCAAAAGTAAGAAGAAAATGGAAGGGGTCTTTTGTGGTTTTTCAGGATGTAAATACCAGCAAATCGTTTTAAAATATAAGCAAACAGGGGCGCCTGGGTGGCTCCATCGGTTAGGCATCCAACATCAGCTCAGGTCATGATCTCATGGTTCACGAGTTTGAGCCCCCATCGACCTCGCAGCTGTCAGCACAGAGCCCACTTGGGATCTTCTGTCCTCCTCTCTCTCTGCTCCTCCCCCCGCTTGCACACACACACACACACACACACACACAGTCTCTCTCTCTCACACAAGAAATAAATAAATAAAATATAAGCAAACAAACAAGAATTCACTATGGGCTGGAGAGGGCATTAAAGGCCTAATGCGGGCAGCATGGCATGGGGTGACAGCAAGGACTCTGGTCTGGAGCAGGTGTTTGGGCTCAAATTCTGGCTCTGTGCCCTTGGGAAAGGTTAACTTCTTCTATAAGCTGTAAATGGTTAATAGTCCTTCCGTCACAGTGATGTTGTGCAGATTGAAGTAATAAATATATGGGTAGCAGTTAAATAATGTTTATGCATAGCAATGGTGTTTGTGTTAAATACAATAAAAGTGAAGGTAGAACTCCAGTTGGATAATATGAGTATTGTTAAATGAAGACATTTCTGAGGTAGGTGCAAGAGTGGCAATGCTAGACGACAGGAGGGAAGTGAGCTCGACTGCTGTGCAAGCTGGGTGCTGAGGACCAGTGACACGAAGTGGGGGCAATAAGGTAAGAGCCTGAGTGGAGAGTCCTGAAACTCTTCCCAAACTGGCTGGGCTTTCACCTGTGAAACTTTGGGGCACTACTGAAGGATATCTGACAGGTGATGTAGAGAAAGTGATGTTTTAGGAAGAGCATTCTGAGGGCGAGTTTTTTGTTGCCATCCTACAGCTTTATGCCAACCTGACACACCCATGAATCACTTGCCAACTGGCCCATAAAAGGACGCTTTGAACACCTACAGCCATCATGGCAACCATGTTGCCTTTCTCTACTCTGAAATTTCTGTCCTGCCCTACACAGCTTCAGGGGTCCCTCCGGGGGGGAAGGGTGCTTGGGGCATCATTAATAAATGCTGGTCTTTAAAAAATTATTCTATCAAGTTCTATTTTAGTTTAAAAAGTATTGGTGTCCCTGGACTGATTTATTTTCTTTTCTTCTTTTTTTTTAATTTTTAAAAATGTTTATTTATTTTTGAGACAGAGAGAGAGAGAGAGAGAGAGAGAGAGAGCACAGCGAGGGAGGGGCAGGGAGAGAGGGAGACACAGAATCCGAAGCAGGGTCCAGGCTCTGAGCTGTCAGCACAGAGCCCGACATGGGGCTCAAACCCACCAACTGTGAGATCATGACCTGAGCCGAAGTTGGATGCTTAACCAGCTGAGCCACCTAGGCGCCCCTATTTTCTTTTCTTCTTTAAATGCCTCAGCTATATCTTTATAGGTCCTGGATGCCCCCTGATCACTGTTGGTCTTTTAGACATTCATTAAGTTTCCTAGAAAATACCTTTCACTGTTACCCATCTCCTATCATGCCCACTACAATAGGTACTCCAGACGATGAACTAAGTATGAACTATTGTATCTTTCATTCTGATGGGAAGAAAGTATCTTGAGCTTAATTAAAACCAGGATCCTTTAGGGGCGCCTTGGTGGCTTGGTTAAGCATCTGACTCTTGATTTTGGCTCAGGTCATGATCTCAGGGTTGTGAGATTAAGCCCCATGTCAGGCCCTGTGATCAGCATGGAGCCTGCTTAAGATAGTCTCTCCTTCTGCACCACTCCCCCAACTTGTGTGTGCTCTCTCTCTTAAAAAAAAAAAACAAAACAGGATCATTTAAAATTTCTTCTACTTATCTGAACTAGTCAGTGGCATTTAAAAATGAAGATGCTAGAAAGATCTAGAAAATAAACAATTGAGTTCTTTGTAACGGGATAAGAGAGAAGGAAAAGTCAAGGATAATTCCAGGATTTCTGGCCTGGGTGACTGGATTGATGGCACCATTGATTGAGACAAGGGATAAAGAGGAGTAGTCAGGGCCAGCTACATAATTTACAGGGTTCAGTCCAAAATGAAATTGCTGGGCCCCTAAATGTCAAAATGTCAAAATTTTAATTTATATTTGAAAACCCAGTGAATAAAATTATTGATTTAAAATACAAGCTTATAATACTCTGTACAAAAATTGAATAGTGTGTGTGGTGTGGTGTGTGTGCATGTGTGTGTGTGAACATTAATACCAGCAGCCAATAATGCCATAAGTAGGTCTGAGAGTCAAGGTGGTGGTTAACTTCTGAGCCAACTACCAGGCTATATGTCAATGGATTTACTATCCTGTACTGTGTTGGACCAAATAGACTTTATGATAGTAACACTAGTAGTGACCTTCAGTTTCTTTTTTCTTTTTATTAATTTTAAGGACTTTGCTTCTTGGGTATGTGATTGCTGTCATCTGTTTTTTTTTTTTTTAAGTTTATTTATTGATTTGGAGAAGAGAGAGAGAGTGTGAGAGGGGAGGGGCAGAGAGAGAGGGAGAGAGAGAATCTCATGCAGGCTCCGGACTGTTATCGTGGGCCCAATGCAGAGCTCAATCCCACAAACAGCAAGTTCATGACCTGAGCTGAAACCAAGAGATGGACATGTAACCAACTGAGCCACCCAGGCGCCCAGTGATTGCTGTCATCTTGACAAACAGGAGGCGGGCGGATATTGACCTGATATCCTACTCAAATGTTATTTTGAGAACGTAAATTCATATAACTCTCTACTTAGTGTCTTAGTGTCAAAATGCAGGAAAACTCTTTTTCCTTTCTTTCACTCTCAACTTGTCATGGTGATCTTCATTTCCCACATGATGTCACACTCTCTTAGGTACAGGGACACACACAGGGTAGATGCAGGCCTTCCCAGACTCCTGGGGCCCCACTTCAAGACTGGGCACAAAGCTACCAGGTTAGGTCGTGTGCCAACCATGGATAAACACCCCTGGAACTCAAGCCAGGGGTGTTTTTTTCATGAGGCCACAGTCCCAACCAACAGCAGATGGGTGACTCCCAAGAATATTTTTACTTCTGTGCCAGTGTGCACTAGGTACCTGGATAGGACGGGCAAGAAGTTTGCCTGCCTAGTTCTCCCCTGAATGTGCCACTGCACTGCCAACCTGGAGCTGAGACGGCCATTGCTACACCTTGTCACAAGAGGTGCCAATGTGAACGTGAATGTGCCGATCCTCCCTGCACCCAGGCCAAGGATCCCACCAGTGGGGACATAAGGTGGCAGCAGTCACAGGGGATGAGGAAGAGAGGCCCTCGGTGCTGAGAGCAGGGCAGTTGTCTGAGAACCTACCCAAGGGATGCAGGGAGGGAGTGGGAGGCAGGATGCTGTGTGAGCCAACACACACGCTCCACTGTCTCATAGGACTCTATTCACAAAACATAAGTGAAAAGGTAAAGTTATTAAAATTTTTTTTAAATGTTTATTTATTTTTGAGAGTGAGGGAGTATGAGTTGGGGAGGAGCAGAGAGAAAGGCGAACACAGGATCCGAAGCAGGCTTCAGGCTCTGTGCTGACAGTAGAGATCCTGATGTGGGGCTCCAACTCGAACCGTTGTGATCATGACTTGAGCCAAAGTTGGACACTTAACCAACTGAGCCACCTAGGTGCCCCTTAAAATTTTCAAAACAACCAATGCAGAGCATTAAACTTCAAGCACAGTGTCCTTCTGAGCTTGAGGCCCTGTGGGACTGTGCTAGTTGCAGGTCTGTTGCTAGGGACTGAATGTTTTTGTCCCCCACCCCCACCCCCAAATTCATATATTGAAGCTCTAACCCTCAATGTAACTGTATTTGGAGACAGGGCTTTTAGGAGATACTTAAGATTAAGTGGGGTCATAAGTGTGGGGCCCGAATCCAGACCTCATAAGAAGAAGGACACACTCACACGCCGAGGAAAGGCCATGTGAGCCCACAGTGAGAAGGCAGCCATCTGCCAGCCGGGTAGAGAGCTCGCCAGAACCCAACACTTGGCACCCTGGTCTCAGACTTCCAGCCTCCAGAACTGTGACAAAATAAGTTTCTGTTGTTTAAGCCACCCAGTCTGTGGTGTTTTGTTATGGCAGTCTGGGCTGACTAAGACACCTGCCAAGCCAGACCTGAGAGCAGGTTGTTTGAGAAAGATCATGAATTCCGCTATGGACCTGTTGAGTTCTGAGGGACCAAAGTGATATTTGACTGGCAATTTCTCATTTATGGACATGCAGATCCAGCAGCCAACAGCAGGGCTGGAAATACCAGTTTGGAAGTCATTAATCCATAAACAGCAATTAGATCCATGGGAGTGGCTGAGATCACCCAAACACAGTGTTTAGGGTGAGAAAAGGGTGAGGTTAAAACCAAGGTGGGTGTGCCAACAGGTGGCCAGAGGTGGAAAGATCACAGAGAAGACAGTGACGGAGAAGAAAAGATCAGAAAGAAGGAAGGAAATCCAAGAGGAGAGTATGGTATTTTGGAAGCTAAAGAAAGCTTAGAAATTGGTCACCTTGTCAGATGCTATTAAGAATTCAAGAAAGAAGAAGATTGGAAAGTGGACAGTGGATCTAGCCACAAGGAGGTCTCTGGGAGCAGTTGGACTTGAGGATTGAAATGAGAAGCCAAAGTGGGAGGAGCTAAGGATAATGGGCAAAGTATGGAAGACCTGAGTCAAATTGGCTATATCAGATCCACCCGAGGAGTTTAGAACATACAGATTCCTGGGCTCTTCATTAGATTATGATTTGGTAGATGAGGGCTGGGACAAAAGAACCTATATTTTTTAAGGTTTCTAGATAACCCTGATGCCATGCCAGGTTTGGGAACTACTGATGGGATGCAAAAACATGACTTGCATTCCCATACACCTGGGTTCCGATCCAGATTATGTCACATTTTAGTTGTTTGAGCCAGAATAGATACTTAAATCTCCTTAAGTCTTAGGTACCTCATTCATAAAAAATGAGAGTGAGAGTCCTACTTTGTGACAGCCAGTGCTATTTAGCAGTAAATGCAATGAATGTAAACTATTCTCTTAATGAATAGCTTGGCTCCGAGGGGAGGAGAAAGGGTCCATAGCTATAAGATTTAGAGAGGGATAGTGTTTTGTTTTGTCTTGACTTTTTGTGAGATGGTTTTTTTTTTGAGCATATCTGTAAGCTGAAAGGCAAGAGAGGAAGATGGGGTGTGAAAAGCCCAGATCTCTGAATTGATGAGAGGAACTGTCTCCAAATTCTGGGTGGAAGGGTCAGTTTCTGAAAGAATAAACTCCCTGGAAAGAAGTTGGTATGGGTGCAGGACATTCAAGGTTTCACTCTTTTTTTGCCTTTTTTTTTTTTTCATTTTGAGAGAGACAGAGACAGCATGAGTGGGGAGGGCCAGAGAGAGAGGGAGAGAGAGAGAATCCCAAGCAGGCTCCACACTGTCAGAGCAGAGCCCTATGTGGGGCTCAAACCCACGAAGACATCATGACCTGAGCAGAAACTGAGAGTCGGACACTTAACTGACTGAGCTACCTGGGTGTCTCATGGGGTTTCACTCTTAACCATCCCAATTTCCTTACAGAGTAAGAGGCAATATCATATGCTGAGAGTGGTAGGGTTCTCGAGAAGAGGCACAGGTTTGGAAAGAGTATGTTGGAATTTTGAGGAATGGGAGAGCTAGATGAAAGATACAGAAAAGTTTCCCAAAACATATAAAGAAATTTTACAAAACAACCAAACAAAACAAATAATCCAATTAAAAAGTGGGAAGAGGACCAAAATAGACATGTTTCCAAAGAAGACATACAGACACACATGAAAAGATGCTCAACATCACTAATCATTAGGGAAATGCAAATTAAAAACACAATGAAATATCACTTCAAACCTGTCAGAGTGGCTAAAATCAAAAACACAAAAAGTAACAAGTGCTGGCATGGATATGGAGAAAAAGGAGCTCTTGTGTAGTGTTGATGGGAATGCAAACTGGCGCAACCACTGAAGAAAACAGTAAGGAGGTTCCTCAAAAAGCTAAAAATAGAATTACCATAAAATCCAGTAATTTCACTACTATTTACCCAAAGAAAACACAAGCACTAATTCAAAAACATTAGTGCATCCCTGTGTTTATTGCAGTATTATTTGCAACAGCAGCCCAAGTATCCATTGATAGATGAAAGAATAAAAGATGTGATATAAATATATATATGTATATGTCTATCTATAGATACAGATATAGATATTGATATATATAATATACATTTTATATATACTGGTGTGTATAATATATACCTGTATATATTATATATACTGGAATATTATTCAACCATAAAAAAGAATGAAATCTTTCTTTTTGCAACAACATGGATGGAACTATAGAGTATAATGCTAAGTGAAATAAGCCAGGGAAGGGCAAATACCGTATGGTTTCACTCATACATGAAATTTAAGAAAAAACAAATGAGGAGTGCCTGGGTGGCTCAGTTGGTTAAGTATCTGACCTGGGCTCAGGTCATGATCTCACAGTTTGTGAGTTCAATCTCCGCGTTGGGCTCTGTGCTAACAGCTTGGAGCCTGGAGCCTGTTTCAGATTCTGTGTCTCCCTCTCTCTCTCTCTGCCCCTCACCTGCCCATGCTCTGTCTGTCTCTCAAAAATGAATAAACATTAAAAAAAATTGTTTTAAAAGAACAAATGAAAGAATAAAGAAAAAAAAAAGGAGGCAAAAAAAACAGACCCTTAAATGCAGAGAAGTGATTATTGCCAGAATGGAGGTAGGTGGGGGATGGATGAAATAGATAAAGTGGATTAAAAGTACATTTATTTTGATGAGCACTGAGAAATGTATAGAATTGTTGAATCATTATATTATACACCTGAAACTAATTTAACACTGTAAACTCATTATATCTCATTAATAAAAATCTTAAAAATAAAAAGGTACATGGAAGGATCAAAAAATGCCCAGTCTTAGGTTGGAGACCACTGATTTCTTCTTTGCCTTCTCTGTAATATATGTGGCTTGTTTTAGCCTCTATTGTTATTTAGAAATAGTAGATTATACTAGTGGCATTTGCAGAATAGTTAATCCATGCTGGCATTGTATTCGGAATTTTACATTATTATCTCACTTAATCTTCACAACAACTCTGTGATGTAGGTACTTCCCATCCATTAACCCCACTTTGTAGATGATGAACTGAGACTTACAGAGGTTTAACTAAGTGCCAAGGTCACTCAGTTAATTAATTGAAGAATAGGTTCTCAGCCTTAGGTTTGTCAGATTTTAGAACCTCTGTTCTTAACGGTGGTATACCATGCAATAATTAGCATTTGGTGCTGGTAGCATATACAACAGAATGGTGAGCTGGGAAGGAAGGAACTGGGCAGATATATCCAGGCTGGAAATCATTAATTATTATCTGTATTATACAATCTATTTATATATATTATTGCTGATATCTTTGGATATCCTTTATCTGTAAAAAAAAAATCAAGTTAAGAAGTCTGTTTTTTACTCTTTACTGGTTTTAAAGATATTAATTAAAATTCTTTTCTTACAGACGTGGGGCTTGGACTCATGAACCATGAGGTCATGACCTGAGCCAAAATCAAGAATCGGATGCTTAACCAACTGAGCCACCCAGGGGCCCTGACTACCTACTTTTTAAAAAGCTATAGATAGGGGTACCTGGCTGGTTCAGTTGATGGAGCATGCCACTCTTGATCTCTGGGTTGTAAGTTTGAGACCCAGGCTGGGTGCAGAGATTACTTAAAAATAGAATCTTAAAAATAAATAAATAAAAATCTAAAGATAATTGATATCTTTAAACTTCAAATAATGTTTTAACTCCAACAACTCTTCCAAGCTTCAAGCTTACAGTGTTACTGTGGGCCAACCAGTTTGTTCTATCTTGCTGGGATTTTTTTAACCTCACACATTATATATCATTATATGTCACTATTTTCTAGAAACCAATGTTTGTTTGGAATTACCTGCATCTCAGATCTTCTTTATACTATTGCTTTCAGTTTTGTGAGGCATGTCCTCTGGAAATTCCTTTAGTGCAAAATAAATTTCTTTTTATTCTTCTTGGAACTTATTGGAATTCCTGAATATGTGGATTAATGTCTCTCATCAGTTATGAAAAATTCTCAGCCACTATTACTTTGAATGTTGGCTGTCCCTCTTTCCATAATCTACTTCTAGAACTCTGTTAGGACAGATGGCAGTTTCTCATTTTACCAACACCTACCTCAGTGAGCCTTTAAGAGTCTCTATCATTTTTATTTCTGGGCTGTGTTCTTTGAAATTCCTCCAGATTTATCCTCTAGTTCCATATTTAAATTCTGTCCATTATGCTGCTTAACATTCCAGATTTCCCCCCAAATATGTTACTATGATAATTTTCAAAGTGCAGGTACATTGAAAGGATTTTACACTAAACTCCCATATGCTCACCACCTATATTCTACAGTTAACATTTTACTGTACTTGCTTTATCACATATGTATCATCTATCCCCCTATGCATCCATCAGTCCAACTTTCTTATGTGCATATCAAAGTAAGTTGTTACCCTAAATCCTTCCATTTAGTTTTTATTTTTGATTCTTTTATTTTCCATTTCTCAAAGATCCATTTGTTCCTTTTTCATATCTATCTGGTCATTTCTGGTGTTTCGTAATATCACTCACCTTTCCACTTCCTTCTTTTGTTTCTCAAACATATTAGACTTATTTACTTTATAGTCCATAAGGCTGTATATTAACAATTAAGGGGCACCTGGATGGCTCAGTTGGTTAAGCATCTGACTTCGGCTCGGGTCATGGTCTCATGGTGAGTTCGAGCCCCACATCAGGCTTTGTGCTGATAGTGCAGAGCCTGTTTGGGATTCTGTCTCTCCCTCTCTCTGCCCCTCCTTTGCTCATGCACTCTTTTCTCTCTCTCTCTCAAAATAAATAAATCAACTTAACAAAAAACAATTGAGAATATAGAATGCCTAGTTAAATTTGAATTTCAGGTAAACAACACATTTTTTGTGTATGTATGTCCCAAATATTGCATGGGACATATTTATGCTTAAAATGTATTCATTACTTACCTGAAGTTTGAATTTAATTGGGTGCCCTGTATCTTATCTGGCCATCATCTGTTAATTCCCGTATCTGAAGTCTTTATAGGACTGGTTCATTTGTTTTGTTGAATCTTCCCATGGTGGTTTGTTTCCTTGAGTGTTTTGTGTTTTGGGGTTGTTGGCTCATCTTCAAGTTTCTCTGTCAGATTTCTTCTAGGCTTCAGCTGAGGGTACACTCCTTCAGGGTATATTGCATTTGCTCTTGCCAGGTGTCTGGGGCACCGCAGATCTGGTCTACTTTAAACTAAAATTTTCAGCTGATGCTTTTCTGGATCATGCAATGAGTGAAAATTTGGGCCAGGAAACCTCAAAAAAAGCTAGTACTACAAAATGTCAACAAGAGGCTTTTTCTTTCTTTTTAAGAAAACTTATTTACAAAGAAAATGTGGAAACAATTTTTGTTGCCATCTGCCTTTTCTAAATGTGTATTCTCCCAGCTCCAAGTCTTGTCATTGCTGAGTCAGGGCTTTATTTTCTCAGGTGTGGGGAACTTACCATCCTGCACAGACCCAATGCCTAGTAGCAGGTGCCCCAGGGCAGTAGTTCTGAGTTATTATGCAGCATCATCAGTGTTTAGTTCCTTCCTTTCTTTCATGGACTTCTGTGCTGGTTTGTTGCCGGCATCAAAGAAATTCCACCTGAATTCTTCAGATGCACCCATTAATTTAAATGAGTAATTTTAATATTTTGGTTGGCTTTTTAGATGTTTTGTAGACCCTCCAGTTAGCCTTATTCCTGAAAACCTGTGCTCTTTCGTCATCAAACCATTGTTGGATTTTATAAAGAGTTGCTTCAGGTGTTGTTAAATATAGAGATCTAAACCAGAGAGACCCTATCTGATTATAAACAGGTGTACAGCAAAATAAGCAGAATTCCATCTTAGGAAGCTGATCTTTTTCTAGGTACGTCACATGATATAAAAATAAATCTATTAACATAGTCACATTAAAAGAAAAAAACAAAAGCAGTGCAACTGGAATGACCAGCTTTCACCAGTTCAGTGCACAAATAATGTCACATTCCTTTATTATTCAAAATCCACCTTATTGGAGGGAGAGCTAGAGCCTCTGATTGTGATCAGTGATTCTCATTTCCATTATTGTAGGGCTCTCTCTCTGTGCCTAGGGTCCCCCAGGGACAGACTCTTTATTTCATATTCACACACTCTGCCTAAATTTCTTAAACTCATCCACAGGCCTCAATGGCTGGGTCAGAAGGAGTGTCCAGCCTCCCTCATGTGATAGTGTTCCTAGTTACACTGCCTCCCTGATAATCTAGCCTGGGTTTTGTTTCAGATTCCCCTTCCCTCATAATAAATGAAGGATGCTTGGTATCTTTTTCCTGATGGAGGATGTCAGTTAGGCCTGACTCATTACAGCTGAAATGTTCTGACAGTGTAGCTCGAGAAGGGAGGAATGAAGGTCTCAATTCTGTAACACCTTGGAGGAATCTTGGTCTTTATGCAGAATTTCCTTTCCCCTTGGCATCATAGCAAGGAATATTGGGAGGAGTAGTCTTTGTTACTTTATTAACAAATGCTCATGCTGCATCCTTATCCTGGGGCATTAAGTGCTTAATTAAGAAGATGCACATAAATGATATGGAGGTGACTTATGATCTCTAATATTAGACAGCAAAGCAGACTGAACCTTTTAATTGCCACCTTATGCCTTAAAAAAATGTACGACTGGGGGCACCTGGCTGACTCAGTCATAAAGCATGTGACTCTTGGTCTCAGGGTTGTGAGTCTGAGCCCCACGTTCGGTGTAGAGATTACTTAAAAATAAAATATTTTTTTTAATGTAAAAGTGTTTACTCCATGAGAAAACCTCTACCGAAAGGTGTATAGTTTCCCCATAGATGGATTATTCACTGCAAGGAGAAATATAGTAACTCTACAGTAGTAAAACTAGACAATAACTAGACTTAACTTTGCAAACTAAACATCTATATTTTAAAAAAAGAAAGATCTCAAATCAATACCTTGACCTTTCAACTTAAGAAATTAGATAAAGGAGCGAAAACCCAAGGCAAACTGGAGGAGGAAAATAACAAAGACCTGAGTGGGAATAAATGAAATCAAGAATGGAAAAACAACAACAACAAAAAAAAGAATGGAAAAACAATAGAGGAAATCAACCAGACCAAAATTTGTCTCTTAAAACAGATCTACAAAAGTGATAAACTTTTAGCTAGAATGAAGAATTAAAAAGAGAGAAAACTCAAATCTCTAAAATCAGAAATGAAAAAGAGGATATCACTCCACCTTTACAGGGGGAAAAAAAGGATTAAAAAGGAATACTATGAACAACACTGTATATCTAAATTAGGCAACTAGACAAAAGGGACAAACTCCTAGAAAGACAAAAGCACCAAAACTGACTCAAGAAAAAACAAAACAAAAAAGACAAAAAATCTGAGTAGACCTACAGAAAGTTAAAAATTAAATTAGTAATTTAAAAACTTCCCACAGGGGTGCCTGGGTGACTCAGTCTGTTGAGCGTCTGACTCTTGATTTCAGCTTAGGTCATGATCCTGGGGTCATGAGATCAGAGCCCTGTATCAAGCCTCCCATCAGGCTCAGCACTGAGCATGGAGACTGTTCAAGACTCTCTTTTTCTCTGCCCATCTCCCCCAGTTGCCTTTGCTCTTTCTAAAATAAAATAAAAACAGGGGCACCTGGGTGGCTCAGATGGTTAAGTGTCTGACTTCAGCTCAGGTCATGATCTTACAGTTCATGAATTCAAGCCCCATGTGGGGCTCTGCTCTGACAGCTCAGAGCCTGGAGCCTGCTTTGGATTCTGCCCCTCACTGCATCGGTGAATTCTACCAAACATTTAAAGAAGAATTATATCAATCCTTTACAAACTCATGTCTTTCCCCTGTAAGACCAGGAATAAGGCAAGGATATCTGCTCTCACCACCTTTATTTAACATTGTACTGGAGGTTCTAGCCAGGGCATAGACAAGAAAGATAGGCGAAAAAGTAAAAAAGTGACATGATTTTGTATATAGAAAATCCTAAGGAATCAAGCTATTAGAGCTAATAAGTGTGTTCAACAGGTTTGCAAGATATAAGATCAAAATATAAAAGCCAGTTGTATTTTTATACATTAGCAATGAACATTGCAAACATGAAAATGGGAAAGCAATTACACTTACAATGGCATCAAAAATAATAAAATACTAGGTATAAATTTAATGAGAGGTGCAAGATGTATGCTGCAAACCATAAAATACTATTGAAAGAAATTTAATAAAATCTCAATAAATGAAAAGACCTCTCATGTTCACAGATGGAAAGACTTAATACTGTTAAGGTGGCAATACTCCCCAAATTGCCCTGCAGATTCAACCCAATCCCTACCAAAATTCCAGCTGGCTTCTTTGCAGAAATTGGTAAACTGATCGTAAAATTCCCATGGAAATCAAGAGACCCAGAAGGGCCAAAATAATTAAAACAAACAAACAAACAAACAAACAAAGTTGGAGGACTCATAATTTCTAACTTCAAAAGTTATTATAAAATTCAGTAATCAATATGTTATAGTGCTAGTAGATACAGAGATCTATAGACTAGAAGTGAGGGTCCAGAGATAAACCCTTAACATTTATGGCCAATTGAGGCTGGATAAAGATAACAAAATAACTTAAGGAAGAAAGAGTAGTCTTCAACAAGTGCTGGGAAAATTGAATATCCACATGCAAAACAATGAACCTGGACCCTTATTTCACACTATACAAAAGAAATAGCTCAAAATGGATCAAAGACCTAAATGTAAAAGCCAAAACTATAAAACTCTTAGGTTGAAACATAGGAGTACATCTTCATGACCTTGGGCTTAGCAATGGTTTCTTTAGAGACAAATCAAAGGCACAAGCAATAAAAGAAAAAATGATAATTTGGATTACATGAGAATAAAAACTTTTGTGCTGCAAACAATACCATAAAGAAAGTGAAAAGGCAACTTGAAAGTTGCTAAAAGAGATCTTCAGTATTCTCACCACACACACACACAGACACACACACACACACACACACACACACACACACACACACACAGGATGTAATGGCTAGGTTAATGTGGTAATCATGCCACACTATATATCAGTATCAAACTATATTATATACCTTAAACTTATACAATGTTATATGTCACTTATAACTTAATAAAGCTGTGGCAGGGGGAAGGGGAAGAAAGTGAAAAGACAATCCACAAAATGGCAGAAAATATTTGCAAATTATATTATCTGATAATGGGCTTGTATTTAGAATACAAAAAAAAAAAACAACAACAACAACAAAACACCAAAAAACAAAAAACAAAACCTCTTATATCTCAATCATGGAAAGGCAACCCAATTTTAAAATGGGCAAAGGATTTGAATAGACATTTCTCCAAGGAAGATATACAAATGACTCTTAAGTACAGGAAAAGATGCTCAACATCATTACTCATTAGGGAAATCAAAACCACAATAAGATTCTGCTTTATACCCACTAGGATGAATATAATTTTAAAAATGGACAATAACAAGTTTTGATGAGGAGGTGGAGACATTGTAAGCCTCACAGGCTGCTGGTGAGGATGTAAAATGGTGTAGTCACTTTGAAAAACAGTTTGGCAGTTACTAAAAAACTTAAATGTAGAGTTACCATATGACCTAGTAATTTCACTCTTAGGTATACATACCCAGGAGAAATGAAAATATATGTCCACATAAAAACTTGTACACACATGTTCTTAGAAGCATTATTCATAATAGCCCCCAAATAGAAACAATCCAAATGTCCATCAACTTATGAATGGATAAATAAAATGTGATATATCTATGCAATGAGATATTACTCAGCCATAAAAAGAAATAAAGTACTGATATATTCTACAGCATGAATGAACCTTGAAAACATTATGCTAAGTGAAAGAAGCGAGTCACAAAAGACCACATATTGTATGATTCCATTTATATGAATGTCAAGAATAAGCAAATGTATAGACACAGAAAATAGATTAGTAGCTATTTAGGGTTAATAGTAAAATAGAGGCAGGTTGGAGGGGGGGGGTTAGGGAGGCGGGGAATCACAGCTAATGGTATGGTTTTTTTAGGGGGAATGAAAATGTTCTAAAATTAGATTGTGGTGGTAGTTGCATAACTCTATGGATATAGTAAAAACCAATGAATTATACACTTTAAGTGGGTGAATTTTATAGTATGTGAACCATGTCTCCACAAAGTTGTTTTTCAAATTAACTTCATCAGTGAGGGACAAGTGGAATTAATATACCTCAGAGATGATACCCTGAATGGTATATTTCACTTTTGTGGTATTCTGGCTAGGAATGAGTAATGGAAATCTAATCCTAAGAAAACAGAACATAAAGTGCAGACCATTTCATACATTAATTTGTGTGTATTCTTCATATATATATATATATATATACATATAATTTTTTTAAGGTTTATTCATTTTTCAGAGACAGAGAGTGTGAGCAGGGGAGGGGCAGAGAGACAGGGAGACACAATCTGAAGCAGTCTCCAGGCTCTGAGCTGTCAGCACAGAGCCCCACGTGGGCCCAAACTCACGGATGGCGAGATCAAGACCTGAGCTAAACTGGGACGCCTAACCAACTGAGCCACCCAGGCACCCCTTCCTATATATATTTTTTAAATAGGCTCCACACCCAACGTGGGGCTTGAACTCACGGATACTCTACTGACTGAGCCAGCCAGGTACCCCCAATTTGTCTGTATTCTTAAAAAATATCAGTGTCATGAAGGACAAAATGAAGGCTGAGGAATTTACCACATTAGAGACTAATGAGACATTCAATATGTGATCATGAACTGGATCCTGGCCTACAGGGGGAAAAAAATGCCTTAAAGAACATATTCAGGACAATTAACAAAATTATAACTGGATTGTAGGTTAAAATATCAAATCAAGGTTAATTTCCTGAACTCCATAAGTACACTATGGTTAGGCAAGAAAACATCTTTGCTATAAGGGGAAAAACCTAACAGTAAGAGGCATGGTACATACAATCTACTCTCCCACAGAGAGATTAGAAATCAACATAAAGGAATACAGTAAAGCCTTGGTTTGCGAGCATAACTCATTCTGGAAACATACTTGTGATCCAAAGCACTTGTATATCAAAGTGAATTTCCCCATAAGAAATAATGGAAACTCAGATGATTCGTTCCACAACCCCAAAATATTCATATAAAAAGATTACAATACTGTAATATACAAAATGATAAAGAAAATACAAAATATAAAGAAAAATAAATAAACCTGAACTTACCTTTGAAAGCCTTTATGGCTGGTGTGAGGGAGACAAGAGAGAGGGTTATTGTGTAGGATGACTTTCACTATCACTAACAGAATCACTGGTATCTATTGGCTGAATGGAATCTTTTTCTTTTCGTACATCTTTAACAAGGAACCTGTCCAATGACACTTGCTTTTGGCTCCTTTTGAGAATTTCATGGAAATGTGACGATGCATTGTCGTTAAACACATTCATCACTCGCGCTGCCACAGCCTTTATTCAGGTGGTGCTTTTCTTTTTTTTTTTTTTTTTTTTTTAATTTTTTTTAATTTTTTAATATATGAAATTTACTGTCAAATTGGTTTCCATACAACACCCAGTGCTCATCCCAAAAGGTGCCCTCCTCAATACCCATCACCCACCCTGCCCTCCCTCCCACCCCCCATCAACCCTCAGTTTGTTCTCAGTTTTTAACAGTCTCTAATGCTTTGGCTCTCTCCCACTCTAACCTCTTTTTTTTTTTTTTTTCCTTCCCCTCCCCCATGGGTTTCTGTTATGTTTCTCAGGATCCACATAAGAGTGAAACCATATGGTATCTGTCTTTCTCTGTATGGCTTATTTCACTTAGCATCACACTCTCCAGTTCCATCCATGTTGCTACAAAAGGCCATATTTCATTTTTTCTCATTGCCACGTAGTATTCCATTGTGTATATAAACCACAATTTCTTTATCCATTCATCAGTTGATGGACATTTAGGCTCTTTCCACAATTTGGCTATTGTTGAGAGTGCCGCTATAAACATTGGGGTACAGGTGCCCCTATGCATCAGTACTCCTGTATCCCTTGGATAAATTCCTAGCAGTGCTATTGCTGGGTCATAGGGTAGGTCTATTTTTAATTTTCTGAGGAACCTCCATACTGTTTTCCAGAGCGGCTGCACCAATTTGCATTCCCACCAACAGTGCAAGAGGGTTCCTGTTTCTCCACATCCTCTCCAGCATCTATAGTCCCCTGATTTCTTCATTTTGGCCACTCTGACTGGTGTGAGGTGGTATCTGAGTGTGGTTTTGATTTGTATTTCCCTGATAAGGAGCGACGTTGAACATCTTTTCATGTGCCTGTTGGCCATCCGGATGTCTTCTTTAGAGAAGTGTCTATTCATGTTTTCTGCCCATTTCTTCACTGGGTTATTTGTTTTTCTGGTGTGGAGTTTGATGAGCTCTTTATAGATTTTGGATACTAGCCCTTTGTCCGATGTGTCATTTGCAAATATCTTTTCCCATTCCGTTGGTTGCCTTTTAGTTTTGTTGGTTGTTTCCTTTGCTGTGCAGAAGCTTTTTATCTTCATAAGGTCCCAGTAATTCACTTTTGCTTTTAATTCCCTTGCCTTTGGGGATGTGCCGAGTAAGAGATTGCTACGGCTGAGGTCAGAGAGGTCTTTTCCTGCTTTCTCCTCTAAGGTTTTGATGGTTTCCTGTCTCACATTCAGGTCCTTTATCCATTTTGAGTTTATTTTTGTGAATGGTGTGAGAAAGTGGTCTAGTTTCAGCCTTCTGCATGTTGCTGTCCAGTTCTCCCAGCACCCAGGTGGTGCTTTTCTACCAAATTTTGCACTATTTCCCACATTTTACACATCTTCCTAATCTTATTTGAAGTGAGGGATTCCTCCGCCTTTTTCTCCTCCTCATCTGCAGAAGAAATGCAGACGTAGACTTATAAAATCTTGCAATTTCAGCCATTCACATGCCTTGTTCGTACTTCTCTATGATTTCCTTCTTAACTTCCACCAAAATCATCTTCTTATTGCCTTTCTTTTCAACCTTTTTCTGCTTGGGGGCCATTGTATACAGTCACAAGGGTGTTGACTACAGTACAGTATTAATAAACTCTTGTTATATACTGTATTTAATGTAACTGGCAATAAGGCAGCAGAGGAAAGGGCAGCCTGACCTAGAATGGAGCAAAGCTTTCCTAAGCTTACTCTTGGATGGAAAAGCAAAGGACTGTCCATAGGTGCTTTGAAGTGACAAAAAATACACTAGTGCCAGTTGTGGGCACCTTCCAACGTTCTGAAAAATCACTGATTTCTGCCAAACACCATGGCCTGAGACCAAGCATCCAGGCAGAGGAGACGATCATCCACAATCCTGGAGAGAGAGAGAGAGAGAGAGCGCAACATTGGCTCAGTTTGTGATCATGTGACGTTTGGTATCATGTACTACTCGTATTGTGAGACATCGCTCATTTAACAAGTTAAAATTTATTAGAAATGTTTGCTCATCTTGTGGAACACTTGTAAAACAAATTATTTGCAACCCAAGGTTTTACTGTATATTTGAAGAAAAACAAAGGAGTGATGATCACAAAAGTCAGCAGAGTAGTGCTGAAGGAGTAGTGGTGAAGAATATAATTAGAGAAGGACACAAGGTGCGAGAGAACCTTGCAGGGCAAGGGAGAAGGCAAGGGAATACTGTTCTGTTTTAGCCTGGGTGATAGAACACAAGTATTTAGCAGAAGACATGAATAGACACTTTTCCAAAGCAGACATCCAGATGGCCAATAGGCACATGAAACAATGCTCAACATTACTCATCATTAGGGAAATACAAATCAAAGCCACACTGAGATATCACCTCACACGGATCAGAGTGGCTAAAATGAACAAATCAGGGAACTATAAATGCTGGCAAGGATGTGGAGAAACGGAAACCCTCGTGAGCTGTTGGTGGGAATACAAACTGGTGCCGCTGCTCTGGAAAACAGTGTGGAGGTTCCTCAAAAAATTAAAAATAGATCTACCCTATGACCCAGCAATAGCACTACTAGGAATTTACCCAAAGGATACAGGAGTGCTGATATAAACCCCAATGTTTATAGCAGTGCTTTCAACAATAGCCAAATTATGGAAAGAGCCTAAATGTCCATCAAATGATGAATGGATAAAGAAGATGTAGTTTATATATACAATGGAATACTACTTGGCAATGAGAAAGAATGAAATCATGCCATTTGCAGCAACGTGGATGGAACTGGAGGGTATTATGCTAAGTGAAATAAGTCAGAGAAAGACAGATATATGTTTTCACTCATATGTGGATCTTGAGAAACTTAACAGAAGACCATGGGGGAAGGGAGGGGGAAAAAATATTTACAAACAGAGAGGGAGGGAGGCAAACCATAAGAGACTCTTAAATACAGAGAACAAACTGAGAATTGATGGGGGTTAGGAAGAGGGGGAAAATGGGTGATGGGCATGGAAGAGGGCACTTGTTGGGATGAGCACTGGGTGTTGTATGTAAGCTAATTTGACAATAAATTATATTAAAAATTTTTTTCTTAATGTTTGTACTTATTTTTGAGACAGAGAGAGACAGAGCATGAGCAGGGGAGGGGCAGAGAGAGGGGGAGACACAGAATCTGAAGGGGGCTCCAGGCTCTGAGCTGTGTCAGCACAGAGCCCGACATGGGGCTCGAACTCACAGAGTGTGAGATCATGACCTGAGCTGAAGTCAGACGCTCAACCAACTGAGCCACCCGGGCACCCCTACAATAAATTATATTTAAAAAAAAGAACACAAGCATTTATATTATTGTTGTCCTTGAAAATAAGCATATCTTTTTTTTTTTTTTTTTTTTTTAAAGTAGGCTCCATGCCCAATGCAGGGCCTCAACTCACGACCTTGAGATCAAGAGTTGGATGCTCTACTGGGGCACCTGGGTGGCTCAGTCGGTTAAGTGTCCAACTCTTGATTTTGGCTCAGGTCATGATCTCATGGTTCTTCAGTTTGGGCCCTCTGCTGGGCTCTGTGCTATGAGCATAGAGCCTGCCTGCTTGGGATTCAATCTCTCCTTCTGTCTCTGCCCCTCCCAGATTGCGCGCTCTCTTTCTCTCTCTCAAAAATAAACATTTAAAAAATATTTCTAAAAAAAAAAAAAGAGTTGGATGCTCTACCAAACGAGCCACCCAAGCATATCCTTTTATATGCTCTTTTGTGTATCTGTTACATTTTACAATTAAAACATAATTTAAAAGGAATAAATCTAAATTTCTATACCACAATCTAAAAAAGAAAAGCCAAAACCAGAATATTCTAATCCACCTGACGTTTCCTATGACTTGCTTCTGTCACTCAATATTATGATTTTGAGACATTTTCCCTATTAAAGACACCTTGCTGAGGTCTACCTATTAAATAAAAAAATAAGTCTTAATTCCAGATAGTGGGTAATAGATTAATAGTTAATAGTCAAATTCTCTAAATTTCTCAGTATTTTTTTCTGACAAACTAAAATAAATTTAAAGTGCATGCCTAGGGCACTTGGGTGGCTTGGTTGCACTGACAGCACAGAGCCTGCTTGGGGTTCTCTCTCTGCCCCTCCCCTGGTCACTCATGTGCATGTGTACACATTCTGTCTCTCAAAGTAAATACATAAACTTAAAAAAGAAATATACTATGTGAGACTACTTTTGTTCTCAGGAAATACACACTGAAGTATTAGGAGGTAAATGAGCATGAATCTCTATTCTCAGATGGTTCAGAAAAATAAATAATAATGTTTATGTGTGTGGGGGTTAACAAAATGTTAAATGTAGCAAATACTAATAATTGGTAAATCTGGATAAAATGTATATGGAAATTTTCAGTACTATTTTTGCAACTTTTATGTAAATTTGAAATTACTTCAAAATCATAAGGTGTTTTTGTTTGGTTGTTTTTTTGTTTTGTTTTGTTTTTCTTTTGAAGAGAGACAATGCAAAGAACACCAGGCCCTTTCTACCACTAGCCCTTGGCTATCAAAATGCCTGTCACCAGATCTTTACCCTACAGAAAGGGGATTTGCATATCCCTCTCTAGGGAGTTTGAGCAGCTCAAGAGGAAAGACCTAAAGATATATGGAGTCTTCTCTCCCCAACAGCCCACTGAGACTGTTTTCATGAAGGTAAAGGTCTGTGGCCCCCAACCACATGGTCAGACTTTCTAATCACCTTTTTAGTTCTCCACACTTATTTATGCACAGAGAGCTAAAAAGGCAAGACACAAAAACAAACAGGAAAATGTTTCTATAATTCTCTGATCCTTTCTTCTCTTGCTCTCTTTCAAGGTTTGTTGGCTTTCTTTAGTGATATACATGGATTCCTTTCTCTTTATTTTTTGCATATCTATTACAGGTTTTTGATTTCTGATTATGATTAGGTTTGTATATAACATCATCTGCATATAACGGTCTATATTAAGTTGACAGTCACTTAAGTTTAAACCCATTCTTTACTCTCTCCCCCATTTTAGGTATATGGTATCATATTTTACATCCTTTAATTTTATGAATCCCTTGACTGTTTTTTACAGAAATACTTATTTCTTCTGTTTTTATATTTTTTACTTTTCATACTCTCATTTTTGGTCTTCTTTTCCACCCAGAGAGTACCTTTAAATATTTCTTGCATGGCTGAGTTAGTGCTCATGCACTCTTTTAGCTTTTGTTTGTTTAAGAAACTCTTTATCTCTCCTATTCCAAATGATAGTCTTGCTAGATAGAGTATTCTTGGCTGCAGGTATTTCCTTTTTAACACTTTGAATATATGAAGCCACTCCCTTCTGGCTAAAAAGTTTCTGGTTTTAAAAGTTTCTGCTAAAAAATCCACAGATAGCCTTATGTAGTTTCCCTTGTATATAACTGCCTTTTTTTCTCTTAGTACTTTAAAAAAATTATTTATTTATTTATTTTGAGGGGGGGAGGGGCAGAGACAGAGGGAGAGAGAATCCTGAGCAGGCTCCATGCTGTCAGCACGGAGACTGACCTGGGGTTTGATCCCAGAAACCAGGACATCATGACCTGAGCTGAAACCAAGAGTTGGATACTTAATCAACTGAGCCACCTAGGCACCCCTCTTTTGCTACTTTAATGTTTATTTATTTTTAAGAGACAGAGAGAGACAGAGCACAAGTGGGGAAGGGGCAGAGAGAGAAGGAGACACAGAATCCAAACCAGGCTTCAGGCTCTGAGCTGTCAGCACAGAGTCTAATGTGGGCTAGAACCCACAAACCATGAGATCATGACCTGAGCTAAAGTTGGATGCTCAATTGACTGAGCCACCCAGGTGCCCCTTCTCTTGCTACTTTAATAATTTTTTTCTTTATCACTACATTTTGACATTTTAATTACTATGGGTCTTGGCATGGACCTCCTTGGATTGAATTTTGGCGGGGGTACTTCTATGCTTCCTAGATCTGGATATCTGTTTTCTTCCCCAGATTAGGGAAATTTTCAGCTATTATTTCTTCAAATAAATTTTCTGCCCCCTTATCTCTCTCTTCTTCTGAGATTCTTATAATGTGGATGTTATTATGCTTGATAGAGTCACTGAATTCCCTAAAACTATTCCCCAATTTGCATAATTTTCTTTCCTCTCCTTTACCTTGCTTGGTTACTTTCTATTATTCTGTCTTCCAGGTCATTAATTCATTCTTCTGCTTCATCTAGCCTACTATCTATTCTATCAAGTGTATTTTTAATCTCATTTATTGTGTTTTTGATCTGATTGATTCTTTTTAATCTCTTTGTTAAGGGTCTTACTGATATCCCTTCACTCTTTTCTCCAGTCCAGTGAGTATTTTTTTTTATCATTTCTTTGAATTTTGTATCAAGCATATATTACTTATATCCATTTTGCTTTGGTCTCTTGCTGTGGTTTCATCCTGTTCTTTCATTTGGGAGATGTTTCTCTGTCTCCCCTTTGGTCTGACTTTCTGTGTCTGTTTCTGTGTGTTAGGAAAGAGAGCTACTTCTCTTGCTTTTCACAATAATAGTCTTATGAAGACGAGGACCTATAGTGCCCTGCAGTGCAGTGTTCTCTGTTTCCCAGGGCCTGAAATTCCAGGAACTGTCTCCTATGTGTGTTATGTGTTCTTCTATTGAGTCTTGGCCACCTTCTCCTTCAGACCAGGTGTCTGCAGAGACTCTCTTTGTCTTGTTGGCAGCAAGTTGTGTGGTGGTGTGCTTGTGAAATGAGACCTGCCCCATCTGCCACTGGAACTGAGGTCTGGCAAATGTGCAGGTCAGGAGATATGGTGTTGGCTGGGTTTGCACCAGTCTTCTAGGGTAGAGGCCCACAGTGTGAGGACTTAGATGAGCATGACTGGGAAGGGCAGATCTGCCCAAGTGCAGGGGGTGGACCTTTGGTGCAAGTAAGTTAGGTAAGAAGTGTCAGTGTGTGCTGGTTCCCACAGGTGGCCATTGTTTATGTGGGGGTTGGGAGGGAAATGGCACCTACAAACTCCTTTATTTCTGGAGGGGTCTCCCCATGATCCCTTTATTATTATTTAAATATTTTATTTATTTATTTATTATTTAAAAAATTTTTTCAATATTTTTGAATTTATTTTTTAATGTTTATTTTTGAAAGAGACAGAGCGCAGGTGGGGGAGGGGCAGAGATAGAGAGACACACACACACACAGAATCTGAAGCAGGCTCCAGGCTCTGAGCTGTTAGTGCAGAGCCTGATGAGGGGCTCGAACCTACGAATCGTGAGGTCATGACCTGAGCCGAAGTCAGGTGCTTAACCGACTCAGCCACCAAGGTGCCCCTCTCTGACATATTTTTGGCATGCATCCTAACAGTGGCCCCTTCTTTACACAACTAGTATTCTACTTGTTATACAGTTTTCCAAAAGAATGTATTGTTTAGTTTAGAAATACACTGATGGAAAACTGTAGAAGAGTAAGGAAATTATAAACAAAGCATAATGGTTACTTGGAAGTTAGGGAGGGAGAAATTAAGGGAAAACATTAAAAGTACCAGCAATATTCTATTTATTAACCTGAACATAATTGATTTTTTTAGGGTGGTTTTTTTAAAAATTATTTTTGAGAGAGAGAGAGGGAGACAGGATCTGAAGTGGACTCTGCACTGATGGCAGACAGTCCAATGCAGGGCTCAAACTCACGAACTGAGATCATGATCTGAGGCAAAGTCAGATGATTAGCCAACTGAGCCACCCAGGTGCCCCTTTAAGGTGGTTTTATTAAAGCATGGGGACAAGAACTGTGGGCAGAAAGAGCTGCCTAATCTGAACATGTTTAGCGGTGTGTGTGTGTGTGTGTGTGTGTGTGACATAGAGAAAGAGACACAGAGAGATGTAGATGTTGATTGTATTATTATTCTGCAAGTTATATATATTTTATATTATATATATGGTATCTGCATGTTTGCTATATTTACAACAAAAATTTCTTTTAAAGGAGTGTAAGCAAAATTACTGGCACTTTGCTCAAAGTTCTTTTTCATGAATCAAGAATTTACAGATACTGGCAGATAATTTAAAGCAGTTTCTTCCACAAGGAATTTTAAGGGTCCTTCTAAAATCCATTTTTAAATGCTCAAGTAGTTCCATATGGTTGGAGGAAGGTTGAATGTAACAGAGTGCAGGAGATGAATTTCTAGAGGCAGACAATGCCCAATCTAGAAGGGCCTTGTATGCTAAAATAATCCTGACCTGCAGGGAGGTCTCTAACTAACTTAGATAAGGCTTACATATGTATGGCTAGTGACTTCCCAATCCCCTAGCCTTTCTTCAACAATGTGTCTGGGGAAGATCAGGAGGCACCTTGGACCCCCAGTAGTAACATGTAACGAGCAAACACACGGGAAATGTGCCAAGTTCTTAGAGTCGGTAAGTATTTTTTTGAGAAACAGCTTTTGGCTTGCCACTGGGCTTTGGTAGAGTTTGAACACCTGGTCATTAAACACCAAGATACCATGTAACCTAAGCTGCCTTACATGGACCAGATGTTAGCTGGTCCAATTAGCTGTTATACTGCGCCTGCCCAGAGGTGCTACATCAAAAAAGGGAATTAGTATGTATAATAAGGACGATGCCTGAACAGGTCCTGAAAGACATTTGTTTCAAGAGCAGATGGATCATATTTGCTGTATGTCTACTTATACTACATTCTGGCTTCTGCTTGACTGTGGACATTACTGTGTCATCATGGGGAATTCCCTGAATCCAACTGACTGAGGCTGAGCTATTTTGAGCCTGGTTTATTGATGGTGCTTGTCGTGTAGCCCCTCTCAGAAGTTGCCCTAAAGGACAGCAAAACAGAACATTAGGCAGTGTATCTCCTTGTCCACAGAATCTAGAAGGAGAGATTAGCCTGAATTAAGAACCAAAGTCAATTCATGGACAGAGGCTTGAGTCTTGAATGGATGATCAGTGACTTGAAATGACCATGATGCAGAGAACTGATGTCTGTTGACAAAGGGCTTTGGGGAAGAAGTTTAAGGACAGACCTCTCAGAACAATTTGTGCCCCGGTAAATGTTCACCAAAGCCCTCCACTATGGAGAAGGATCATAATAATTAGTTTGGCAAGATGACTCACTTTGTGGATGCCAGTCAACCTCTAATCATTCAGCTTGCTCATGAATAAAGTGGTAGTCATGTCAAGACAGAAGCTATGCAGTCTCATCAACATGGACTTACTCTCACCAGACTTGTATATCGTGTGCTGATTGCTGTTGCTGAGTGCCTAACCTGCCAGCAGCAACGGCAGCAACGATGCTCAGCTCGCAGTGTGGGGACTTTCCAGGGGAATCAGTTGTCACATGGCAGTGGGCTGATTGCATACCATTGGACCTCAGTTATGAAAGGGGCAGGAATACAGCCTCACAAGGAAACTTCTTCTGAATTTGGATTCATTTTCTCTGTTTGCTATCCTTCTGGCACTCCATCCAGGGACTTAGGGAACACCACACTGTCATGGTATTCCCAAATGTTACTTCTAACCAAGAAAATCAGTCTGTACTATATAAAAGAAGAAAGTCTTCTCTCGTCGGGATTCACTCATCTTGTATTCCGTCACACAACAGCCGTTGGGTAGCTGCCCTTATAGAGTAGTGGAATGGCCTCTTATTGACAGGTGGGAATGGAATTGGAATTGCCTGTGGCCTCAGACAGACAAAGAAAAAAGGTTTCTAGTTTGACTAGAACTGTATATGCAGACACATGTAGATATGAGAAAACACAGCCTATCTGAGGTGTTGCAGGTAATTCAGGAAGGCAGAGAACATGGAGGGCAAGAAAATGGGTTCAGCAGGTAAACTTGATAGGGCTTATGGAGAAGCGCAAGCTTTCTCCCATGGATGATAGGGAGCCAAGCAAGGTTGCCAACAAGAGTGACAAGGACCAGCTCAAATTCCAGTAACATTTACGGTTTGGGGGGAAATTCTCATAACCTCTTCCCCTCCACAAGCTTTGCCGCTCTCCCCTCCTCCTCTGGAGGATAATTCATTGCATGCGTGCTTGGTGGTTTCAGCATGTTCCTAAATCCTTTAATACGCTTCTCTTTGAGAGGTAGAGGTTCACCTTCCCCCTGAGTGCAGGTTGAAATGAGTGATTGGCTTCTAACACTATAATACACAATGGAACAATAGTTAACTTTACAGTAGGGAAGTCCCCTTATCTAAGCCATTGAGGTTAACATCATTAGAAATGTACCATAGTGAGGGGCGCCTGGATGGCTCGGTTGGTTAAACGTCCGACTTCGGCTCAGGTCCTGATCTCACGGTCGGTAAGTTCGAGCCCCGTGTTGGGCTCTGTGCTGACAGCTCAGAGCCTGGAGCCTGATTTGGATTCTGTGTCTCCCTCTCTCTCTGCCCCTCCCCTGTTCATGCTCTGTCTCAAAAATAAATAAACATTAAAAAAAATTAAAAAAAAAGAAATGTACCATAGTGATATTACATATCCCCTGATACGATGCAGTGCACATCATCTCTGTGTTTTTCCCCAAAGCTGGATGAAGGACAGGTAGGAGCTTTCTGTAGTATCTTTGCAATTTTTTTATAAATCAAAAATTTTATTGTTATCAAAATAAAAAGTTTTTAAAGTTATTTCAAAGTAAGAAGTAAAAAATAAAAGATAATACCTTTGCTTCCAAAATTTTCTCACTAAGGAAAATTTTAAAGGACCTATTCAAGCAGGTACGAAATGATCATATGTGGAAGATCTGAGATTTAGGAAGGAATGATGAGCAAAGAAAGCCACTATATAAACAACTGATAATGTTTTGAGGGCTTAAAAACAGAGACAATATGTATAAAAACAATACCAAGTTTTTAAAAAGGGAAGTATCACAGTTTAAATGTTCTAGAATTCTTGTGCCATTCAAGAAGATGATAAGGATATTAACTTAGACATTGACATCAATACATATTAAAATTTCTGGCAATCCCACTAAAAGAAGGAAATCCAAATCAGTAAAGTTTTGTAAAAATCTAAAAAAATAAATAAATCCAAAATAAGACAAGAAAGTAACTACAAATAATTATAGAATTATAGGATACATAGAAACCACAAAATAAAATAATAAAAGTAAATACAAATAAAAATAAACAGATTAAAGCTCTAGTTAAAGAAAAAAAATCTTTAAAAATATTTTTAAAAGTTAAGATATACCGTGGCTTACAAGAAACATTTCCGCCACACGGATATAGAAAGTTTAAGGAAAAGAGTGGGGAAACATATAATAGGAAAATACTAACCAAAAGAAAGCTAGCATTAGATCAATTAAGTTTTAAGGCAAAAAGTGCTACTGGACCTTACATATCAGTGTGTAGTGCGTTTAATTCCCCAGAATGATGTCACAATTCTAAATGTTTATGCACCTAATACCATAGGCTCAAAATAACATAGCCTCAAAATATATTTGTATTTTTAAACTTGGAGAGAGTTTTAAGAGAAAATAGACAAACCCTCATCATAGTAGATTTTACAACATTATTCTCAATAATGGATAAATCAAGCAGGAGAAAAACATCATAAGGAAACAAGATTTAAACAACAAAATTAAGGGGTGTCTGGGTGGCTCAGTCAATTGAGCATCTAACTCTTGGTATTGGCTCAGGTCATGATCTCATGGTCTTGTGAGTTTGAGCCCCGAGTCAGGCTCGGTGCTGACAGTGCAGAGCCCGCTTGGGATTCTCTGTCCCCTTCGCTCTTTGCCCCTCCCCTACTCTTGCTATTTCTGTCTCTCTCAAAATAAATAAACTTAAAAATAAACATTAAGACGCCTGATCCAATAGTCATAGGTAGAGTATTGGTTTCCAAAATTACTTTTTCCCAGGCACGGTGAAATTTTTGTGAAATTGATCATGCACTCACTGGGCAATAAAGCAATTCACAACAAACTTTAAAAGGATCAAAATTATGTAAGTTATGTTCTGTAATTATAGCTCAATTAAGTCAGGAATGAATAATTAAAAGATAACCAGAAAAATTCCGTGTATTTGAAAATTAACAAATATAATTTTTTTAATGTTTATTTCTTTTTGAAAGAGAGAGACAGCATGAGCAGGGGAGGGGCAGAGAGAAAGGGAGACAGAATCTGAAGCAGGCTTCAGGCTCTGAGCTGTCAGCACAGAGCCAGACTTGGGGCTCGAACCCCCAAGGTGTGAGATCATGACCAGAGCCGAAGTCAGACGCCTAACCGACTGAGCCATCCAGGCACCCTCTATGTGATAGTATTTTAGCTTTACTGCTAGTAATTGGTATGCCCTGCATGAGAAAACTCAGGAAGTCTTAAAGCCAGGCAGTATAACTCCTACAACTTTGTTCTTTCCAAAGTTGTACGACAATTCTACTTCTGTTGTATTTCCATTAAGAATTTTAGAATCTGTTCATCAGTCTCTACTAAAAAATCCTGCTGGGATTATGATTGTGATTGCATTGAATCTATAAATCAATTTGGGAAATATTGACATCTTTTTTTAAAAGTTTATTTATTTAGAGAAAGAGCACGCACGTGCGAGCAGGGGAGGGGCTGTGGGGGGGTGGGGGGGAGGAGAAAGAATCCCAAGCAGGCTCAATGTGGAGATTGATCTCATGACTATGAGATCATGACCTGAGCCAAAATCAAGAGTAGGACACTTAGGTGACTGAGCCACCCAGGTGCCCCTATCCTGCACATCTTTTGTCAGATTTACCCCTAAAAATTTCATATTTTTTTAAAGTTTTATTTTTATTTATGTAATGATCAAGAGTTGCTCACTCTTCTGACTGAGCCAGCCAGGTACCCCTAAATATTTCATATTTTTGATGCTCTTGTAAAATATGTTGTTTAGATTTTCAACCCCAATTGTTTGTTGCTGGTATATAGAAATACAGTTTATTTTTTTAAATTGTGGTAAATACACATAACATAAAATTTATCATCTTAACCATTTTTAGGTGTAAAGTTCAGTGGTGTTAAGTACATTCACACTGGCAACCCCATTCTACTTTCTGTCTCTATGACTCTGACTATTCTAGGTATCTCGTATAAGTAGTGTCATACAGTTTTTGCCTTTGTGGCTGGCTTATTTCACTTAGCATGATGTTTCAAGGTTTGTCTATATTGTAGTATATGTCAAAATTTCCTTCCTTTTTAAGGGTAAATAATATTCCCCCTTTTTAAGTGTTTATTTATTCTTGAGGAGAGGGACAGAGAGAGAGAGGGAGACAGAATTTGAACAGGCTCGAGGCTCTGAGCTGTCAGCACAGAGCCCTAAGCGGGGCTCAAACTTTCAAATTGCGAGATCTTGACCTGAGCCAAAGTCGGGCCCTTAACTGAGTCACCAGGCGCCCCAATAGTATTCCTTTAATAATATGAATATACTACATTTGGTTTATTCATTCATTCATCAGTGGACATTTAGGTTGCTTCCACTTCTTGGCTATTGTAAATATTGCTCTGCATATGGATATGCAATTAGATCTTCAAGACTCTGCTTTCAATTTCTTTGGATATATCCCCAGAAGTGTGATTGCTTGATCAAATGATATTTTTATTTGTAACTTTTTGAGGAACCACCAGACTATTTTTTACAGTGGTAGCAACATTTTACATTTCCACCAACAATCCACAAGTATTCCATTTTCTCCACATCCTCATCAACACTTGTGCCTTCATAGAAGCATCCTAACGCATGTGAAGTGGTATCTCGTGGTTTTGATTTTGATCTCGTGGATTTGATCAATTTTAATCATTGATCCCTAATGATTAGTGATGTTGAGCATCTTTTTATGTGCTTATTGGCTATTTGTATATCTTCTTTAGAAAAAATGTCAATTCAAATCCTTTATCCATGTTTTATTCAGTTTTTACACTTGAATTTTGTATATTGCCCTGCAACCCTGATAAATATTAATTCTAGTAATTGTAGATTCTGTAGGATTTTCCAGATAGATAACTTGCTTTCTATGAATAAAGACAGTTTTATATCTTTCTTTCCAATCTGATGTCTTTTTATGTTCTAGCCTTATTGATCTAACTAGAATCTAGAGCACAATGTTGAACAGAAGTGGTGACAACAGACAACTTTGCTTTGACAGTGTCTCAAAGAAAAAGTATTGGTCTGTATTCACTGAGTATCCTGTTAGTTGTAGATTTTTCATGAATGCCCTTTATTGGTATGAGAAGGTTTCCTCCTGTTCTTTTTTATTTTATTTTATTTTATTTTATTTTATTTTATTTTATTTTATTTTATTTTATTTATTTTTTATTTTTTAAAATTTATATCCAAATTAGTTAGCATATAGTGAAACAATGATTTCAGGAGTAGATTCCTTAATGTCCCTTACCCATTTAGCCCATCCCCCCTCCCACAACCCCTCCAACAACCTTCAGTTTGTTCTCCATATTTATGAGTCTCCTCTGTTTTGTCCCCCTCTCTGTTTTTATATTATTTTTGTTTCCCTTCCCTTATGTTCATCTGTTTTGTCTCTTAAAGTCCTCATATGAGTGAAGTCATGATTTTTGTCTTTCTCTGACTGACTAATTTCACTTAGCATAATACCCTCCAGTTCCATCCACGTAGTTGCAAACGGCAAGATTTCATTCTTTTTGGTTGCCAAGTAATATATATTATATTGTGTGTGTGTGTGTGTATATATATATATATATATATATATATATATATATATACCACATTTTCTTTATCCATTCATTCATTGATGGACATTTGGGCTCTCTCCATAACTTTGGCTATTGTTGATAGTGCTGCTATAAACAGGGGGGTGCATGTGTCCCTTCGAATCAGCACACCTGTATCCCGTGGATAAATGCCTAGTAGTGCAATTGCTGGGTCGTAGGGTAGTTCTATTTTTAGTTTTTTTGAGCAACCTCCATACTGTTTTCCAGAGTGGTTACACCAGCTTGCATTGCCACCAACAATGCAAAAGAGATCCTCTTTCTCCGCATCCTTGCCAATATCTGTTTTTGCCTGAGTTGTTAATGGTAGCTATTCTGACAGGTGTCAGGTGGTATGTCATTGTGGTTTTGATTTGTATTTCCCTGATGATGAGTGATGTGGAGCATTTTTTCATGTGTCGGTTGGCCATCTGGATGTCTTCCTTGGAGAAGTGTCTATTCATGTCTTTTGCCCATTTCTTCACTGGATTATTTGTTTTTTGGGTGTTGAGTTTGATAAGTTCTTTATAGATATTGGATACTAACCCTTTATCTGATATGTCATTTGCAAATATCTTCTCCCATTCTGTCGTTTCCTTTTAGTTTTTCTGATTGTTTCCTTCATTGTGCAGAAGCTTTTTATTTTGATGAGGTTCCAGTAGTTCATTTTTGCTTTTGTTTCCCTTGCCTCCAGAGAGAGACGTGTGAGTAAGAAGTTGCGGGCAAGATCAAAGAGGTTTTTGCCTGCTTTCCCCTCGAGGATTTTGATGGCTTCCTGTCTTACATTGAGGTCTTTCATCCATTTTGAGTTCATTTTTGTGTATGGTGTAAGAAAGTGGTCCAGGTTCATTCTTCTGCATGTTGCTGTCCAGTTTTCCCAGCACTGCTTGCTGAAGAGACTGTCTTTATTCCATTGGATATTCTTTCCTGCTTTGTCAAAGATTAGTTGGCCATACGTTTGTGGGTCTATTTCTGGTTTGTCTCTTCTGTTCCATTGATCTGAGTGTCTGTTCTTGTGCCAGTACCATACTGTCTTGATGATTACAGCTTTGTAGTATAGCTTGAAGTCTGGGATTGTGATGCCTCCTGCTTTGGTTTTCTTTTTCAAGATTGCTTTGGCTATTCGGGGTCTTTTCTGGTTCCATACAAATTTTAGGATTATTTGTTCTAGCTCTGTGAAGAATGCTGGTGTTACTTTTATAGGGATTGCATTGAATATGTAGATTGCCTTGGGTAGTATTAACATTTTAACAATATTTGTTCTTCCTATCCAGGAGCATGGAATCTTTTTCCATTTTTTTGTGCCTTCTTCAACTTCTTTCATAAGCTTTCTATAGTTTTCAGTGTATAGATTTTTTCACCTCTTTGGTTAGATTTATTCCTAGGTATTTTATGGTTTTTTGTGCAACTGTAAATGGGATCGATTCCTTGATTTCTCTTTCTGTCGCTGCATTGTTGGTGTATAAGAATGCAACCGATTTCTGTGCATTGATTTTATATCTCTCAACTTTGCTGAATTTATGAATCAATTCTAGCAGTTTTTTGGTGGAATCTTTTGGGTTTTCCATATAGAGTATCATGTCATCTGTGAAGAGTGGAAGTTTGGCTTCCTCCTGGCCGATTTTGATGCCGTTTATTTCTTTGTGTTGTCTGATTGCAGAGGCTAAGACTTCCAATATTATGTTGAATAACAGTGGCCAGAGTGGACATCCCTGTCTTCTTCCTGACCTTAGGGGGAAAGCTCTCAGTTTTTCTCCATTGAGGATATTAGCATTGGGTCATTCATATATGGCTTTTATGATCTTGAGGTATGCTCCTTCTATCCCTACTTTCTTGAGGGTTTTTATCAAGAAAGGATGCTGTATTTTGTCAAATGCTTTCTCTGCATCTATTGAGAGGGTCATATGGTTCTTGTCCTTTCTTTTAGAGATGTGATGAATCATGTTAATTGTTTTGCAGATATTGAACCAGCCCTGCATCCCAGGTATAAATTCCACTTGGTTGTGGTGAATAATTTTTTTAATGTTAGAGCCAGTTGGCTAATATCTTGTTGAGGATTTTTGCATCCATGTTCATCAGGGAAATTGGTCTATAGTTCTTTTTAGTGTGGTCTCTGTCTGGTTTTGGAATTTTTCCTCCTGTTCTTAATTTGCTGAGAGATTTTTATGAGGAAGAGATGCTGGACTTTGTGAAATACTTTTTCTGTATCTATTGAGATGATCATATAATTTTTCTTTTTTAGTCTGCTACTGAGATGAATTACATTGATTGATTTTTAAATGTCAAACTGGCCTTACATTCCTGGGATAAACCCAATTGGTCACGATACACTATCTATTTTATATACAGTCGGATTCAATTCACTAAAAATTTTAAGAGAGTTTTGGATCTATGCATCTATGTTCATGAAGGAAATTCCTTTTCTAGTAATGTCTTTTGTGTTGGAATTAGAGTAATCTGACCTCAGAAAATGAGTTTGGAAATATTCTCATCCCTTCAGTTTTCTGGAAAAACTCATGTGGAGTTGGTTTTCTTTATTTATTGTTTGTTTGTTTGTAGAATTTACCAGTGAGACCATATATGCCTGAAATATCTTTGCAGGTTTTTAAACTATTAATTCCATTCCTTTAATAGATGTAGGGTTATTCAAATTATCTGTTCCTTCTTGTGTGACCTGTAGTAGATTATGTCTTTCAATCCAACTTGTCGAATGTATTAGCCTACAGTTGTTCATAATCTTCCTTATTGTTCTTTTATTGTATGGAGGATCTGTGGTTATGTCTCCCCTTTGATTTTTTATATTGTTCATTCAAGTCTTCTCTCTTTGTTTTGCTAGTCAATCTTCTTAAAATATAATGGTTTTCTAAATATTTTCAACATGCCCTTAGTTTCATTTATTTTTTTTTTCCATTGCTTTTCTGCTTTCCATTCTGTCAATTGCACCTTTTATTATTTCCTCCTTTCTGCTTACAATGGGGGGGGGAGGGTATTTGCTCTTTTGCTCTTCTTTTTCTAATTTCCTAACGTAGATGACTTGCTAATTGATTTGAGACAATTCTTCTCTTCTAATATAACCATTTAATGCTCTAAATTGCCTTCTAAGCACTGACTTTAGCTGGACTCCACACATTTTGATATGTTTCTTTTCATTTTCATTCAATAAAACATTTTCTAATTTCTTTTGTGGTTTCTTCTTTGATCCATATGTTGGTTAATTGGCAAATATTTACTGCTTTTCAAGATAAATTTCTGTAGTTAATATCCAGTTTAATTTTATTTTTATCAGAGGTAATACTTTATATAGTTTTAATCCTCTTAGATTTACTGAAACTTGTTTTATGACCCAGAATATAGTCCATCTTGGTGATATTTTGTGTGCACTAGCAGGGAACATGGATTGTTCTTTTGTTGAGTATGATGTTCTATAAGTCTCAATTAGTTGACAATGTTTTCCAAGGATTCCATATCATTACTCATTTTCTTTCACTGATTTTTATCAGTTACTGATATAGGATGTTGAAAGATTTAACTATAATTGTAGATCCGTCTATTTCTCTTTTCATTTCTTTCATGTTTTGCTTCAGCATTTTGAATGTCTGTTGAAACTAATTTCAAATATTGTTGACCCTCTAACAGCACAGTTTGAACTACATGAGTCCACTTACATGTTAATTTTTAAAATATTTATTTATTTATCTATTTATTTATTAATGTTTTATTTATTTTTGAGACAGAGAGAGACAGAGCATGAGCAGGGGAGGGGCAGAGAGAGAGGAAGACACAGAACCTGAAGCAGACTCCAGGCTCTGAGCTGTCAGCACAGAGCCCGACATGGGGCTTGAACTCACCAACCACGAGATCATGACCTGAGCCGAAGTTGGATGCTCAACTGACTGAGCCACCCAGACACCCCCTTATGTGAATTTTTTTTAAACAAATATGTTGGACAATTTTTTGGAAATTTGAGGTTTGTAAAGCTTAGAAATATCAAAACAATTAAGAAAAAGTTAGGTATGTCATGAATACAAAAAATGTATGTAGATACTAGTCTATTTTATCATTTACTGCCATAAAATATATCCAAATTATAAAAAGTTAAAATTCATCTAAATTTATGCACACCAACACTTAACAGACCTAACAAGGTGCCATTTGGTTGAGAGAAATGTAAACAAACATGAAGATGCCATATTAAATCATAGCTGCATACAATTAACTGCAGTATATACTGTTCACCGTAATAATTTTGTAGTCACCTCCTGTTGCTATTGTGAGCTCAAGTGTTGCAAGTAGTCCCTTAAAACACCATGTGATGCTAATCATCTCCGTGTGAACAGTTTGACTCTCCAGTAAATTTTGTATCGCAGTAAAAAGTGATTTCTTATAGTTCTCGTGTATTTTTCATTGTGTTTAGTGCAATACTGTAAACTGAATAACACCATAGGACCCATACAAAGCCCCACTTGGTGATGTCGGAAGTGCTCCCAAGAAGCAGAGATAAGTCATGACATTACAAGAAAAAGTTGAATTGCTTGATACATGTGGTAGATTGAGGTCTGCAGCTGCAATTGCTCACCATTTCAAGATAAATGAATCCAATGTAAGGACCATTGTAAAAAAAAAGAAAAGGAAATTCCTGAAGCCATTGCTGCAGCTATTCCAGAAGGCATGAAATGCCTTTTCCTCCTGTATTGAAAATGCAACTTTTATGTGGGTACTGAATTGCTATAAGGCATACCCACAGACTCTAATAGGTTTGGGGAAAAACTGAAGTTATTATATGACAACTCAAAGCAAAAGGAAGGTGAAGGATCTAAAGCTGGGGAATTTAATGCCAGCAAAGGATGGTTTGATATTTCAGAAAGAGGTTTGGCTAAAAATGTCAAACCCTAAGCCTTGGAGAGCAAAGATAAATACCAGCTGCCAATCTTTTGGTTGTACAACAAGAAGTCTGGGACAATAAGAATCCCTTTTCTTGATTGGTTCCATTGATGCTTTGTCCCTGAAGTTGGAAAGTACTTTGCCAGTAGAGACTGCCTTTTAAGGTTCTTTTGCTATTGGACAATGCCCCTGCCCACTCAGAACCTCATGAATTCAATGCCAAAGGTATAGAAGTGGTCTACTTGCTCCAAAACAGAACATCTCTAATTCAGTCTCTAGATTGGGGGGCATAAGGACCATTAAGGCACGGTACTCTGTGAAAAGGATTGTTAATGTTATGGAAGAGAACTTTGACAGAGAGAACATCATGGAAGTCTGAAAGGATTATATGACTGAAGATGCCATTGCTGTTATAGAAAAAGCTGTGAAAGCCATTAAGCCTGAAACAGTTAAGTTCCTGCTGGAGAAAACTGACTGAGTCCAGATGCTCTGCATAACTTCACAGGATTTACAACAGAGCCAATCAAGGAAATCAAGGACTGTGGATATGGCCAATAATGGGGGGTGGGGTGGGGTGGGGGGGGTGAAGTGTCTCAAGATCTGGATCTTGGAGAAATTCAAGAGCTAATAGATACCATCCCAGAGGAATTAAGAAAAGATGATTTGATGGAGATGAGTGTTTCTGAACCAGTGCCAGACAATGAGAAAAGAGAGGTAGAACAAGCAGTGCCAGAAAACAAATTGACATTAGACAATTTGGCACAAGCCTTCTGACTATTTAGGACTACTTTGACTTCGTTTACAACATGGACCCTTTTATGGGAAGAAGGATTGGTGGAAGAAGGATTGGTATATAGCAACTTTTTAGAGAAATAAAAGAGCAAAACAGTCAGAAATTATGATGCATTTCTATAAGGTACACTGAGCATGTCTTTCTCTCCTGCCTCCTTCCGCATCCTCCACCTCTTCCCCCTCTGCCACACCTGACACAGTAAGACCAAACTCTTCTCTTCCTCCTCCTCCTCCTCAGCCCTCCCAACAAAAGACGATGACGATGAAAGCCTTCATGATGATCCACCTTCACTTAATAGAAAATAAATAATAATCATGCCATACAGCTAATAAACCTATCTGTTGTGTATGTGTGTGTATCTTTGTGTGAAAATCTAATAACTGTACAGTGAGAATTGCAAGGGACCTTTTTTGTGTTATCATCACTGTCATCACCTAAGTATTCATCGTGTAAAATATCAGGTGCAGGGGTTCTGGTTGGCTCAGTTGGAACAAAATGTGAGTCTTGATCTCAGGGTTATGAGTTCAAGTGCCATAGTGAGTGAGGAGTCTACTTAATAAAAAAAAAAAATCACGTGTAAGGCTCGTATGGAAGAGTGAATAGCCTATCCTCACATAGGCACAAGGTGATATTTAGTATAAAATTAATAATGTGCTAGTTTTCTTTTTTATAATTTTGCTTTCAAAGAATTACATCACTATATAGTACACCTCTCTCGTAGTTGAAGAAACTATCAGCATATCATCACCAATAAGTGGTTTTTAAAAAGTATAACAATGTTTCCAATACTGCATTATAAATATGATGGTAATACTATATGCCATAAATATTGTATAATAATTCATTCATTAATGTATAGGCTAGGGTACTGTGAGGCAATTGTTATTGATGGATTGATTGATTGATTATAGTAGGCATATTGTATTGATTATGGCAATCATATTGCTACTTCTGTTATCAATGCATGAATCATTATACCTGTAAATAAATATGAATTTCTTTTTCACATTATCATTTTATTTTTGACATCTACTGTTAATTATATGTATAACATCCACAGTGTTTTGTATCATATAAGACAATATTGATGTAGGTACTGAGAGACATAATCAGAAGATGTAAATTTACAGTACCAATAAATATAGTACAGTATTATAAATATATCTTCTCGGGGTACCTGGGTGGCTCAATCAGTTAAGTGTCTGACTTACGATTTCAGCTCAGGTCATGATCTCATGGTTTGTGAGTTCGAGCCCCACATTGGACTCTCCGCTGATGCATGGAGCCTGCTTGGGATTCTCTCTCTCCCTCTCTCTCTGCCTCTCCCCTGCTTGAGCTCTCTCTCTCTCTCTCTCTCAAAATAAAAATATTAAAAAATTATTTTAAAATGTACTTTCTCTTCTTTATGATTTTCTTTTTTTTAATGTTTATTTTTGAGAGAGAGAGAGACAGAGCACAAGCGGGGGAGGGGCAGAGAGAGAGGGAGACACAATCTGAAGCAGGCTCCAGGCTCTGAGCTGTTGGGCTTGAACTCAAGAACCGTGAGTGAGATCATGACCTAAGCCGGAGTTGGACAATTAACGGACTGAGCCACCCAGGTGCCTCCTTTATGATTTTCTCAATAATGTTTTCTTTTCCTTGGCTTACTTTATTTTTACATTTAAAAACAATTTTTTTATCTTTATTTATTTTTGAGAGAGAGAAAGACAGAGTGTGAGTGGGAGAGGGGCAGAGAGAGAGAGGAAGACACAGAATCTGAAGCAGGCTCCAGGCTCTGAGCTGTCAGCACAGAGCCTGATGTGGGGCTCAAATTCACAAACTGCAAGATCATGACCTGGGCTGAAGTCAGAGGCTTAACCAACTGAGCCACTCAGGCACCCTATCCTAGCTTAGTTTATTGTAAAAATACAGTATATAAGGGTGTCTGGGTAGCTTACTCTGTTAATTGTCTGACTTCAACTCATGATCTCATGGTTCATGGGTTTGAGCCCCGTGTTGGACTCTGGGCTGACAGCCAGGAGACTGGAGCCTGCTTCAGATTCTGTGTCTCCTTCTCTCGCTGCCCCTCCCCCATTTGCACTGTCTTGCTCTCTCAAAAATAAACATTAAAAAAAAAGAATACAGTATATAATACATATAACATACAAAATATGTGTTGTTTGAGTGTTCATGACTGTTCATGTTGTTAGTAAGGCTTCCAGTCAGGCTGTTAGTAGTTAAGTTTTTGGAGAGTCAAAAGTTATACACAGAGTTTTGAGTTTGCATGGGTTGGCACCCCTAAACCCAGTATTGCTCAGGAGTCAACTGTACGTTTAGATTGTTAATGTCCTCTTGATGAATGAACTCTTTTGTCATTCTAAAATATCTTTTTTTATTCCTGATAATATTCCCTGTTCCAAAATATACCTTTTTTTAATATTATATGTAGCAATTTTAGCATTCTTTTCACTAGCATTTGCTTTGCATATCTTTCCCTATTCTTTTAATCCAAGCTACTTGTGTATTTTTACTTAAAATTTATTCCTTACAGGGACGTCTGGGTGGCTCATTTGGTTGAGCCTCTTACTTTTGATTTTAGCTCAGGGTCATGGGATCAAGCTCCATGTCTTCTGTCTGCATAGAGCTTGCTTAGGATTCTCTCTCTCCCTCTATCTCTCACCCCTGCTAATGTTCTCTCTCTAAACTTAAAAATAAATTGCTTGTTATAGACATCATATATTTGGTTCATGCTTTTATCCAATCTAATAATCTGTACCTTTTAAATTTCTTTTTTTAAAAGTAATCTCTGCCCCCAATATGTGGCTCAAACTCACAACTCCGAGATTGGATGTTTTACCAACTGAGCCAGCCAGGTGCCCCAATAATCTGTACCTTTTAATTGGATATTTTATACCATTTATATCTAATATAACTGCTAATATGGTTGAGTTTAAAATCTATCATTTTGCTATAGTTTTCTATTTGTCTTATCTGTACTTTTCTCCTTTTTTCTTAGAATCTTTTAGATTCTGTAATTTTGTGACTCTATTTCTAGTATTGGCCTATTACATATATCTTACTTTTATTATTGTTATTATTATTATTACTTTAGGGGTTGCTCTGGAGTTAGCAGTATGCATCTGTGTCTTACCTCACTCTACCTTCAAATAGTATACCATTGCATGTACATGGTAAAACCTTGCAACCACTTCCCCAGACAACTGCATCTCAACCTCACTTCTACATGAGTTTTAAACTCCACAGACATTATTATTAATTTGCCTTAAAAATCAATCTTATAAACAGATTTAAATTTTAAAAATATATAGATATATACTTATCCACACATTTCTCATTTCCAGGACACTTAATACTTTTCCATAAATCCAAATTTCCATCTAATAAAAGATATATCCTTTTCTCTTCTTTCTGAAGAAAATTTTCCAACATTTCTGGCAGTTGAAGTCAGCTAGTGATAAGCTGTCTTAGCAGTTTTTTTGGTCTGAAAATCTCTATTTTCCCTTCATTTCTGAAAGATATTTTTACCGAATAAAGAATTATAGTTTGTTTTTTTTATCTTTCTGAAACCTAAAGGTATTAAAAAAATTTTTTTTTAATGTTTATTCATCTTTGAGAGACAGAGCATGAGTGGGGAAGGGGCAGAGAGAGGAAGACACAGAATCTAAAGCAGGTTCCAGGGTCTGAGCTGTCAGCACAGAGCCTGACATGGGGCTTGAACCCTTGAACTGCGAGATCATGACCTGAGCCGAAGTCGGATACTCTACCGACTGAGCCACCCAGGTGCCCCAAGATATTTTAAAAATTTTCTTCTTGGTTGTATAGTTTCTAATGAGAAGCCGGGTATAATTCTTTGTTGCTTTATATATATCATGTCTTTTTTTTTTCCCCTGGCAATTGTTAAGATTTTTCTCTTTATCATTGGTTTTCAGCAATTTTACTAAAATATGCCTTGGAGTGGTTGTGACTTTGTTTATTCTGTTTGGTGTTCATTGAACTCCTTGGATTTGTGGGTTGATAGTTTTTATTCAATTTGGGAATATTACAGCCATTATTTCTTCAAATCTGTCCACCAGCCCTTAATATAGGAAAAATTCATACTGAGGGATAATATTAAGTCCTCCTGAGGACTGTACCTAAGGCCATAAATGTTTAAAGGTTTTTCTATCCTGGCTTTTGGAAACAGGTACTCTTTCCATCCATATGGGTATTCTGGGAATTGTTTTACCTTTTTTGGTGATTCTTTTGGTAATTCACCACCCTTTTTTGGTGATTCTTTTCCTCAATTAGTTTCTCCTCAAAAAGGTACAAATCAGTATTCATCCAAAGAATCAAAAGGACTCCTCTGTAGATACTGAATTCTGTATCCATGCATCTTCTTCCTTTCTGTTTGTCTGTCTTGCAAATGTTAGCTGTCTTGGTCTCCCTCAGTTCTGATATTAGCCTCCTCAACTCAGCACTGTTGTGAGCTCTTGGGTCCCCACTCTCTGTGCTATGGCCTAGAAACCTTCTCAAAGGAGTTGGCTGGAACAATTATATGGCTCAATTGTTTACTTCTCTATGTTTTAGTGATCACTGTCTTATGCTGTCTGTTATCCAATATCTGAAAACCATTGTTTCATTTATTTTGCCAGGTTTTCTAGTTGTTTTTGAGGGGAGGATGAATCCAGTCCCCATTATTCAATCATGGTTAGAACAGAAGTTCTTACCTGGAGAGTTTTTAAAAATAGAGGGCCAAATTCATCTCACTCTCAAAAACTCTGATTCAATAGGTCTGGTATGGAATCCTGGAGTCTTTACTTATTAAAAAGTACTCACGTGATTCTGATATACACACAGTTGGAAACTGTATCTTGATACTTTAGGAAAGGCTTGTTCAGACATTCTTCTAATTAAAAGGAAGGACAGACGTTTTTCATTTTTAAAACTTTTCCTCATTCTGAGTATGATGGAGTAATTACAGCCAACCAATAATGATCCAACTTAAAATAATTAAGTGAGCAGATACAATATAAAACATCTATTTGGAGGCATCAGCAAGCAGCTGAGGCAACCAGGACTCAAGAGGACACAATCTTAAAGAAGGGAATCTAAACCTAGAGGTGATATGATATTCTTTAGCACCTTTGTCCCTCAGGAAAATTCTGGGTATCAGACCACCTGAGTTTTGGAACAGAGCAAAGAAAAAGGCCCCAGGAGGCAAAGACACAGGCAGGGATTTGGGCCATTAAGCAAGGATGGAGATACAAAACTTAAAGACCAGAAGGGCCAGATTCCCAGTGAGAAAGGAGAGTGAACGAGCCTAATACTCTGCTAGTTTCCCACAGGGGACTTGCCAAATTCTGAAGATGCATGAGAAAGAAAGCTAAGCTACCAGGCAGAAAACCTCTGAAAAGCAGAGTGTAGTTTTTTGTTCTGAGAAAACAAGGATTAGACTTGAGTGTTCACTGGGGCCAAGGACCCCAGGGAACACACAGGACTCTCAGTTGAACACCTGCAGAGTTGTGCTACAGGAAAAGCAGCAAAACAGAGGTGGACTAAGCCTTGCCAAAACCCAACCTCAAGTTAGTTCAGTTTCTGATTAGGGTGTTCAGGTCTCACTCCAACTACTTTGTAAGGGACAGAGTGAACCCTCTCTAAATAAAGGTAATACTATCCAGAGCTTCTGTGATTTTTCATACTTAATGTGTGGCATTCTATTAAAAAGTACCAGGCAGGCCAAGAGCCAGTAAAAACAAAATGACCAAAAACAAACGGAAAGTATATACAATAGAAATAGACCCACAGAAGATCTAGCTATTGTAATGATCAGAATGAGGTTGAAAATTGCTAGGATTGATATATCAAGAAAGTATAGGCAAAAGTGGAGAACATAAATAAAAAGATGGAGAATTTCTCCAAATGCATTGATTTTATTAAAAAAAATATGAAAATTCTAGAACTTAAAAATACAATGACCAATATTAAGAACTCAACAGATTGAAGAGAAAATTTAGATAGATAGGTACATCATATACAGACTCATGCAAAAAGAGGCAAAAAAGATGAGAGGCAATACAGATGGTAAAGAGTGAAAAATTTTGACATATGTATAACTGAAATCCTAAAAGGAAAAGAGAGATAGGAAGATAGTGACCAAGAATTTTCCAAAACAGGTAAAAGATATTATGCCATAGATTCAAGGAATGCCATGAGAGGTACTCATCCCACTCAAGAACCCAAGTGAGATACATACAAAGAAAACCACATCTAGACATATCACAGGAAAACTGTTGAAAACTGAAGAAAAAAAAATACTAAAAGGAGCTAGAGGAAAAAAGACATTTCTTTCTTTCTTTCTTTCTTTCTTTCTTTTTGAGAGAAAAAGAGGGTGCAAGTGAGGGAGGGGCAGAGAGAGAGAGAATCCCACAGGGGACAGAGAGGGAGACAGAGGGAGGGAGAGACAGAGAGAGAGAAGTGGGGTTTACCTGAAGTGGGGCTGGAGCTCACCCAATGCAGGGCTCAGTGTTGTGACTGTGAGATCATGACCTGAACCAAAGTCTGATGCTTAACCAAGGAGCCACTCAGGCACCCCAAAAGATGTTATTTTTCAAAGGAGTGACAAAGGAATGATGAAAACCAGAGGACATCTTCAAAGTGCTGGGGGGAAAAACTTGCTAAATCAGAATGCTAAACTAGAATTACTATACTCAGTAAATATATTAAGGATAAAATGAAGTTTGTAGGCAAACAAAAATGGAGAGAACTTGTCACCAGCAGACCTGCTCTGAACACAAGAATTATTCAAACACAAGGCAAAAATTCCATTCAGAATCACATAAATGCATATTGGAACAAGGTGTAAATAATGGGTAAATGTGTAGGTAAGCATAATGAGTACTGACTGTACAGAACACTGATTATAAAATCTTGCATGGCTTAAAATATATGTGCAATTAAAATCCATAACAACAATAAACAAAAAAGAGGAAGGGGTAAGTGGGAGCACAGTATTCTAAGGTTTTAGCATTCTTGGGGAAGTGGTAAAAGTAGTCATTTATAATATAGTGTAATAAGTAAAACAGGCATGTTGTAATGTAAGACTTCTAAGAGAATGTGTAATTAAGGGACATCTGGGTGACTCAGTCTGTTAAATGTCCTACTTCAGCTCAGGTCATGATGTAACAGTTTGTGAGTTCGAGCCCTGCATCAGGCTCTCTGCTGTCAGTGCAGAGCCTGCCCTGGATCCTCTGTCTCCCTCTCTCCCTGTCCCTGCCCTCCCCTGCCAAAATAAATAAACATTAAAAAAAATAGTTATTTAAAAAAAATAGGAGAATGTGTAATTAAGAAGTTAATAGAGGAGATTAATGGCATATTGAAAATATTTTAATTCAAAAGAAGGCAAGAAAGAACAGAATAAGGAATGTAAATAAGTGGGCAAAAGGAAATACCTAGTAAGATGGCATGTATAAATCCAAATACAGCAGTAATTATATTAAATATAAATGGACTAAAGCTTTTCCTGTTGAAACAAGGATAGAACAGCTCTCCAATTTTAGGTTTGGCTTAACTCTGCGTAAAATGTAGTTAACAAATACAACTGAAAAGTCAGAACTCCTAGAGCAAAATGTGGAAGAGGTAAGTAACTTTCAGCTGCCAATGCCACAAGGCTGAATTCTGCATAAAGTTTAACCAAGAAAAACTGGGGGCACTTGGGTGGCACAGTCAGTTAAGCATCTGACTTAAGCTCAGGTCATGATCTCACGGTTCGTGGGTTCGAGCCCCGTGTCAGGCTCCGTAGGACAGTTCAGAGGCTGGAGGCTGCTTTGGAATCTGTGTCTCCTTCTCTCTGCCCTTTCCCCACTAGTGCTCTGTCTCTCTCTCTTTCAAAAATAAATAAATGTTAAAAAAAAAAAAAGCAAAAGAGACAAACTGTCCTTTCAAGTCTGGGGTTGTTGTTTAACATGCAAAAGATGAGGACTTTAATATTTGTTGCAAAACTTTTATTTTGAGAAGACCTGAATGCACCATTACATTATGCAAATGTAAAAGCAAAGATTCTCTATGGAAGCTTTTTGAAATGCTAAACTGTGTTTTGTTGTTGCAAATAGTTTTAAATTTTTGCTACTGTGTGCCTAAACTCCAGTTTGGTCTTTTCACAGGATTGGCTATGAGTTAGTTTTCTTTCAAATTGTCCAAAGCAAACACAACTCATCTCTGTATTGTTTTTCTTGTGAAGACCACATACCAGTTTCAAATGAAGAACTCATTTTTCCCCTCCACCCAACACTACTTTTTTTTTTTTTTTTTCCTGGATGTATTTCCTTTATAATGGCTCCCATTTTACCTGAGAGTACATCTGTCTGATTCATCCAAGATGGAAAATATCCTTTCTATAGATTATCTTGTGTCCCCAAATTTCTCTCCTCATTTGGGGATATGGCTTGGATATAAGTGATGAATGGTGATTCAGTAAATCTCACCACACCACACTTAGTTATCAGTGTCGGTATTGGATATTGAGTTGGCTGGGCTATCATCTGAAGATATATGTTATGTTATTACTGAATGATCTAGACAGTCTGTAGTGTAGAACAATAAGGCTAAGGATTGGAATGGAGAAAAGCTATAGAGAAAGGAAAGTAGAGGTCCAGGAATAAACAAGGCAGGGCTTGTGTTGGGGGTAAAAATTCCATCTTTTTTTAGTGGCTGAAAAAATTTTCATTCACTAGCAACATTTTTTTAAATGTGTATTTATTTTGAGACAGCTAGTGAGTGCGGGGTAGGGAGGAAGAGAGAGAGAGAGAGAGAGAGAATAGAATCCCAAGCAGTTTCCGTGGTGTCAGTGCAGAGCCCCATCCCAGGAACGTGAGATCATGACCGGAGCCAAAATCAAGAGTTGGAGGCTTAACTGAGCCACCCAGGCGCCTCTAATTTTTTTTTTTTTTTTTTTTTTTTTTTTTTTTTTAGTCTGTACTGCTTGTACAAGACTATGCTGCTGGAGATGCAAAGAGGCATCGCAGAAGAGCATATGTTTGGGAATAGAGTCATTAAATGTACGCAAGAGCAATGTATCAAGTGCCAAAGGAATAGGGCAAATGGTGAATACTATAAGAGTTCAGAAAGGAGATACACATTAAAACTAAGGCAGTGAGTGAGAGGGTGGTTTTACAAGGGAACGCTGAGATAACATGAGGTATGGGGAGGACAGTTTTTACAGAGGGGTACACAGCAGTTAAAAGTCCAGTAGCAGGAATACACTTCCACTAAGAATTATTAAGCATTTAGTATGTCTTTTTGTCATTTACTGCAGAAAAAAAACAACAACAACATATGACTCAATCTCTGCCTCAAGGAGTTTACTAGATGAGAGATAAGACAAAGAAACATACATACCACCAGAAGACAGGCCATGAAAGATGCCAGTTCGTGGTTCAGCTTTCAATTTGGAAAAGAGAAATTCTGCATAGGGAATGGGTAGAAGACAAGCACTGGAACAAAAGAGATCAAGCCTTGAAACTCAGATGTGTGCCACAAAAGAGCTGTGTGACCTTGTGTAAGTCACTGGACCTGAGTCTTTGCTGTTTCTTTTAAAAACGACTTGGTAAGGTCCAACAAGCCTCTCGGATGTGGGGAGGATGAAGTCATTGTGGTGAAAGGGCTTCACACGGGTGTCTAAGTTTCCACCCTCTCCTCCCTCCTCATTGCACCTACTCTTTTTCCTACAGTAGGGTGACATGTGTGGGGTGCGATGGGAGCCAAAAGGGAATGATAAAGGGAGGCAACTTCCTCCCCGCTCTTTGTCCCCTCCCTGCTCCGCCAGCTCTTGACCTCGGGTTCCGGGAGAGTTACTGTGGAAGTGGGGTGTGAGCACAGAAGTGGGGAGGGAGGATCTGCTAACTGTAAACAGACATCATCAGGAGTTCAGATAGTCTGGCTACCGGATTTCCGTGCCATACTGAAGCCACCCCACCCATGCGCCTGCCCTCAGTTTCCCCAGCTGTGTAATGGGGATACACCATTTCCTTTTCCCGCTATCTGCCTGACCTAACCGCGTGAGAAAGACAAGAAGGAACCCCCAGTTCTTGGCCTCCAGCCCCATCAGGTCCTCCTTCCACTTTGGCTTTGGCCTTTTGTACCGGCCCCACGTGACCTGCCCGGCCGGCTCTTCCCTCCTGTCCCGCCCCGCCCTCCGGCCTTTCCCGGCTCTCGGCGCAGCTCTTCCCGCTCCTCGCCCGCCCCCCTCTCGTGCTCCCCCTTCTCCTTCCCCCACGCCTCCCTCCCAGGCTGTTACCGCTCCCTCCCCCAGGCAGCCGTTCCCTCGCGACGCTTCCCCTCCCCCCGCGGCTGTTCCGCCGCCTCGCCTCCCCTCCCCCCGGCCGGAGCTCACTGTCTCCAAGATGGCGGCCGTGTCAGTTTGGGGCATCTCCGCGGTCCGGCCCGGGGCTCCGGGATCCCGGCTCTCTTCTCCCCCGGTAAGTAGCCGAGGAGCCACCGGCGACTGCCCCTGCCCGTCGAGCCCGAGGCCGAGCCGCTCCGGAGCCGGCTCCGCCGCCTCGCGGGGTCGGCGGGCCGCTGCAGGCCCCGCCGCGGCCTGCGCCGCCTCCCGCTGCTCTGCGCCAGGCCTCGGGCTGGGGCGCCGAGGCCGCCCCCTCGCGCCCGGCCGGCGCCCGGCTCCCCCCGCCTTGCGGCCCGCGCGCCGCCCGCCGGCCCGGCGCTCGCGGGCCCAACGCCCCCGCCGCCCGCCCGCCGGCCGGGCCCAGCCCCGGGGAGCCGGCGGGTGGGCGGGCGGAGAGCGGCCCAGGCCGCGGAGCCTCGGGCTGGGCTGTGCCGGCGAGCCCGCTCTCCCTCGGGGGCGCGCCCACCGCCCCGGCCCCACCTGCGCCCGGCCGCTCGCTGCCCCAGGCCGGGCGCGGCCCCTGCTGCCCGCGCTCCCGGGTGCTCGCTCTCCGGCTCCGGCGGGGTGCGCGGAGATCCGAGCGGGGCTGAGGCTGCAAGTGGGGGTGACAGGCTGGCGGGTGTTGTGGTGCGGAGGAGGCAGCACGTGTGGTGTTGTGTCTGTCGGGCTGTCAGCCCCTGCGCTGGGAGGGGAAGCGGCGGGCTGCCTGTCAACCTTCGGCCGGTTTGGACGGGAGCTGCCGGACCTGTCAGGCTTCTTGGGCAGCCTGCGTGCCCCAAACGCCTCCTTTGAATCGGCCTCTGTGGGGCTTAGGATTTGGAGGAACCGGGAATGGGAGATACATTGCTCTTAACTCTTTCACGTGATTTCATTGTTAACTTAGTCTTTGGGTTCTGTTTCCATCTGATGGGTACGGCGAAGCTACCCGTTGGCAAGCTGCAGGGTTGTGCAGTTTGAAGTTTTTAAAGTTTCTCGCTCTTTAAAAAGAGAGCGCGAAGATGTGTTTGGGGGTGGGGAATCCAGGCCGGGGAAGGACTGTCGGAAGCAGGGAGTAGTTTTTCTCTAGCCGCTGGTGTACTTTCAGAGAGTTAAAGTTCAAGTCTGCAGGCTCTTTACTGTCTGAAGACCGAAAACCCTGGCCTGAGAGACAATGAGTAGCTGTCATTCATTCTTTCACCTGCGAGCATAATCAATTAGGACGTTCTCGGCTTCTTAAACTCAGATTGTAGCTTCTCCTTCAGTTTAGCGTTAATGCCTACGTAATGAACGTTCTTGGAGTAATAATACTATGATTTCTATCCTCTGGAGACTCTCACCAGAATGAAGCATAGCTCTCTCAGGGGGCTTCTTTTTAGCCAGCTAATTTAAAAATAAATCTTGGCTCAAGTTTGAGTGTTTACTTCAGCCTTTTTCGTTCCTATCAGAGTTTATAGCACTGTAGCTTTTCTAATATCTGTTTTGCTTTTGGTTTTAATATTAATTTTAAGAATAATTGCTGCGGGAGCCATTTTTCATACAATTTTTTAGGGTGTAATGTAAATGCTTCTCAGAATAAGAGCAGACGTCCTAAAAATCACGTAAGTTACATTTATTTTTGGAAGCAAAGAAGTTAATTGGTTTCAGAATTCGTTATTTTGGTGATTTTTAAAAAGATCTGTATCTGCCAGATTCTTTTGTATGAAAGAAGAATATTGACTTTGATCCTGGAGAGGCAATGTATTTATGTGTTTGTGTTTTACTCTTTCACGTTCATTTCAGGACAGAAATCTTGAATCTATGAGATCTTCTCTTTAGACCTGCCGACAGGCAATATTGTGCATTTGACATGTGTGTGCATTTGAACCCTGTGATTCTGGGCCTTTCTCATTTCTAGTTGCTATATCTGTAGCTCGGTTATGAACATTTTGACAGTTGTTATTCCTGCCGTTATATTGAATATTAGTGTTTTAGTTTGGTTTAGGAGAAGCTATCAGCATGTTATTCTTGAAATTTGAATGAAATTGGATTATTTTAAAATTCTTTAAGCACTTCTGACACTTGATGATTTTCAATATTTTTGTTTCCATTTGCAGTGTTTACTTAAAATATGAACTTGATCTGTGTAAATAGTATTTTTTTTATATAAAATAGTTAAAATTTTCTCAACGGTTTTCTTCCTTATTTTATTGACTGTTTTTATGCAGTCTGAATGTCTGGAATTTTGAAAGATGAAAGATTCACTCTTACTTTCATTGCAGGATTCTTTCTACTAATCCAGATACTTGTTGAAGTGCTGAATAGTTTCTTGGGGAAAGATGACAAGGAAGAGTTTGAATTCATAGACTGGTGAGCAGAGATTGTGGAGTACAGAATAGTCAGCACCCCTCTGGTTAGTTGTAGCCTAAGGTCATTCATAGTATATCTCATCTTGTATACCTGTTGTATCCTAATTATTCATCTTTTTTTCATTTTTATTCCAATCCTTTACATACTTACATACATAATTGTTTGAGAATGTTGATAGAAACTTGTTAAAACTCTACAGGTGCTCAATAAACATTTGCTATTTGATTGTTTTTAAAGATTAGGATGTTTCATTTATAGCTTATTTACAAAGTGGGACTTGATAGGAAACTGATCTTGTTTTAATTGTTTTTCAGGCATAAGATGCACATTTTTCTGCTGGGAATGAGATGTTCTTGAGTTCTTACAAGTTCATGAAGAGACCCATGTGTGGTGCTATTGAGAAATTTATTGGGAAATTTGAAGACATTTCAAATAACAGGTTGTTTTGGTTTCTAAAGTAAAAGTGAGGAGGCACTCTGTTTTGTGCAAGGAGGAAGGACTCAGGCCAGAAAACTTGTATGCTATGGTTAACTGGTTCCCAGCTTCCGAGAATGTTGTTTTCCATGGTATAAAACTTACTCAGCATCAGGATAAGGGATAACGACTCTATGGATATACAGAATCCTTCACCATGGTAAAACTCGCTAACCCGCTGTATACGGAGTGGATTTTGGAGGCCATCAAAAAAGTGAAGAAGCAAAAACAGCGTCCTTCAGAAGAAAGGATATGCAATGCAGTGTCTTCATCCCATGGCTTGGATCGTAAAACTGTTTTAGAACAATTGGAGTTGAGTGTTAAAGATGGAACAATTTTAAAAGTCTCAAATAAAGGACTCAATTCCTATAAAGATCCTGATAATCCTGGGCGAATAGCACTTCCTAAACCCCGAAACCATGGAAAATTGGATAATAAACAAAACGTAGATTGGAATAAACTGATCAAGCGGGCAGTTGAGGGCTTGGCAGAGTCCAGTGGCTCAACTTTGAAAAGCATTGAACGTTTTTTGAAAGGTCAGAAGGATGTGTCTGCATTATTTGGAGGCAGCGCTGCCTCTGGCTTTCACCAGCAGTTACGATTGGCTATTAAACGAGCCGTTGGCCACGGCAGACTCCTTAAAGATGGACCTCTTTATCGGCTCAACACTAAAGCAACCAGTGTGGATGGGAAAGAGAGTTGTGAGTCTCTTTCCTCTTTACCTCCAGTGTCACTCCTTCCACATGAAAAGGATAAGGTAAGAGTGGTATACGCATCAGTGTTCATAGAGCTGAAGATATAGCATGCTACAAAGTCATGTTTCTAGGAAGTATGTAGAAGTTATGTTCAAGTTTTGCGTTTGGGGACTTAGGGAATGATCATCTTTGGTTTTTTATTGGTAAGTTGTTGGAATTCAGTAGATACCAGTTGCCCTGATACTTTGAAATATTTGACACCTGACATTCAGAGTGTATTGATGTACCGAAAAGAACAGATTTAGAGTTTAAAAGTAGCATTCAACTTTAAGGCTGTTATAAGTTCTTAGAATATCTTACTGCTGGAAGTTGATGTGCACTCCTAAATGTTCGAGGCTTGGATTTGAAACAAGCAGGTGACTCTAAGAACCTTTTTCCTTTTTTTCTTTTTTCTTGCACATTACCATTAGGAAGGAGTGAGACTGAGTCTCCTGACCCATCCGTAATTGTAGCTAAGCAAATTTATCAATTCTTATTTTTGTCGTATTCTAACTTTTTGTCATGTATTCTTTGCATGTGATGAAGTCCTAAGTGTTATTTATGAGTGGTGTAACTACATGGGTCAGGAAAAAGTATCCTATATTCCTAAAGTTCTGTGGGAGTTTTGGTACACAGTGGTAATGTGCTGTGTTTTATGCTGTTATTTTGTGCAGTTAAAAAAGTATGCTAAGAAACAGCAAATTTTGGCCTTTCAATAGATACTAGGAGATGAAGAGAATTTTGTCAGTAGCAGTTTTTTTACATTGACCTAGTGTCTTAGCTGTGAATTTATTTCAAGTGTTCTGAATTGTAGTTGTGGGGAGAGTGGTAGTACTTAATGCACATTTTAGTATACAATAGTAAAATAATCTTTATTTTGCCTAAGATCATGGAAGCTAGGATGAGAAGATTGTAAAGTTAACACTGAATGTGTTTAAAAATACTTGAGGTTCAGTCTAAATTTATTGCAGTTAGTAACCCAGCTATAGATTTTTGTTTAAATAGCAACGAAAAATAACAGTATTTTTCTTTGATGAAGTTTTAGAGATCTATTTTAAGGTTCAATTTTCCCTGTGAACTTTGAAATGGAAACATTATCTTAACCATTATTACTCTTGAAATTATTCTGTTAGAATAGTTGTGTGTCATTTGAGCATTTTATTTAAAAGTGTGGTATTAAAATTTCAAGGTGGACAAATAACTGAAATGCTTTACTCTGTAGTCCAGTGCTGTAAGAACTCTTACTGTAAGAGCTGTTTCTGATCACATATGGCTGAAGTTAAGTGAAATGTAATGATTGATTCCAAAAATTGTTACCAAATGATTTACAGGTTAACTGCATGGAAACGGGAAACAATTTATAGTTTAGAATGAATTCAGTGTTATATCAGTGAATTAGGTATTATAAATTTTTTGCCAGAACACCTGGGTGCTTGCTTTTACTATAATTTCCCTTGCTTGAATTAGATATTTTAATTTTTGAAAATATTAGCCATATATAAAGTATCAATTGTGTATGTATTTTTAAAAGGTAGCCAGTATAGTGCACTATGGGACAAATGTAAGTTTTGTCACCCTGGGATTTTACTTTTGAAAGGGGACCTTGAGAACCATCTTATTTTGCAGTTGGGCTGAGACCTCTATATTAAAAAAAAAAAAAAAAAAAAAAGCTTAATCCAGTAGAGATTTGTTGGTTGACTTTAGTTAGAAATATCTTTTAGGTTACATAACTGTAATATATAGTGTTGTTAACTGAAGTAACTAAATTTGGAGTATACATTTAAGAATGTATTTTGAGTTTTGTTGAATAGACTTCTATATATGTGTATGGGTCTGAATTAAAAACTAATTTTATGATATCTATGGAGTTAGAGTTGATGAGATCTGCTATATATTTTTAAATAGTTTTATTTTAAGTAGTGAATTTCCTGAGTGACTTCCCCCAAAGATAAGAAAAGCTCACATTCAAAATCATAATATGGTGAGGAATTACTCCTCTGAACAGATTATATGTTTGTTCTTTTTATTGTATTTTATGTACTTTCCTTTCTCTTTTAAAAATTGATTGGTTTGCTGTTATGAACCTAGATATTCTCAAAAAAATTATACAGAGTGTATTTGACAGTGATGGAGAAAGGAAAAGATAGGCCAGAAGTACTTTCACATTTAGGCCTTAATTAATTCAGCAAATGGTTATTGAGTGAGTACCTATTGTGGGCCAGGCACTCTGGAACTGAATTGGCATTATCTCAAGTTCCTCTTTATTTTTTTCTGTATCAATTTTTAACTTTTATTGCTTGGAGATACCAGCCTTTGGAAGGAACCGTAGAATTGTATGTTAGATTTTCAGCAACTGAGTAGTGTTTGCTGCTTTTTGTGGGATCAGCTGTGTAGAAGTAGTTCTTTTTTTTTTTTAAGAGTTTTTGTGAACACACTTGAACTTAAGTGTGTTTTCACACTGATAAATAGGAAAATCCATGGGATACTATGATCTAAAAGTTTAATCTATGTTGTAAGGGAAATTTCTGAGCTAGCTTTAGGGTTGTGGTAGTTTATGGTAAGTGTATTTAACTTGATGTGTTTACTATGTGCCACGCATTACTTTAAAGCTATACATCTATTAACTCATTTAATTCTCATACATATCCATGAAGTAGGTACTGTTATGTTACAAGTGAAGAAACTGAGGCATAAAAGAGGTTTACTAATTTCTCTAAGTCGCAGAGATATTAAGTGGCAAAGCTGGGATTTGAACTTGGGCAGTCTGGCTCCAGTCTTTGTAACAGCTTTAGCTACCTCCTGCCTCTTGGGAGTTGTTACATACAGTGCCTGACACTGCACTCAGGTACACAGTTGTGAATATTTTTGGTGTTAATTCCATAGCACATTCTCTAATTATGAAAGGCCATATGTCCTTCTACCCCCTACCCCTTCTTGGTTTGTGTCCTTTTTTTCTCTTTCTATCATAGAATGAATTCTAAAACTGACTTTGAATCAGTGATAAGAATGTATCAGAAACCAAAGATTATGAAAAATCTAGTTTTGTGTGCCTGAGATCTATAAAAAAATAATTTTGTTTACATGACATTTTATTTCTCTTAAAGATAATTTCTGTGCTTATTAATTTTCATTTTATTTGTCACTGAAATTTTCTGATTTGCACTTTGGGATTTGTTGCATGGTTGTAAGTAGAGTGCTTTCATTTTGGACCAAATGTTGCTTTCCCTTGAATTGTGGCATATAGGTGAGAGTGATAGTGTGACACTGGCTTAAATAACAACTTGCTTTTTGAAAATTTATTTGCTTTTGAAAGATTTTACTGTAAGATAATTTGTTCATTTATTTCATTTATTCATATAACAAACATTTAGATGCCTACCGTGAACAATGAATTTAGGATTTAGGTCTTGTTGAGGATTAAGGTAGAGAGATGTGAAATAAATATTTTTGGAATTATTTTTTAGTTTATGAAATACAGCTTTTAGTTTATACATTCTTTTTTGTCATATCAATTAAGCATTGTGAATCTCAGAAATAATGAGATGTTTCTTGGGTGGGGCTGTATTATTTGAGGTTGTGATGGTCTATTTAAAAAATTATCTTGGGGCGCCTGGGTGGCTCAGTCGGTTGAGCGTCCGACTTCAGCTCAGGTCACGATCTCGCGGTCCGTGAGTTCGAGCCCCGCGTCAGGCTCTGGGCTGATGGCTCAGAGCCTGGAGCCAGCTTCTGATTCTGTGTCTCCCTCTCTCTCTGCCCCTCCCCCATTCATGCTCTATCTCTCTCTGTCTCAAAAATAAATAAATGTTAAAAAAAAAATTTAATTAAAAAATTATCTTTAGGGGCGCCTGGGTGGCTCAGTTGGTTAAACATCTGATTCTTGATTTTGGTTCAGGGCATGATCTCACTGTTGGTTCATGAGATCGAGTCCCCGAGTCCCCCTGCTTAGGATTCTTTCTCTTTCCCTCTTTTTCTGCCCCTCCACCCCTCTAAAAAAATAAACACCAAAAAAAATTATCTTTAGACAGTGAGTCTTGGAAGGAACCTTTTCAGGAATAATTTTCACCTTGATATCAAATTTCTGGGTTCATTTTACACACAGAAAAATCTAGCTTATGTTCCTTCTTACTAGTCCAGAAAACTGTACTCTTAATGATAATTAACCACGTCATTGAAATGTTATTTTGTGGAGTAGTATTGTGGAACAGAGTTATAATTTGCGGAAGCATTACAATTGGAAAGGGAAGAGAAAGTATTGTCAACTAATGTTATTGTTTAGTTATTACCATATTTAGGTAACTTAGAGTAGAAAGATCAAGTGATACATTTAAAACCTTCTAAGTTACGTCAGTACAGTAAACTCTTAGTATACTGAATCCAAATTATTTTTCTTAGTGGAATTTGACATTTTAAATTTGTAGAATAAATGGGACTTTGACAGGAACTTAGATTTTTGATGTAGGGATGCAAATATGTTTTCATATTTGAAAACACTGAGTTAAGAATAATAAAGCTTTGATTTAGCTATTTGGAAATGGCCTTTATAGTAAGATTGATGCTACATCAATTTTCGGTGACTCTAATTGGACTGTGAGGAAAAGCTGGCTAGAAATAAAAAATAAAAATTTGTTACTAACAATTTATCGAGGTAGATTAAATATAAATGGGGTTAGGAATTGACTTTGTCTCAGCAGACTTGTTCTTATTTAAAAAAAAAAAAACAACCCAGAAATTTAAAAATAATTCAGGCAGAGATATATTTATAATGCAGTATTTATTTAAATTCAATCAACTTTACAGGTAATTTTTGGTCTTCTAGTTAGCTTGTGAGCTCTGTGTGTTTTGGTAATTTTCAGTCCATGACACACCCTGAAAGAAAATTTGAGCTACTAAAGCAACCTTTGGTTTAGCCATTGCTAATCAAAACTTCTATACCTAGCCAATGCACACAACCTAAACATTTTTCTTACACTTAACAGTTACTAGCACTCTACTTTTTTTTGGACTAATTTCTAACAAATTGATGAAATAAAGGGAAGAAATTAATGAAGACATCAGATACTACAAAGTGCTTCAGGAATAGGACCTAGAGGATCTAACCATTTTGACCTTTCTTTGCCCTGTATCAGTAGGCCAAGGGAATGTAAGCAGTTGCTTATAGAAACCTATTAATAGCTAACATTTGTTAAAGGGCTAACAATGCATTGAGTACTGTTCTGAGTGCTTTGACATGTTTTCTTATTGAAGGCTCAGAAGAATTTGAGATGGTTAAATTTTATAGGTGTAATATATATAATAGCCATTTAATAACATTTAATAATACAGGTTTTCATTATGGCTTCTCATAAAACACCAAATGGAAAATGTATGCAAAATACATTATCTTCTTGTCTTTGCTGCCTGTTTTTTATTTAGTTCATCCTGACATATGAGCCAGTGTTTTTTTATATTACACTTATCTTTAATATTATGAAAGCAAATAGATAATAGGATTTTTTTTCTTTCTATTTACAGTATTGGAGAAAGTATATTTTCTATACTGACTTGGATCTTAGCTATATAAGAGGACTGAATCTGGCTGCCATGTTGGCTGGTTAAAGTAGAATTAAGAAGATTTTTTAAAAGTGAACTGGGAAGTGTTAAAATTAGAATAATGAATACTTTTCATGTTCTGATTTAAACATTTTTAAAGAAACAAATGATTGTTACGCATAGGAATTAAGAGCCTCCTTCTGGTAAAGTTGTTTACCAATTGGCTACTTATGGGTGGAGTCAGTTCACAAAGGACCTGCAGCAGATGAATTAGACCTGTAGCGACTTCACCCTTCTGCTTTTCCCAGCTGGAGCAGGATTAGGACTCATTCAGCTGCAGCTGGTTCCCAGGAAAATCTAGACTGCTTCTTCTGGTGTTTTCCTTTGACAGGAAAGTCATAGTTCCCGACAGATGGCTTTCATCAGCACTGTACATAACTCTGTAAATTCAAGTCCAAAGAACTACTCTCAACTTCATTAGGGAACAGGCAAAGAAACTGTTTGTAATATGGTATTATTTGGTTAAGGGTTGAAATTAAGCATAGGGATTATAGTGGTGTAGTATTTCGATTTGCAGAATGCCATTCTGGGTCAAAATAGTTTTTAACTGCTGGCAATTAAAAAAAAAAAAAAAAGACCTAAGGAAAAATAAGTCTAGCTATGGTGTTAGGTATATTTTATACTTGGATTATATTATGCTTACAAAGTACAGATAAATTCTTTGAAAAAAAGAATCTTTTGCATTTTGTAGAATTTTGAGCCAGTAACAGTCTTGGATAACAGTATTTCTAATCTTATTTCATGAATAGAGAAATTGAGGGTCAAAGAGATTTAAGTGTCTAGTTCAGTGCCATGCAGCAGGTTAATCTGGGAGAAAGTGGTCAGACCCTTCTCAGTTCTTTGCTTTTTTTTTCATTAGGCTGTAGTACTGCTTTAAAGTGTTAGAGAGCAACAAGTATAAAATAATGTATTTCTTAATGGAAACCATAGAATAAACTCTGGTCTAGAGAGTTTTGGTGGTTTTTATAAACCACAAATATGTAAATCAGCTTGTTTCAGTGTTTGAAGATAGCTGTACATTCTTGAAAGTTGAAGCAATATTTTATCGTTTTGTAAAAGACTGCTTTCTTATGGTCCACATTAGAGGAATTAGAAAGTGGTCCTCTGTTTTTAGGTATGTATCAGAAGAACATGTTGAGCTACCATAATGCTGGAAGAGAAAGTACTTGAATTTTGAAAGAAAAAAAAAAAAGGTCTGCTTATAGTTAAGTCTGATTTTCAGAAAGTTGACAACATAGATCTTTGGAGTGACTTGGATAATTGGTTAGAACTTAAAATGTTTAGGACTGAGATAGAAAGGTACAAGCTTTTCTATTAATGAAGTAATTCTTATTAAAGTCATTAAATATGGGGAAAACAAATGTAGAGTCTACCATGCATTGTTATGTATACATAGAATCTTAATTCTGGGTGATGATTTGTAATAGGAAACAAACCTTAAAAGAGAAGGCAGCAAACAGATTATGTTTGTCTTTTTTGGTCGTTTTGACTAACAGTTCATCTCTGCATTATTTTACTTTGTGGTAAAATTTTGCAGTGCGTTACAGTAATGGCAAATAAAGATTGAGATTGGAGACAGTTATTTATACAATAACTGGGTGGTTTTAAGATTATTGGTAAAACTGATTAGGGAGAAAATGACGTGGAAAGAAAATCTGTCAGCTAAAAAACTTAAAATTTTTGTATGTGTGAAAGAAGACAGCTGATTCCTTTGCCATTTACCTTTCGTGCAGAAGGTAGAGATTCCGTGTGTGTGTGGCAAGGGGTGGGGGGTGGTGTTATCATGCTTATATTATAGGCTGCTTTTTCCTCCAGGGAATTGTGAACTGTAGTTGACCTGGAGAGGTGCTGTTAAGTTGGTTTTCAATTCTTTCTGCTTAGTAGACTGCAGGTTTTTCTTTTTCTTTCATTGGCTACAGTGAAGCATTTAACTCCTGAGTTTTCTAGAACCTGTAACAGAACCCTTAGAAACATTATTAAATTTTTTTGTGTGTTGAGTGTGATGCTGTGCTTTAGGGTGGTTTCCCAACTTTTCTGTTGAGCATATCTTTAAATATCTGACTTAGGGTTTAGATCCTCTTTTACCATTTTCCTGCTTTAGTTATTTAATTTCTTCTCATGCCAGTAAATTCTTACTTAAATTTGTAACTTAAATCTAAAGCAGTGATACTAAATCCATTTTTGACCCAAGGAGCCTCAAAAAATAGACACCAGGGCAGTTAAATTTAGCAGTGGGGCCCAGATATGAGATTTTTTAAATTTTGTTTTGTTTTGAGGTCGCCATGTGCATCTTCAGTACAGCCAGGGTTGAAAACCCTCTATTTGAACTTGCTGAGGGGGTTAGGACAGAAGCAGATGCTTTTTACCTAATCATCGAAATTCAGACAAATTCATGAAACAACATACTTCACCCCCACTCTCATGAACACACTTTGAACCAGGACAGTGTACTTATGGAAACCTAAATTTTGTTTTATCCTACTTCCTGACCATAAGTGCCCTAATGTTTCACCTTTCTCTCCTACGCACCTGCTCTTTTTTTCCCGCCAGGGTCTCATTTGGTGCATATTCTGGAGAAGGTTCCATGTGTGAGTTTGATGGGTGCCCCCCTCCCACCACTCTAATGCTTTTCTTCTAATTGCTTGGCCTTATGGTTTATCACCTCAGTTACTCGCTTTACTCCTCCAATTGGCAAACCCCAGACTTGACATTAAGCCAATCATTTTTCTCTCCCTGCTTCTTATGGGACTGTTTATCATTTTGAAGAAAATTACACGAACCATGTGGTGGGATGCCACTTACAAATTTGTAACATCTAATCAGTTCTGTTTTGGGATGTATGTCTGTGTCTTTAGTCTGTTCTCTCTGCAGCAGTTCAGTATTTCCTCCAGCCCTTTCGCTTTTCTCATTGTCAGCTGACCCTCCTGTATTCTCCTTCACAGAATGGAATCTCTCTGGCCATATGAGCTCATTCAGTTTATACCCCTCCCACACAAACCTACATACGTCTGTATGTATTTTACCCCCTTTGCTACCTTTTCAGAGGTTATAAAAGAAGTGTCTTGTCTAGAGCTCATCTCTCTGTGTATAGGAATCTGTTCTCTCCTGTCTCGGGGGCTTTGTTCCATCAATAATATTCCCAGTCTTCCCCTTAACATGGGGAAGTCTCTCCCATCAAATTAGAGTAAAAGCAAACAAAAACACTGCTCCAAATCCTTCTCTACATCTACACTCTATTGTCTTCCCTTCATTTTGAAACTCCTTGAGAAAAAGTCTGTATTCATTCCATATCTGTTGCAATCTGCCCTTTGGCCTAGAGCACCATTGGAAACAGCTCTTACGGACAGTTTTCAGTCTTTATGTTACCTGACTTCTCTGCAGCATTTATGGTTGTTAACCATTCTCTCCTCCCTTGACCTCTGGGATAATTTTTTGCTAGGTGTCTGTTTCTGCATCTTTCTGATTATTTTCAGTTTACTGGCTCCTTATCTTTTGCCTGAATCTTATATATTGGACTCCCTAAGGTCCTGATCTGTGCCTACTTGTTGTTTCAACCATTTGAGTTCTGTCTAGACTTAACCTTCACTATACTAATGACTAAATTCATAATCCAGACCTCTCTTTTGAGCTGTAGACTTGTATATCCCACAGTGTAGTGTCTTTTCTCAGCCATTTCAAATTCAGTGATGACCCAGATGGAATTTATCACCTTCAACTTGTTCTTTTGATTTCTTACTGTGGTACAAGACATTGATATTGACTCTGATTCCTAAAAGAAACTTTGGTATTATCTTCTACACTTCACTTGCACTTCTTTTGGATTCAGCTCTAGTCTGCCCCCAGTCTTTTCTGCTTCTTTAACGTCTTTTAATTAACTGCTATTCCAGCTGCTACTCTCTCAGTGCAGGTCCTTGTCATTTCTCTCCTGATTTACCTCAGTAGTTTCCTCATTGGTGTTCCTTCCTCCAGTATCCTTTCCCTCCAGTCCACATTATTGCCAAGAATGATCTTGTTAAGAAGTGATTAAGAACACAGGCCCAAGAACCAGACCATCTGGGTTTGCATCCCATATTGGCAGCACTTGCTTTATGGCCTTGGGTAATTTGCTTAATTTTTCTTTGCCACATTTCTTTCTATAAAATGGAGATAATACAGTACCTATCTCAAAATGAAGTTTTGAAGATTTAATGAGTTAATATGTATCAGTGTTGTCTAATAGTGCTTTGTGTGATGATGGAATGAATGTTCTATGTCTGTGCTCACTACAGTAGCCACTGGCCATATGTGGCTCTTGAAATGTGGTTGTTTGACTAAAGAACTTTAATTTAATTTAATTTAACTGAAATAGCCATATGTCTAATAGTTACTGGACAGTACAGAATACATAAAATCCAGTGCTCTATAAATACTAGCTGTTATTACCATCTTTCTGAAGTTAAACTTACTTCTCTGGTTAAAATTCTTTAGTGCCAAATTCTTTGGTATAGAGTATATAGTTTTTAACCCCCTTCACCCCATCGCATTGCTCTGAACTTGTCTACTGCTATTTCTTATGCCCTCTGTGTTCCACTATTCTAGTGGTTTTCAAAGTGTTGTCCCAGGGGTTAGAAGTAGTAGTGTCACCTGAAAATGTTTGAAATGCAGATTCTTGGGCCATATTCCAGGCATACTGAATCACAAACTGGGGGGTGGGGTCTAGCAACTTGTATGTTAATAAGCCCTCCAGGTGATTATGATGCATGCTAAGGTTTGAGAACCACTGTACATCCCAAACTACTTGTAGTTCCTCAGATCCACCTTGTTTTCTATTGCTCTTGTTTTTCTCCTGTCTGGAATGATTATCCTTTCTCTTTTCTTCACTGATTAGCTCTTATTTAATCTTGCAGGCTTAATTTAGGCATATCCTCTTTCCATTTCTTTCTTCATTATTACTCATCCTGCTTCCAGGGTGACTTAGTGCTCTTTATGCCTCTGAGATCCTGTACATGCCTCCATCGTAGCCCATTTTATATTGTATTGTTGCTTTAGCTTGTCTCCTACTAGACAGGGAATTTAGGATCTTGTTTTTTTGTCTTTGTATCCCTATCTGGCACAATGTCTGGTATGCTTTGTAAGTATGTATGGAACATTTTCAGGTGCCAGCACAGTGATTAAGTCCTGGGTAAAGGACATACTGTCTGTGTAATTAACACAGTGATAAGGGCTCTGATGGGGTAAAACCGAGTGCTGTGGAAACACAGGAAGGGGTGGAGAAAACTAGGGAAGTCTTCTCAGAGGAAGTCACATGTGAGAGGTTAGTGAGGTGGGGAAGCAAATGGGTGGGGTGGGAAAGAGTGGTTCCTGCAGAGGGAACAGCATGTACAAAGGCCTAGAAGCAAAACATTGTAGGCTCTTTATAAATGTTTAATTGAATATGAATAAAGAACCAAATCACACATCTAACTTTTAGATCTTAGTTTTGGAGTCACTACCCTCCCCAGCAAACATTAGTTAGCATTTATTCTTGATATACTGCTTTCTTTGAGATGATGGTAAGGTGTGATAGGGTAACCTCCAAGCCAGCAGGATACATATATGTGTGTGTGTGTGTGTGTGTGTGTGTGTGTGTGTGCGCGCGCGCGCGTGTGTTTGCTAGCCTTTTAGCGGTAGAAGATAGGATTTGTTTCATCTGAATTATTCTGCAGCGTGAGTATACATCAGTGGTGGCTGAGGTAAACGCATTGCTCTCATTGCTTAAGAATAGACCAAGATTTGGGGCGCCTGGGTGACTCAGTTAAGTGTCTGACTTGGCTCAGGTCATGATCTCACGGTTTGTGAGTTGGAGCCCACGTTGGGCTCTGTGCTGACAGCTCAGAGCCTGGAGCCTGCTTCAGATTCTTTGTCTCCCCCTCTCTGCCCCTTCCCCACTTTCGTTCTGTCTCACAAAACTAAATAAAAATTAAAACAAAAAAAAAAAGAATAGAGCAAGATTTTAAACAAGCAACTTGAAACTTAAGAGCACTGACAAAGCATATCATTAAGAAGGCTGAAAGGCTACCAGCATGACAGCCACAGCTGTTGGTACTTTTGTAGCTCCACTCTGTATTGGCCCTTTTTGCCCTTATTGCTGCCACCCTAGGTTTCCTGTTGGTCTCATTAACCCTCCATTGTAAGAGCATCAAGGCCTTGGTTAATGTGCTGTGTAAGCTCCAACTTTGAGTTGCAGTTGAATACCTGCTTTCCTCTGTTTGGGATTTTACATATGTAACTTTGAGTAAAAATGTACCTTTTTCTTTGAATGCTTTACAAGTGGGTTGGCTTTGTCATCTATTAACTTTGAAAGAACAATAAAAATAAAGTTTTGTTTCTAATAACTTCAGCTAAGCAGAGAACTCTTCAGCAAAGAAAGCTAGAGAAAGAAAAAGTGAAATAAAGTATTTCTCCCTAAAACTTCATATGGGTGGTATAATTATGTTTCTGAAGTGTTTCACAGATGATAAAAGATTTTGGTTTCACATATATCTTCTTTTGCTCTAACACTTTCGTAGTACGGTAGGCCATCCAGGTGTTATGATTGCTAGATTTTGTGTATGGAGAGTTATATGGTTCATTAAGGGAAGAAATGGAACTATAGTCCTGGTCTCTTTCAATCCCAGTACTTCTCAGCAACATCAGGCTGCTTCTTGTTCATGAAAATGACAAGCGTTAAAAAAAAAGTGGTGTCTTTTACCGTTTATTACATACATCTGTCAAACCATTTATCAGGTCATACATGTTATTAATCTTTGTATTCACTTTGTAAGATGCTCAGAAAATGTTGAATTGAAACTGTCAGGTTTAAACTGGAAGGAGGAATGATAGAAATCAGGTTGACTTAAAAAAAAACAACAACTATTAACTCTCTTAGTAAACTTAGAAGCTAAACCATTTATCCTCTCAAAATTTATAGCCTCTGTAGATTTAAAAGGGGAGATAGAGTTTCAGATGTTTTCTGCAAATGTTTGATACATCAGCTGTAAAGTATCATTTGCTACTTCCTTCAAGATATTTGTTCTCTATTACCCATAAAGTATTTTAAAAAGTTTAAGAAATTGTGTTTTCCTAGTAGGTAATAATAATTCATTAGTGCATAAAATTAAAAAAGTACAAAAGAGTTCCATTAAAAGTATTCTTTTAACTCCAGTTCCGCAAGCAACCAGTTCCCCTCCTGGGATGTAGTCAATGAGTTTGGTTTCTACCCTCCAAAGAGATTCTCTGTGTATATAAGCAGTCACTTATATATATGTTTTTTTCTCCCATATAGAGCATACCTTAGAGCATACCTTAATACACTTTTCTACATCTTGCTTTGTTTTTCTTCCCGCTTAACAATGTATCTTAAAAGTGTGTTCCATGTCATTATGTAAGATTTGGTGGTATTCTGTTTTATGGATGTACCATAATTTACGTAACTAGTTCCTCACTGATGGACATTTCTTTCCAATTTTTTTTTATTACAAACAGTACTCAGTAACCTCCATTGCGCATTATTTTAGACTTGTAGGTTGCTAGAAATGGAACAATTGGGTCAAAGAATATGTATGACTTTGTAAGTTTGGTATTTCTAAATTTCTCTCCATAGAGATTACCCAACAGTGTATCAGAGTACTTTTTGCCTACATCCTTCACAACACAGTGTTATCAAACTTTTTGATTTTTGGCAGTCTTATAGTAAGTGAAAAATCATTATCTACTTAAAGAAAATTTTCTTTAATGTTTGTTTATTTTTGAGAGAGAGAGAGAGAGCTGGGAAGGGGCAGAGAGAGAGGGAGACACAAAATCCGCAGCAAGCTTCAGGCTCGAACCCACGAGCTGCAAGATCATGACCTGAGCTGAAGTCAGATGCTTAACTGACTGAGCCACCCAGGTGCCCCTATCCATTTTTTAATGTTTATTTTTGAGAAAGAGAGAGCGAGAGAGAGCGCGCGCGCGGGAGCAGGGGAGGGTGAGGAAGAGAGGATCCAAAGCAGGCTCTGTGCTGACAGCAGTGAGCTGGATGTGGGGCTCAAACTCACAAACCATGAGATCATGACGTGAGCTGAAGTCAACTGCCTCAGCCACACAGGCGCCCCAATCCATTTTTGACTGCATTCTTTGACTCTTATTGGAGTTTGTTCTTCCAACCTAGTGCCCAGAGACAGCCTCTGATCTGTATTTCTACTACTAGTATGTCTTAAGCCTGATTACTTAAAAACATACAAACATACATACTTAGAGGTAATCAGAAATTTGTTTAGTTTTTTTTTTATAACTGTTATATGGTGTTGCTTTGAGAAATATGTAGGTCGTTTTGCATGGTCTTTTGTAAGCCTGTAACAACTTCTCTCTTGTAGTGGCCTGTACTGTTAGATTTCTGTCCTGTAGAATCACCCTCCACGCATCCACCCGCTCCCTTGCCCCACCATCTTAGCTTTGTTGCTTTTCTACTGATGGTGGGGAAACCTTGTTTGATTGATTATGTTCATGTTTGTCAGTCTTTTTAAGTGCATGTTATATAATACTTGCATTTGAAAACTTACATAATTTTGAATAAATATTATGTACTAGATGTTTAAGGAAGATTGTCTATTTTTAGATGAACTAAAGGCTCATAGAGGTCAAGTGATTTGCCCAAGATTATATAGCAAAATATACGTGCTTAGAATGTAGAGGCTAGTGGAATGGTCAAAAGAAAAAAAACACTATGAATTCAGAGTTGAGATAAACTAAGATTCTGGTAAATTGGTCCAGTAGTTTAAAGTACTTCGCAAATTATTACAACTCTAATTCTGATTATTTGGGGGCTTATATAAGAGTATTTAAGGGCCATACATCTCAGCCTCATCACTTAACTTATTGTTTAATCTTTAAGTTTATCCTCAAGTGTCAGTTTCTTTTCTGCAAAAGGGATAGTAATAGTATCTAAATTACCAAACTCATCGAGCAACAGCCTTTTTGAAGATTATTTTTAGTCTAGGCAGGTCATAGCTGCTATGGTTTTTTAGCGTTTGTTTTCAGAAACAAATATCAGGAAGTAGTGCTGACTTCCCTTTCTTTTCTTCAGTGAAACAACAAAACAAATCAGTTTATTAACCCGCAAAATATTGCCATTGTATTTTGAAAACTATTTGAAGTCTTTATGAACACCTCTCAATTTTAAGAGGACATAGAAACAGACATCTTGATAGGTTAAAATTGTTCATATACTTTATAATCCATTTAAATTAGGATGGACATTCTCTGGTCATACTCCTTTGGAATAGGCAAAATATTTGAATAGTCCCCCCATTTGGACCTATTTTTTTTAGTAACAGTGTTTCTCCCCCTACCCCCATAAAAGAACAAAATAACAACCCCCTTTGTCAAAGTCATCAAAATAAGTCTTTATTTTATGTCTTGAAGCTCAGGATTAGGGTAAGGATGAAGTCCTGGAGCTGCTGTTTTTCCCCATGCAAAGTGACCTAGCTCATATTAGGAATCAAACTAATGAGTTTAATATAATTAAGCACCACATCGTATAGTATGGTTTCTCAAATTTTCATATGGGAATCTTGTTAAAATTCGATTTTAGGTCTTTGGTGAGGCCTGAGATTTTGCATTTCTAACAAGGTCCCAAGTATTCCATTGCTGAGCAGGATACACTTTGAGTAACACGTTTCTGTAGGATCGAATCTCTCCTGTACTCTTGACTAATTGTGTTAAGTCATATGCTTATTTTCAGACATGCATTCAGCAGATATCCACAGAATCTCTGTGTTCCAGCTGCTATGCTAGGTACTGGGATTATTATATAACAGGGATACTACATAGATACTCTGCCCTTACCAAGGAAATAACAATAAATTACATGAAGTGGTGATGCCTAAGTCCAGGGAGCTCTGAGAATCTAAGTACAAAAACTGCTTTAAAAAAAAAAAAAAAAAAAACAAAACAGGAAGAGAAGGAAACTGATTTGTCTGATGTATCGACATGTAAGTTCCCAATACAGTGGAGCTTTGAATGATTGTCGGTCTCAGATAGATGTTGGCAGACTTTTTCTGTAAAGTGTCAGAGGATAAATATTTTAGGCTCTGTGGGTCATAGAGTCTCTCATCTCACTTCTTAACTCTGTGCAGAGCAACTGTAGACAATATGTAAATGAATGAGAGTGTGTTTCAATAGAGAATAGACTTTACTTACCTAACAGGTGGTGGCCTGAATTTGGTTGTAGGCCCATGGTTTGCCCACCCCTGCTCTAGAACAGCAGTGTTTTACATTCAGTTGTGAAACATGTTGAAAATAATTTAAAGTGAGAAGTGATTTATTTAAAAAATTAAGGTGGTTATCTCTATAATAACATCACTGATTTATTTGCATTCAAATATACTGTCTGGGAATATGAATTGTTTATACAGTCATATGTTGGAGATATTGCGGGTTCAGTTGCAGACCATACAGACCATTGCCGTAATTGCAATGAAATGGGTCAAGTGAATTTTTTGGTTTCCCAGCGCATATAAAAGTTATGTTTATGCTATACTGTAGTCTATTAAGTGTGCGATTGTATTATGTCTAAAAAAAAACAGTGTACTTAACTAAAAAGTAGTTTATTGGTAAAAAAAAAAAATGCTGTCATCTGAGCTGTCAGTGAGTTGTAATCATTGATCACAGATCATTATAACAAATATAATAATGAAAGAATAAGTTTGAAATATTGTGAGTTACCAAAATGTGACACAGAGAAATGAAGTGAGCAGATTCTATTGGAAAGATGGCACCAATAGACTTGCTTGATGCAGGGTTGCTACAGACTTTCAATTTGTAAAAAATGCAGTATCTGCAAAGCACACAAAGCAAAAGCCCAATAAAACAGTAATGCCGTATACTGGGGGAATATATTTTACCTGTGATTGTCATTTGTCTCATGTGTATATACTGGGGGAATATGTTGTACACGAGATTGTCATTTGTCATGTATATATACCGGGGGAATATATTGTACATGAGATTGTCATTTGTCATGTGTATATACTGGGGAATATATTGTACATGTGATTGTCATTTGTCTTGTGTATCGCTGGGAAAAGAAGGGTAAAAAACTGCTCTAGGGGCGCCTTGGTGGATCAGGCAGTTAAGCATCCAACTTCAGCTCAGGTCATGATCTCACAGTTTGTGAGTTCGAGCCTCGCGTCAGGCTCTGTGCTGACAGCTCAGAGGAGTCTGCTTTGGATTCTGTGTCTCCCTCTCTCTGCACCTCCCTGGCTCATAGTCTGTCTCTCTCTGTCTCAAAAATAAATATACATTAAAAAAAATTAAAAAGCGTGGACAACTGAGTCCCACTTGACCTTTAAAAAAACTACTGCTCTAGAATTTTAGGTCGCACTCCTAAAGAGCAGCACAAATGACTTTTCTCCTTTTATTGTGTGGGGAAAGGAGCCATGACAGGTAGAAGAGTTAGGGAATCTCACATAGTTATGCAGTGAAGTATTTTGTAAATTGCCTTTTCTGGTCAGTATTGAAAAATATATATAATACAGGACCAGAAGAGGAGAGACCTCCTTGGATATTGAAATCAATTACCATCATTTAGGGTAATAAACAGAATTTGAGCTCTGTAGTTTGCTTTCTGGTTTCACCACTTAATTAGTTGTATTGTCTTGGGCAGATTATTTAACCTCTTTGCCCCTCTGTTTCTTCATGAGATCATGATCCTGCACACAGTTTTGGAGATGATAAGAAACTCTGTATTTGATAGCACCTAGTACAGCACTGGTACATAGTAAGCCCACAGTAGATGTCACTTCCTTCCCTTCTGACCTGCTTGCAGAGCAGTTTATTGTGTACACTTGGTAAATGTAGACTCAGGTTTCTGACCTCCACAGAGATAGAGAGTAACTATAGTCCTGACTGTAAATTAATTTTGATTTCCTTAAAATTGCCACTAGGAACAGTATTCTATGACATTTTTGTAGCTCTGTAGTAAAGTTGGATTTTTTACAGAGCCTAGAATTTAAATTTACAACATTGTTAGTCTCTTTGAGCTGTATTAGTAGAAGGGAAAGGTGACATTCGCTACTGACAGGCTATGTATAGCTACAAAAAATACATATTTATATATGCATATAAAAAGTAGGGGTGCCTGGCTGGCTCAATTGGTAGAGCATGTGATTCTTGATCTTGAGGTTGTGGATTTGAGCCCCACGTTCGGTGTAGAGATTACATAAAAAAGTAGTCTTTACATATATATAGAGAGCAATGGCTGTCTAGCAGCTTTAGTTGTGCCACCTAAGTCTGTCTCCCATTTCCTTACTTATTAGTTCAGTTCTTTTTTTCGGCTACTGCGTTGTTGTTTTTAGGCTGGTTTCCCTTCATTCATCCAATAAATATTTAAGGATAGCTGACATGTGGTAAGTACCATTGTAAGTGCTGGGGATTTAGCAGTGAACCAAATGGATAAAAATCTCTGTCCTCATGGAGCTTAGATTATCTAGCTAACTGCAGTCTAGACTTCTCTATACTTTTGTCTTATTACTCTCTCTAAAGTCCTCCCTTTGTTTAGAATCCTCCCTTTGTTTAGAATCCTCAAGTCTAGTGGAGTTCTGTTGCCTTTTGGGTGAAGTTCAGGTTCCTCAGCCGTTATGCATTGTCATCTGTTGCTACACTCTGCTTAACCCTCTGCCTTCCAACATTTTGCAGTTCCTTGCAGGCACTACACTCTTGTGCCTTTCAGTTTTTATATAAATGTATCTCTGCTTGGAGTGTCATTCTTTTAGACGCTCCTACAAACAAACAGAAAAATAGCTGATGCTCCTCTTTTAAGCCTCCACTACCATTACTGGCTTGGTGAGATGACTTTCTTTATGAACATAACAAACATTCTCGTGGCATGTTAGGCATGCTGATGCTATGACATTTTTTTCCCTCTGTATTATGATAGTCTATTTATCTGCCTCTCCTAGTGGCATTAAAGGCAAGGGCTGCTTTATATTTCTTTCTCAGTGTCTGTCAAGGGGCCTGGCTCATAGTTTGAAATATTCATTGAACAAATGAATGAAATGCCTGAACTTCAGTCTCTCAAGCTGACTGAAGAATATTGGGGGGTTCATTCAATAAACTTTTGAATTTGTGGAGTGTTTACTTTGTGCCAGATAATGGAGATAAATAGATAATTTGTTCTGGGATGAGTCAAAAGAAAGGCTGACAACTTATTTTCACAGCAGACTATCTTTTTTATTAGACACACATACACACAAGTGTGTGCACACATGTTACTAATAAGTCTTAGTCAAGTATCCAGACAGTGCTGATGTTATCTTTTTTTAATGTTTTTACTTATTTTTGAGAGAGGGAGAGAGAGACACACAGAGCACGAGCGGAGAGGGGCAGAGAGAGAGGGAGACACAGAATCTGAAGCAGGCTCTAGGCTCTGAGCTATCACCATAGAGCCTGGCACAGGGCTTGAACTTGTGAACCATAAGATCATCACCTGAGATGAAGTCGGATGCTTAACTGACGGAGCCACCCAGGTGCCCCATTGTGTTATCTTTTTTTTTTAAATGCTTTTATTTATTTTTGAGAGAAAGAGAAACAGTGAGTGGGGGAAGAGCAGAGAGAGAGGGAAACACAGAATGTCAAGCAGATTTCAGGCTCTGAACTGTCAGCACAGAGCCTGATGCGGGGCTTGAACTCCCAAGCCATGAGATCATGACCTGAGCCAAAGTCGGACGCTCAGCTGACTGAGCCACCCAGACGCCCCTGATGTTGTCTTTTTAATGAAGCAGTGTTTTAAACTGTTGAAGAAAGGGGCGCCTGGGTGGTTCAGTCAGTTAAGGGTCTCAGCTGAGGTCATGATCTCGCGGTTCGTGGGTTCGAGCCCCGCGTCAGGCTCTGTGCTGACCGCTCAGGGCCTGGAGCCTTCTTCAGATTCTGTGTCTCCCTCTCTCTCTACCTCTCCCCCACTTGCGCTGTGTGTCTCTCTCAAAAATAAATAAATAAATAAATAAATAAATAAATAAATATTAAAAAAAATAAACGGTTGAAAAGAGACCTAAAAATCTGGGGATCTGCAAACCATTTTAGGATCATATGAACAAGGAATATGAATCCTGGTTTGTCAGAAAACCTTCTGTAGATCTACCTTCTGGTAGATCAAGAAAGTGTCAGCATCTAACTTGCAGAATAGGGTCAGTAGCTTGGAAGAAAATTCTGGAGACCAGAGGGAAATAGTCTTTAAAAATTACCACATCACTGATACCCTGGGTGGTTCAAAGAATGACACTGTAAAAATAAGTAAGAACAACAACAAAAAATGAGCACTGACAACTTTGAATAGAAAGTGATTAGAAGAGATTAATTCTGAATTCAAAAAAGGTTTGTGGGTACTTAATTTTATTTATATTTACATTTTTCTTTTTTGTATGCACAAGATATATGATAAAAATATGTCAGCACTTTCAGTAAGTTTATTATTTTTTAAAACTAATTTTTTTAAGTTTATTTTGAGAGAGGGCATGAGCAGGGGAGGGGCAGAGAAAGAGGGGGACAGAACTCCAAGCAGGCTCCACACTGTTAGCACAGAGCCTGGTGCAGGGCTCAAAACCTGAGCCAAAACCAAGAGTTGGACACTTAACTGACTGAGCCACCCAGGTGCCCCTCGGTAAGTTTACTTTAAAATTTTAAGTAATAAAAGAGTTGGGGGTAAAAGCTGGGGAAAATGGGAGTATAGGCAATGGTAATATTTTTTGCACATCCCAGAGGTCCGTAGTCATTTGGATGGTTTAGTTACATACAAAATATGTTTTAAACAACTGTGTTTGCTCATTATTGTATTGCTTGTCTTTAAAAATGTGAAGGCTTATATATGGAAGTGCTGAATTACTATATTGTACACTTGAAACTAATATTACACTGTATGTTAACTAACTGGAATTTAAATAAAAACTTAAAAAAATGTTCACACACAAAAAATGTGAAGGCTTGTAAATGTTTTCTTTTTTCCAGTTAATAGTAAAGTTTTGACCTTTTAATGCTACTCTTGGAGAAAATTTTTTGTTTCCCCACTCTCACTTTTATAGTAGAGCTGTCTACTCATAGACCTCCTATTTCACCATCATTCCTCTTTTTTGAAATCGTAGATAAGTCATTTTCATATTGCAGTTCTCTTTGAGTCTTATTTTATGGATGTTATTCTTTAAAATTGTATTTGTAACCATTAATCTGTCAATCTGTTGTGTTTACAGGGATGTTAAAAGTGTTTTGTGTATTCATGCTGATGTTTTTTAAATTCAAGGATATGCATACGTAAAAAGGATTGTTAAACTATACCACGTTATGTATATTTGTTAAAAGGAAAAAGTTTAATCTTTGACTAATGATCCTTGATGTTAATTTTTACTGCTCACTTTTAATATTGATTTTAAGACAATAAGTAGGAGAGAGTTGTTTCCTGAATTGCTTCTTTGGTACATCAGTTCCTGAATATACATTTGAAGAACAGAGGGAATCCCTGTTACAGTAAATTAAGGAAACAGTGCATATTCATAGTTCACGTAAACATATTAAAAGAATTGTGGAGTCCCCAGCTCTATACCTCTTTAGTTTTGCTAACCGAATTTATTTGTATAAGGGAAGACCCTCACCCCTTTGTCCCACCTCTTACCACCCTTAAGACCTGTTTAGGAAACACTGCTGTTTTGCTTTTTCTGGGGTTCTAATATTTCGGAACTTAGCTATTTGGTCACCAATGGCAGTTAGAATCTTTGTGCTTTTCTGCATTTGCAGTAAAATAATCTGCGGGAGTTACTTCAAGGAGGGAAAGGAGCCAGTATGTTTCAGTTGGAAAAGCCTGTCCTTAGGGTCTGTGTATATCCATGAGCAAACTTCTTTATTGTCTTTTAATTCCTATTTGAACATCAGACTTGTTGGGCTGTTTGGATGGTTGGAGTAGGAATAAATACAGTGATGTTCACATCAATTGTTCATTGCATTGGAAGGGACAAGATGGTTAAAACAAAATTATGATTAAATTAAAATGCCTTTTTTTTTTTTTTAAGAAAAACTTTCAAATGAAGTAAATTACCCTTGAGCATTGTTTTGTTCAGGTAATAAATTACCTGTTTCTCTGCTGAGAGGATAGGATAATAGATATTCTAGGAATTGAAATATGTCTATAAAACTGTGTAGGAAGTTGTGAATTGGCATTGGAGGCTTTCTAGATCTACTAATTTGTAAGCACCTTGAAGGTAAAGTGTTTGTCTTCTTATTGCTGACAGGCAAATACCGTTTTATGAATGACAGTAATCTGTGTCTGAATTTAAGGCAGAATGACTTTATATTCACTTACAAAGTGCCTCCTATGTGTCTGACATTGTTAATCACCTGTAATTGGCCATTAAATGCTATTGTGGTATCTGGAAAGTTGTTTATATATTTGCCTTCTGATTCATCTGTCCTCTTTTGCTTCCCAGCTCTGCTTTCCCCCAGCACCTAGGGGCTGTGTATTACATTCCTGCTTACCATAGTGTAGGCTGCCAGCTTGAGAGTCAAGATTCTCATTGGTACAGCAGAGACACAGGCCATGGTCCTGACCTCGTTGGACAGATTGTTATGGATTTTGATATGTCGGTGATGACTCAGTAGGTTTTGATATGTCTTTGTGGATGACATTGGTGGAGCACCTCTAACTTTGACTTGACATCTTCTAGCTTAGTCTAGTATGTTCTCATTGCCTTAATGTCTTCACTCATATAGTAGTTAAACCATTTGAAATAGAATCTTGAGACTTAAGGATGAGGAGTAGTGGAAGAATTATGAACAGTGATTCCTCAGCTAATTAAAGAGACCTGATCTTACAGTCTGACCTAATCCTGAACTGGTAAATACAAGTGAATCACTGAATGCACCAAAGTATGTTTGTATCTTATGTATGAAATTGCTCATCCTAAAATATCTTTAGATCGCTTAAAATTTTTTTTAATGTTTATTTTTGAGGTGGGGTGGGGGGAGACACAGAATTCGAAGCATGCTCCAGGCTCTGAGCTGTCAGCACAGAGCCTGATGTAGGGCTCAGACCCATGGGCCATGAGATCATGACCTGAGCCACAGTCAAAGCCGTATGCTTAAGTGACTGGGCCACTCAGGCGCCCCTAGATTGCTTTTTTAAAAAAATGTGTATAGATAGCTAGATAAATCTGTTGTCTTCCCTGTCCCACTTTATCCTTTTCTTCTTTCTTTCTTTACTTCTCTTGTCCTCCCTTTTGTCTTTGTCTTATTGCTGTGATTTCTGCCCCACCCTAAATAAAAACAAAAAATAAAAACTGATCATGCTGTGGATTCGACGTATATTTGTTGATGTAACTTTGTATTTCTTTTTTTTTTTAATTTTTTTTTTTTTAACGTTTATTTATTTTTGAGACAGAGAGAGACAGAGCATGAACGGGGGAGGGTCAGAGAGAGAGAGAGAGAGAGAGGGAGACACAGAATCTGAAACAGGATCCAGGCTCTGAGCTGTCAGCACAGAGCCCAACGTGGGGCTTGAACTCACGAACTGCGAGATCATGACCTGAGCCGAAGTCGGACGCTCAACTGACTGAGCCACCCAGGCGCCCCTAACTTTGTATTTCTTAAAAAAAAAAACTGGTAGCTTGAGACTTCTCTCTGTATTTTAAGAAGGAGCATAGCCCCTAAATGTGGTTCTTTTACTAATGTATTGCCTTCAATTGATTTTTCTATGGGATTTGATCTCTATAGCCTGGGTATACGTGATTGTTAATAGTTTGTATTAGCTGATTACCCAGTTAAAGTCCAGTATTGTATATGGGACAGTTAGGTAGGAAAACTAACGATAGCAAAGAGACTGTATTAGCATATCTGACATCTCCTCTTTGCACACCTTACATGCAGTCCATTAGCAAATACTTAGGGCTCTGCCCTTAGAGCAGGGGTTGGCAATTTATGGCCAAATCTGGCCCCTCACCTTTTTTGGTACAGACTGTGAGCTAAGAATGTTTTTCACCTTTTTAAATGATTGAAAAAAATCAAAAGAAGAATATTTCATATGTGCAAATTATATGTAATTTAAATTTCAATGTCCATGTGAAGTTTTATTGGAGTACAGCCACACTTGTTCATGGCTTCTTTCATACTTTACAGCAGAGTTGAGTAGTTGCAACAGAAGCTTTATGGCCTGTAAAGCCTAAAATATTTACTGCCTGACCCTCTGCAGAAAAAGTTTGTCAAATCCTGCTTTAGAGGAAATGCAGAATCCATCCACTTCTCATTTCCTCTGCTGCTGCTATCTGGTTTGGACTTCTTGGCTGAACTATTGCTATTGCCTTCTAATTATCTCCTTGCTTTTTGTCTGTGTCCCCCTACACCTGTATAGCCAGAGGAATGATCTTCATAATAGGTAAGCCAGATCTTGTCATTGCTTTGCTCAAAACTATTTAAAGTTTGATGTCTTGTTCAAAGTAAGTGTGAAAAGTAAAAGACTATTTATAATGGCCTACAAAGCTCTAGATCAGGGGTTGGGAATATAAAGTTTCTTTGTTGCAACAATGCAACTTCACTGTTGTGTGAAAGCAGACATAGGAATATGAAAACAAGTGGACATGGATGGCTGTGTTTCAGTAAAACTTTACTTATAAACACAGGTGGTAGGTCAGATTTGTCCTAGAGGTTGTAGTTTTTTGACTTCTGCTCTAGATAGTATGAAATCCTCCCAAACCCTTACCTTTCCATGTATATATACTTCCTGGTTTTACTTCTGTCTCTCCCCTACTATCTACCAGCTACATTGATTTATAGGTACATCCCTGCCTCACAGCATTTTGCATTTGCTGTTCCTTCTACTTGGAACACTCTTCCCCCAGATAGTCTGTATCTGTTGAGTACCTGCTATATATGAGGTGCTGTCCTCAACTCTTGGAATATATCTGTGAGCAAAACCTAAATCCCACATTGTATGTAGTCAGCATTCCTTTGTGTGTTTATGAAAACAGTGAAAAAAATTAGCAAACATAAAAAAATAGAAGATACATTATTTTATGATATATGTGCAGTGGAAAAAATAGAGTGTGCTCAGAGAGACCTCATGGGTAAAATAACATGTATGCAAAGACCTGGGGGTTGGGTATCTCCAAAGTAAATATTTGCGTGGCGTTTTTACCTTAGTGTCTGACACGTAGTGTTCAGTAAGTATTTATGAAATGAATCAATCTAGGGGAACTGATAATCCCTAGATTTACTCATAACCAGTGTATTTATAGCATGCTTATCATCACATGTGTTTATTGCTTCTTAATAAGAAATAGGTTACTGGGTAATACATTTGGAAGCAAAGGAGGAATTTAGCATCACTAAGAACTCTTCAAAATGATTTTGTTTCTTTTCAGACCAAATGGATACTTAACCTTATATTGAGGAAGATAGCCATGAAGAAAAGTGATGTTGGGAAGTGATTGAACGGGAGAGAAGAGAAACATAGGCTGTACTCAAATACAAATTTAGTTAGTGACATGGATCTCCAACTTCTTTTGCTATAAGGGAGTCTACCCAAATGTTTCTTCCTTCATCTGTCACTGTTCTGTTTCCCAATTCAAAATATCCTTTAAACAATTGATTTAGAGCAGGGCTCAGCACACCTGACCCATCCTGTGGTCCAAATCACACCTGAGACCTATTTTTATATGGACCTTCAGCCAGTTTTATATTTCAAAAACAAAAACAAAATAGATAATATGCTCTGGATGATATGGATCTGATGTGGTCTGCAAAACCTAAAACATTTCCTTTTGACCTTCTACAGAAACGGTTTGTCAGTCTCTGACTTACAGGCACCTTCTTGGTTGCTTCCAGGGTAGAAAGATACTTTTCTGCTGTGGTCTTCCTAAATAATGGAACTTCACAATTGGAACATGCAATCCATCTCACTTATTTTATAGATTGCATTGAGACTAGAAAGCTACATCAGCTTTTTGGGGTCACACAGCTTTCTAGGTATAGAGTCTCTAGCCCATTATTATTATTTTTTAAGTTTATTTATTTTGAGAGAGAAGGTGGGAGGAGGGAGGGAAAAGATAGAGGGGGAATCCCAAGCAGGTTCTGTGCTTTCAGTGCAGCCCTATGTGGGTTTTGATCTCATGAACCATGAGATCATGACCTGAGCCGAAATCAGGAGTCCCACGCTTAACCACTGAGCCACCCAGGTGCCCTCTAGTTCATTATTTTTTATGTACCTTTTTTTCATAGCAGTAATGAGTGGTATTCCCTCTTCTGTGACATCTTAGGCAAACTATCTTTTCTAAGCCTTATTTTTTTTCATCTGTAAAACAAATCGATGGTATAGGGTTTTTGTAATGGCTAAATGAACTAATACATATAAGGTATGAGTATATAGTTAAAAATACCTAACAGAACATAGCTCTGTTTTGTAAAGGTGTAGTTAACAGATTTCTGGTGCCTAGGAATCACTCCCTGCCCCAGTATATTTTAAGGGATAGGGTCAGGGAAGGAATGTGTTTCTGTCATCTAGGATTTTAATTCAGACCTCCTTTGTGTTTTGAAAAGTAGTTAGAGATCTATTTCAGTAACATTGTATTTCATTGATTTTTTTTGGGCTTAACTAGTTTTTAGAGCATCGTTAAAATGGGATATTTTGTTCCAAATTGTAAACAATTGATTTACAAACAGACTTTTGAACAAAATTGGGTTGCAGATTGAAGATTACTTTCCTAAAAAGGTTAGGCAGAAGAGATTTTTGGTCATTTTGTTCTATGTGTTTGTAGTGACTGAATTTGTGAGGAAGCTAAAAGGGAAAGATGGAGGGCAGGAAATGGGGCACCTCTGGGAATTCAGTATAGTATTCCAGGCCAGTCTTATTTCTAGGGCATGTTGACAAAAATGCTTGGCAGTTATTAAATTGTTCAGAATGTCATTTATGTATGGATTAGTGCTGTTTTCAATGTTTACCTAGTCTGTGAGGGGTAGGTATATTAGATTGGGAAGGCCATTATAGTGTTTCAACTGTCTCCCCTCTCAGCTTCTGTCTAGATGAAATAGGGTTAGTAAATTAATATCAAGGACAGTTTTGAAAGAAAGTCACAAAAAGACTAGCACCCTTGGTTAAGATAGGAGCAAAAGATCACATATCTGTTGTTTAAATGTTTATTAAATAAAAGAGTGATTACACATGTGTGTATATGAGCATTAAAAAAACCCAGCAAATGGCAGTTTACTTCTCTTTATGATGTTATATTTATTTATTAAAATTTTTAAAATGTTTATTTAGACAGAATGGGAGAGGGGCAGAGAGAGGGAGAGTAAGAATCCTAAGCAGGCTCCATCCACACTGTCAGCACGGAGCCAATGCCGGGCTTGAACTGATGAACCATAAGATCATGACCTGAGCCAAAATCAAAGTCAGACACTTAACCAACTTAACCCAGGCGCTCCTGTATTTATTTATTTATAAATTTACATACAGTGATGCATTCCATTTTGTTTTGTTTTGTTTATTTAAGCAACTTCTGTACCTATCATGGGGCTCAGACTCAAGCCCCGAGATCAAGACCAAACGCTCTACTGACTAAGCCAGCTAGGTGTCCCAATCATGCATTCTTTTTGATGTGTAGTATAATGAGTTTTGACAAGTGCATAGGGTTATATAACCACCACTGTTAAGATACAGAAAGGTTCCATTATCTCTTCCCAAAAACTTCCCTCATGCTACCCTTTTGTAGTCAAATCCCACTCCCTGCTCTCCCCCCCCCACCCCCCGCCCAAGCAGGAAAACTGTTGAGCTGTTTTTGTCCGTATAGTTTTGCATTTTCCAGATTATCATATAAATAAAATCATACATAGCCTTTGAGTCTAATTTCTTTCATTTAGCATAATGCCCTTGAGATTCATCCTTGTTGTGTATATCAATATTTTGTTCCTTTTTATTGCTGAGTAGTATTCCATTGTATGAATGAACCAGAATTTATCCGTTCCTCTATTGAGGGATATTTGGGTTGATTTCAGTTTTTGGCAGTTATGAATAAGGCTGCTTATTTATTCATGTGAATGCTTAAGCATTCATTTCCAGGTTTTTTTGTGAACATAATGTGTTACTTTTCTTGTGGCTGCTGTAATAAATTGCCAAACTAGGTGCCTTAAAATAACAGACGTTTATACTTCTGCTGAAGGCCAGAAGTCCAAAATCAGTATTCCTAAGCTGAAATCAAGGTGTTGGCAGGACTCACTCTTCCAGGAGCTCTTCCAGCTTCTGGTGGCTCCTGGCATTCCTTGACTTGTTGCTGCATCATGTTAATCTCTGCCTCTATCTTCCCATCATGCCTTCTCCTCTGTGTCTGTGTCAAATCTCCCTTTGTCTTTGCCTTATATGGACACTGAAATGGCATTTAGGGCCCACCTGATAATAGAGGGTGATCTCTAATCTCAAGATCCTTAATCAAATCTACAGAGGCCTTTTCCCAAATAAATTAATATGTACATGTTCGAAGGATTAGGAGCTGATACCTTTGAGGGCCATCATTTAGCCTACCACAACAGGCTTTCATTTCACTTAAACACCCAGGAGGGGGATTGCTGGGTTGCATATGGTAAGGGTATATTTAATTTTATAAGAAAGTGCCAAACCGTTTCCATAGTGGCTATACTCTTTTGCATTCTTACCAGCAACGTATGTGAATTTCATTTGCACTACATCCTTACTAGCACTTGGTATTGTCATTTTAAAGTTATTCTAATAGGTATATAGTGGTATCTAATTATGATTTAATTTGCATTTCCCTAATGATTAGTCATGTTGAACATCTTTTCATGTGCTTATATCTTCTTTGGTGCAATGTCTGTTCATGTATCTTTCTCATTTTAAAAATTGGGTTGTTTTCTCTGTTGAGTTTGCTTGTTTTTTTAACACCTCTGTTCTGCCCAAAGTTAGTCCAGGGCCTTAGGGAATTAGGAAGATGTTGGTTCTTTTGTAATTCTTGTTGCTTCTCATATTTACTTGGTGCAAACTTGTTTCCTTTTGGAATTTCTAAAGCTAAATAAATTAGACTTGAATTCCTTTCTGGCTCTTAATATATTTACTCAGTAAAGGAAATAGAATCTAAATCAGCATGTAGTGGGTTAGTCAGGTCTGGGGTTCAAGTGATTGAAACCCTTGAGTAAAAAGAGTGATTTATTTATATTGCATGCTATCAAGCTGTAAGGGAGGATAGGGATGGAGTTGGCTTTAGGGACAGCTGGACAGAGGGTAAGATTATTGCTTGGTTTCTCCTCATTTCTCCTTCTCTCTTTGAATTGGTTACAGTGTCTCTTATTTCAGACAGGTTTTCTCCAAATGGTTGGGATTATGGTTGCAGGTGTCTTACGACTCAGATCCTTCCACCTTTGTGACCCTAGAGGAAAAAAAGGATCTTTTCAAATTTTGTTCAAAAGCCCCTGGAGTTTTCAGTTGAAGTTACATGCATGTCACTAAAGCAGTCACTCTGACCTACTTAACTCAGATTCAACGTGAACAAAACAAACTCTTGATTCCTTTTCCCTTTTTTCCCCCCACACCAGTAAATTCACACCTTATCAAAGCCAGAAAACAAGGGGTCCTTTTTGATTCTTCCTTGATACCATTTAAGGAATAGCCAGCCCTTTTCCATATCCAGACCATCACCCTTGCTTACTATATTGTAACCACAATGTTCTTCTCTGTTTCTTTTTTTTAAATATTATATTGCCAAACCACACACACACACACACACACACACACACACTCGTACGTGCGCATGTGTTTATATAAAATTTTTTTTTTTTTTTTTGAGAGAGAGAGCGTGAGTGGGAGAGGGGCAGAGAGAGAGGGAGACCCAAAATCTGAAGCAGCCTCCAGGCTCTGAGCTGTCAGCACAGAGCCTGACGTGGGGCTCGAACCCACAAACTGTGAGATCATGACCTGAGCCGAAGTGGGCTGCTTAACTGGCTGAGTCATCCAGGTGCCCTCGTAGTTTCTTTTTTTCTTTCTTTCTTTCTTTCTTTCTTTCTTTCTTTCTTTCTTTCTTTCTTTTTCTTTCTTTCTTTCTTTCTTTCTTTCTTTCTTTCTTTCTTTCTTTCTTTTTCTCTTTCTTTCTTTTTCTCTTTCTTTCTTTCTTCTTTTTAGTTTCTCAATATATATCAAGTTCTTTGTCTTTTCGAGACCTTTTTTTTTTTTTTTTTTTAAGTTTATTTATTTGGAGAGATAGAAAGCAAGCGAGTCTGCATGAACAGGGAAGGGGTAGAGAGAGAGGGAGAGAGAAAATCCCAAGCAGCTCTTTGCTGTCAGCGTGGAGCCTGACATGGGGCTCGACCCCATGAACCTGAGCCAAAATCAAGAGTCTGACACTCAACCAACTGAGCCACCCAGGCACCCTTCTTGAGACCTTTGCACATGCTGTTCCTTCTGCATGCAGTGATTTACCTTTCTAGGGGCAGAGCTTTTCTTTTGTTATGTCTCTGCTCCATTGTCACTTCCGAGAGGTTCTTTTTCTTATTTTATTTTATTTTATTTTATTTTATTTTATTTTATTTTATTTTATTTTATTTTTTATTTTATTTTAATGTTTATTTATTTTTGAGAGAGAGAGAGAGAGAGAGAGATTGAGTACAAGCAGGGGAGGGACAGAGAGAGAGGGAGACCCAGAATCTGAAGCAAGCTCCAGGCTCTGAGATGTTGACACAGAGCCTGATGCAGGACTTGACTTCACAGACCATGAGATTATGACCTGAGCTGACGTCGGATGCTTAACTGACTGAGCCACCCAGGCGCCCCAGTTCTTTTTCTAAAACAGGTAGCTTCTTCTTCATTCCCGTCTTTTTACAAGCTTACTTATTTGCTTCACAATACTGCTTAAAACAACTAAGAGTCATTTTATTCATCTCTTGGATTTTGTCTTTTCATCACTAGACTATGTAAACTATTTTAATGTAGGGACATTGTCTTGTTTACTTTTGTATGTATAGTTCTAGTACAGTATGGGGCATATGGTAGGCCTGTAAAGGTTTTTGAATGAATAAATCAATGCGTTTTTACAATTGGCTCAATCTGGGTTTAGTGGCCTTGTAGGGTGGGGATTGGTGGATAGACAGAAACACAGTTGCCACTGTGTTTCCAAGTGAACCTACATTAAGATGCCACACTTAATGCCTTTTTTCTTTTTTTACTTTTTGGAAATAACAATTCTGGTATTAATCGTCATGTGTGTTAATATTTTTATTTGAATAGAAATAATCTCTAAGTTACCTGTAGGCATAAGTCCAAACTAAGTTTAAGATCCTTATTTAAAACAATAATCAGTCGGGGTGCCTGGATGGCTCAGTCAGTTAAGTGGCCGACTTCGGCTCAGGTCATGATCTCGCGGTCCGTGAGTTCGAGCTCCGCGTCGGGCTCTGTGCTGACAGCTCAGAGCCTGGAGCCTGTTTCAGATTCTGTGTCTCCCTCTCTCTGACCCTCCCCCGTTCATGCTCTGTCTCTGTCTGTCTCAAAAATAAATAAACATTAAAAAAAAATTTAAAAAACCCCCAATAATCAGTAGAGTCTGATTAGCGCTCTTTTTTCTAGTTACTTAATGCAGTGGACTGAGTGATATGTATGGGCCAACCAGGTGTTTAAAACATCAGTAATGACATTCATTTTCATGTTGCTCTGTTATACTTACCCTTGGGGGCTTCTGTTCAGCTTCTTGTATTGTCCCTTTATAGCACTTTCCTGTTGACTGTTTATGTGTTACACTCTGAAGCAGCTGTGGGAAATTCCAGACAGAGAGGGGTTTGGAGTCCAGAATGTTTGAATACATAGTAGAATATAAAAAGCTATAGGGTGGGTTTGACTGCTGAGTTAGTGAAGGTTGTTAGAGTGATTATGTAATTTGTCATCCAAACCAGGTCATTTTTGAAAGAGTGTGCCAGGTACAGGTGTAAACTTGGACTGCCTCACGAATCCCTTTGACGAGGTGATAATTGGTTTTTGCAGGATAGGATGCTCTGAGTGTGAGGGCTTTTGAATTGGGCAGACTTGCCTAAAAGTGTATATGAGGAAGCCAGGTACAGCTCTAGGCTTTCCTAAATCCTTTTGAGAACTGAATGTAAACAGAGCCAAAGGTTCTATAGATCTGTCCTAATTAGTAAATGTAATTGCTTTATGGATAAGGTTAAAATTCTAGAATCGGAACCTAATTCTCTTTTCCTTTCCATAGGAAACTAGTATTGTGCTTAGCTGTCCTGTTCACTCAAAGAATATATGGGTTGTCTGATCTGCAGGCTTCTGGCCTACTGTCAATAGAAGGTTATTGAATGTTTCTTTGTACTAGTGTTGAAAGATTTTCCCAGATAAATTGACACTCTCTTGCCATTTTGTCCCATAGATAGTTGTAGTACACATTTGAGAGTAGGTTGGAAAGATGGGCTTTAAGATTAATTTCTAAGTCTTAAAGCACACTTGAATTCTTCAGTTAGGGAGATAGCAGAAGTTTTTAGTCAAGTACATACTGTAGAATTTTATCCTTGTTTTTAAAAGTCCTGTCTGGGGGTTGTTAATAGGAGCATTGTAATTGAGATTAATCGCTGTGACAGTATATATAGCAAGACTGATTTCATAAAGGTAAACTTATTACTCCAGAATTGGGTTTATTATTTTTTTGGTTAGGTAAAGGTATGATTTTTCTTTAATGGGACTTTTGTGCTTTTGACAAAGGATGCTAATATCAAATATTTTGAGGAAAACCAGGAAAAAAACCTTAAAGGTTTTGCAAAGGATGTAAAACACATACACACATGTTAGTCATCTTAGGGCCACCTCATTTACCTTTCTTATGAACACACTTTTGTTATGCCTTTTCTTTATTTTAATTCCCTTGCTAGGTTATATACACCTAGAATAATGCTATATATATGGTTGTTCAGTGAGAATCACAGTTACTGTGAAGTTTCCTGAGATAACAGCATTTAGAATAATATTTAAAAATTTTATTCCTACGTAAAGTAATAGCAATGCTTTTTTATGTTTCAATTCAGAATGTGGTTTTGGTTTTATTTTATTTAATCAAGTCAGACAGATGTAGTTACTGTTATCTCCATTTTATGGAGGAGGAAAGAGAACCAGTATAGGTAACTAGCTATATTTTTAGCATCCAATTAAAATGAAGCCTGAGAACATTATATTAAAGGTGAGGGATGATCTACAATATGAGGCACTTGGTATAGAAAGCAGTCTTGCATGGGGTAGTGTGCATGCAGAGTCATACACTATAGAGTTCATGTTAAAAATTGTTTTTCGGGGCGCCTGGGTGGCTCAGTCGGTTGAGCGGCCGACTTCAGCTCAGGTCATGATCTCACAGTTCGTTAGTTCAAGCCCCGCATCGGGCTCTGTGCTGACAGCTCAGAGCCTGGAGCCTGCTTCACATTCTGTGTCTCCCTCTCTTCTGCCCCTTCCCTGCTCATGCTCTGCCTCTCTCTGTCTCAAAAATAAATAAACATTAAATAAAATAAAAAAAATTGTTTTTCAAGGTAAATTGCTATGTAGACATTGCTGTATTCACTTTTCATATTGCTTTATTCATTAACTTTAAAATTTTAAAACCTTATTAATCAGCTTTAAACTGTCTTCCCTTTATTAAGTTTTCTAGAACTATACCAGGACAGTTGCCATGAGCCACATGTAGCTATTTAAGTTAATTACACTTTAAGAAAAATTCATAGTAGCCACATTTCAAGTACCCAGTAGCCCACATGTAGCTAGTGGTTACCATATTATCATACCATACCATACCATACCATACCATTACATAATATCTGTACAGATACAGAATATTTTCATCACTGCAGAAAGTTCTGTTAAACAGTGCTGTTCTTAAGAACAGTGTTAAAGAAAATATCATTTGAGGACTTGTTTTATTTTTGTTTATTAGGCTTTAGGACTTTTGTAGTTAAAATGTTAGCTTTGGATTATATATCCTAATGAGAGGGACTTTGTGATTTACTGTCTGTGGATCAAGCTTGTCATGTTCAAACTCAACCTAATATTTTATTAGTCTCTCTGGCCCTGTGTAAATCAATCATACTGGGCCTGAGGAGTAATTTGGACTAATACAAAATTTGCAAATACGTGTTTTAGGTTGTTAGTGCTTAGTATCTTTTAAGCCTTAATGTTTAATATCGTTTTCCTTATTCTGTTGGATGAAGATAATGAGATAATAACTACATGGAATTTGGATTAATTGGTTGGGGTTAATGAAGTTAAAAAGTCAAATCCTAATGAATCTAGTCCCAGCAGAACTCTTTGCTCCATTTTGAAGTTATCTCAACTTCATCTCTCCTTCTTTAAACTCTAAGCCCTTAAAGTCAGGACTCTAAGTTTAGTGCCTCCTGGAACAGTCTACACACTTGTTAAGTAACTACTCTAGACCTGTCAATGTGTTACATTGTTTACTAATTCATTTAAGACTACCCTTAACTAGATTTATGAGCTCCTTGAAAGTAGGAAACCCTGTTTTGTACTTCAAATACCTGTAGTTGTATATACTAAGAACAAAAGAGACTTTAGAGAGAGTCATGGTATTTTACTGATAAAGAACCATGATAGGTTAAGTTCCTTGCCCTTCTTTGGAGAACTAGGACTAGAGAGCCTTCTATCAAGCCATCTCCTTAATTAGTTGATTGTTCAGTTTAATCTCAGGGAAGTCCTAAGCACTACTGTTGTTTGAAGACTATATTTTGTGTGTATAAACAGTATCAGTGTAGAACAAAGTTATTTATAACTCCTGATTTCAACACACGATATTTCCTGTTTGTTTCTTATGACACATTCTTAGGGGCAGATTGTATGCTATTTTTGGAGATGCAGCATTTTGATCTTGAAAAGCATTTTTGGTTTTTAGACTCGAATAGATTGAGTGGTTTCTCAGGTTAAATAAATGCTCAGGGTTTGTATTTTCATGTATCGCATTTGGTAATAGTAATTTATATAATATGTCATGGGATTGAAGTGTCCATTTATAGAAACTACTAGTCTTGACTGTTTCCCAGCTATGAATTTTAATCTCTATTTTTATATTCCAGTTTCAGTTTCAATATTACTATTGTGTATACACACTCATAGGACTGCTAAGAATAGCAAACTATCCTCTGTATAGTCGAGATTTACATTTCGGGGGTATCTTAACTGTTTCTTAAAATTAATTTTTATTCCCTATAGTCATTGACAGAGTGTCATCAGGTATTCATAAGGTAATTGTTACTTGACAGGATACTTTTGCTTCGTAGGAGTGTTACTGGTTTGTTTCTGCAGTAGCATATGTTTGTAGTTGGCATGGACCAGACCAACTCAGCCTTTTTTTTTTTTTTGCAGAATACTGGTTGTTTCCTCACAGGGTTAGAATACCTTCCTTCCTCCTCCTTTCTCCCAAAACTGAAATCAGCTTCAGAAGGGAGTCTTTGGCTTGTGAATCAAGACTTTAATTATAGGCTTTCTTCTTTTGAAAGACAGTTTCCTTTTTCTGCAGTTGTTCTTTGGGTGGAGTGCATGCACGTGTGTGTGTGTGTGTGTGTGTGTGTGTGTTCGCGCGCGCGCACACACAGGCGCGTGCGCAGGCACGCCTGCTTGTAGCATTTGGATCTGTGCAGCACGTTGGCTTTCTAGACATCCTTTGTATAGTAACAGCATGTGCAGAGGGGCTGGCAGCCTGTAAAACAGTTTTTTCTCCTCTTCCCCCTTCTCTCAACCTTACTCCCTCCCTAGATCTGGTGACATTACATAGATAAATGTGCTGGCTAGGAAAGCAGCAGAAGGAATTGAATGTCTGCCAAAAATTTGCAGCATGAAACCAAACTGGCTGCTTCAGCCTCGCTTTCCTGATCTCTTATTGTGTGTGTGCAGTCTACACTTGTCAGGGCTTTCCTTGTTGAGCGTTACGTCACTGTTCTCCACCCTGTCTTTTCTTTTGAAGAGCTACTGTCCTCAGGCTTCAAACTTGTTAAACACTTAAGGCTTTATTTATACTATTATGGTGGTGATATTGAAGATGAAACATATTTAAGTCTGAAAGAGAAATTTTAATTTGATGAATATCGACTTAGGTATGTATGTGTACATGTGCGCACATGTGTTTCTGGGGAATATTATGATAGTGTAGAGAAGATAAGGTACTGGTAACCACCTGAAATTATTACATTGCTTAACAAAAATTCTTCAGCAAGAGAGACATTTTCTTAAAGGACCTTGAAGACAGCTTAGAGAGGTATTGATTTTTAACTGTTGATCAGCATTGCAAGGAGACATTTCTAGAATAGAAGTGATTTAATTTATTTACTGTATGTTGAATTAAAGAAGATAATATGAGACCTTTAAATTTGGGGTTCTTAGTTTTAAGATTGCTCATAAAGTTGAGGATCTAGACTGTGCAAAATGTGTCCGTGATTTCAGAGAAAAAAATTAGTTTTTATTCTTTTCCACAGTTTGGTGAAACTGCTTAAATCCATGTCTAAAGAAAAGGTTTTGGCTATTAAAGCATTACATAGTCCTTAAAAAAATAAAGTAAGGTCCTACTTTTTTTTCTAAATCCTTTAGTCTTATTATGATTTAGTAAAGTATAATTTTGAATATACCTTTAACTATAGTATTTTTCGTTGCATTTGTTCCTTATCACATGCTATTCTGTATTGTAATGTATTTTTAATGCATGTTTTATTTTTACAATTAGATTGTAAGACCCAGCAGTAGGGAACCAGTTTTGTTATATCTTGTTTCTCTAGCATCTAACTCAGTGTCCTTATGTATGAGAGATACTATGGATAATGGTATGTGGAAGTAACACTGAATATGAGAATAATGTGAGGCCGTTTCACAAGCTGACTTAGTCATCTAAGGCTCCCCAAACAGAATACCATAGACTGGATGGCTTAAAAAATAAGAATTTATTTTCTCACAGTTCTGGAAGCTAGAAGTTCGAGATCAAGATGCTGGCACAGTTGGTTTCTCCTGAGCCATCTCTCCTTGTCTTGCAGATGGCCACATTCTTGCTGCATTTGACATGACCTTTTCTCTGGGTATAGACATCTGCCCCCCGCCCCCCATGTCTCTTCCACCTCTTACAATACACTAGGCTTATAGGATTAGGGCCCCACCCTTGTGACCTCTCTTAACCTTAATTACTCCTTAGAAGCGATCTCTCTTAAGGGTTTGGGCTTAAACATCTGAATTCTGTGGGGAATACAGTCCAGTCCATAACACTTGAAGATAGACAGATATGCCAGGTTATTATGCTATTAGATAACATGTCAGTAAAATTACAGTAAGGGAAACAGAAACCATGAGTGACTGTAGTACAGGGAATTGATAAAGCAGATGTTGAAGTGACAAAGTGGGAACATTGAAGTGACACAGAGGTAATAACTTCCTTAAGCAGCCACCACTACTAGGGCTGGAGGAACAAAAGAAAGAGATTTGGGTTCTTAGAACCTAGAGGTTTAGAGGAGGGGCCCCATGGAGCTGGGGTTCAGACCTTTGAAGAGGTCTCACTGCTTGGTTGCTTTTAAAACCTTAGAGAGGGCCTGCACAAAGGTTGGGACGCAAGCCTCCCAAGAGGATATGTTGCTCTGCTGTGGCTGGTACTTCTGAGGGAACATGATGAAGCTAGTTTTATGAGAAATCAGTCTTCTGTAGGAAGCTGAAGACTGCCAGCAACTGTTGCTGCTGGGAAAAAGGACCCATGCTAGGGTGACACTGGCAGGAAGAGGAAAGTGTCTGGAAGGAGCAAGTCCATTCTTTTGTCATCATCTTGTCTCCCTCTAGTGTTCCCTATTGGTGGAGCCTAATGGAAGGCGGCTGACAGAGGAGAAATGACATAATGCGTTCTGAGCCTAGCACCACAAAGCAGAGTAAGGGCGAGCTTGGAATTGAGAGACAACAGCTTCATAGCTGGCACAGATATTATTGGTGGGAGTACAGCCTCTGTAAAATCCAATTTGGCAATATGTATCAAAAATCTTAGAAATGTGTAAATCTTTTGACCTAGCAATTGTAGTTCAAGAAATATATCTTAAGGAAAATAATCCAAAAAGTGCACAAAGATGTATGTATGTACAAGGATTTTTTAAAAAATTTAAATGTTTATTCATTTGAGAGAGACAGAACATAAGCAGGGGAGGGACAGAGAAAGAGGGAGAATCTGAAGCAGGTTCCAGGGTCTGAGTTGTCAGCAACAAGCCCGTCGTGGGGCTCCAGCCCACAAACCTTGAGATCATGACCTGAGCCGAAGTCGGAAGCTTAACTGACTAAGCCACCCAGGCGCCCCTTTGGGTGTTTGATTACAGTATTGAACGTGATAAAAAACATTAGAAGTGTTAAATGTTTATCTATTTGGGATTGGTTAAATTATCTTACACATGTAGTGAAATGTTATATAGCCATTAGAAACATGAGGCTGACTTGGATTGATTGATGTGGAAGTAAATTTAACAAAACAGATTATATGCTATATGTAGTATGGATTTCTTTCTTCTTTCTTTCTTTCTTTCTTTCTTTCTTTCTTTCTTTCTTTCTTTCTTTCTTTCAATATATAGGGAAAGTTGAGGAAAAAATACATAAAAAAGAGAGCACAATGCCAAGTTGAAGAGTGCAGGCTTTGGAGCCAGGCAGCTTGGGCTTTGTATGTGGACTCTGCCACTTTTTATGACCTTGGGTAAATTAGTCTTTCTGGGTCTGTTTTCTTACCTGGAAGATGGTGATAGTAGTACATACTCCATAGGGTAGTTGTTAAGTCTAAAAGTGTTAATATTTATAAAGCATATGTAGCTGCTTCAAGTGCTCATTAACATTAGGTATATATAATATATAGAGGAGGAAGAGAAAGATTAGAAGTTTACTGTTTTTTCTTTTTTTTTTTAAAGTTTTTTTTTTTTAATGTTTATTTTTGAGAGACAGACAGACAGGCTGTGAGTGGAGGAGAGGCAGAGAGAGAGGGAGACACAGAATCTGAAGCAGGCTCCAGGCTCTGAGCTGTCAGCACAGAGCCTGATGTGGGGCTCGAATTCACAAACTGCGAGATCATGACCCAAGCCGAAGTCAGACACTTAGCTGACTGAGCCACCCAGGTGCCCCTCTTTTTTATTTTATTTTTAAAATTTTATTTATTTATTTTGAGAGAGAGAGAATCCCAGGCAGGCTCCACCCTGTCAGCACAGAGTGCAATGTGGAGCTCGATCTCATGAACCAGGGATCATGACCTGAGCCGAAATCAAGTTGGACACTTAACCGACTGAGCCACCCAGGTGCCCCTCTCCCTTTCTTTATTATCTAATTTTTAAGGTGAGAATATCATGATTTTGTAATTAGAATAAACAGTAAAGTTTTTCTGTTATAACTGAAAATGATGAAGCTGGCAAAGACACATTCAGTATTTCATTACTTTTGGAAGTCCTGATACTAACCTCGCATGCTTTATGGGTAGAATAGCACTTCCCACTGCAGCCTAGATGCATCTGACAACTGAGGCTTGTCTTTTGACAAGATCCTTATTCCTCATGGGAAAACTTCATTCTTTTCTCAGGTCCCTACAAATGCTCAGGGACTTGCATTATTTTGATGCTTCTGACTAGGTTCCTGAGGCCTCCGTCTTACTTTTGCCTTGGTTCCTTGGGTGAGTTCTCTTAGCTCTGCTTAGAACCAAACTTAGTGCTGTGAATAATGCTAGTCTTTGAAGAAGGCAGGAGAATCTCTGGTCAGTCATATGTATATGTATATGTATATGTATATGTATATGTATATGTATATGTATATGTATATGTATATGTATATATATATACACAGACACAAGTTTAAATCCTGCCACACCATTTTGTTAATAAATAGTATCACTAATTGCCAGTAATGGAAACTCAACACTTACCATCTCTAAAGTCTCTTTTTCAAAAAATGAATTTATCTGTAGGTTGTTTACTTGGGTGAGTGAGTTAAAACTCTTTTGTGAGTTGGACTTGGAGTACCTGACTTTGAATAATTTTATTTACTTTATTAGTCACGTATAGCCTTTGGCAATGATTTTTATCTTTGGTAAAATGAGTATACAGTTGACCCTTGAACAACACAGGTTTGAGCTGTCCGGGTCCACTTTTTTGCAGGTTTTTTTGATAAATACAGTATGGTAGTGTAAAGCATATTTTCTCTTCCTTATGATTTCCTTCCTTCCTTCCTTCCTTCCTTCCTTCCTTCCTTCCTTCCTTCCTTCCTTCCTTCCTGGTTTTATTTTTAAGTAATCTCTACATCCAACATGGGGCTTGAACTCACAACCCTGAGATCAAGAGTCATATGCTCTATTGACTGAGGCAGCCAGGCCCTCCGACCCCTTATAATTTCCTTAATAAGGTTTTCTTTTCTTTAGCTTATTTTATTGTAAAAATACAGTATGTAATACATATAACATACAAAGTATGTATTAAATGACTGTTTATGTTATTGGTGAGGCTTTCAGTCAGCAGTAGGCTTTTAGTAATTAAGTTTTGGGGAAGTCCAGAGTTATACATGGATTTTTGTATAGGGTCCATGCCTCTAACCCCTGTATTCAAGGGTCAGCTGTATAATGTTTTTTGAAGTTCCCTTCCACTTCCACAGACCATGATTCTGATGGTAGCAGAATACTATGTATCAGTTATTATTTTTGGTAGGTCTTGAAGAAAATGATGCTATTTGCCAATTTATTCAAACCATTACTTCTTTTAGATGTCAGTTTGGCCAAAATAAATGCCTACAGTTTCAGTTTCTTAAAATTGCAACGAATAGGAAAGTCTTGTTGAACATCTTGTTCCTTCTAAACCATTATTTCATACATTTGTAGCATAAAAAATACTCCCATATTAATACTCCTAATCTCAAGTACTACTAAAGACTTTTCTAAATGTGGGTAGTGCACAGTATGGTAAATGTGTCTTAATGCAATCATGTAGATAAGTACCATATATAGAAAATATATTAGTCCACACAAAATTTTCATCACCTTGCCTTTTTTGGGATGTTAAAACAAAACAAAATCTTGTCCTGACTTAAAAAGTGGCAACTGGTTACTTAACAAAGATGAGCTTTGAAGGATAGATACAGTTTTGAAAGGGATATAGGAAATCCACATTTATTAGATACCTCTTATGTTTGAGTTACACTCCCATATCTTTATCCCATTTAATCTTTACGGTAACTTGAAAGGTAGGTATATTGTACCATTTTACACCAAAGAGGTTAACTTACATAGGCAAAGTGATGCCGTAAGTGGCAGAACTCAGTCTTTCTCTAAGCTCTGCTGAGCTGATTCCTAGTGGGAGGAATACAAAGAACTTTGAGGGGAATGGTAAGATAACCAGGAGAAAGAGCATAAAATGTGATCTCTGAAGACAAGTGAATAGATTGGGAGAAGAGAAAGATAGTATGAAAAAACTAGTTTGGTATATGGTGGAAGGAATTGAATACCAAACCATAGGAGTTAGCATTTGGGATATGTTTTATAAGTTTTGAGCCAGCATGGTAACTAGATTTTAAAAATAGTATTTTAGGGGTGCCTGCCTGGCTCAGCCAGTTAAGCTTCCTACTCTTGGTTTCAGCTCAGGTCATGATTTCGCAGTTTGTGAGATTGAGCCCTACATCAGGCTCTGTGCTGACAGTGTGGAGCCTGCTTGGGATTTTCTCTCTCCCTTGCTACTCTGTGCTCCTCTCCCATGCGCACATGTGTGCTTCTGTGCACGTTCTCTCTCTCTCTCTCTCTCTCTCTCTCAAAATAAATAAACTTAAAAATCTATATGTATTTTAAAAAATAGTATTTAAGGGGCTTCATCTGGAAGCAGTGTGCAGAAGAAAAATCAAAGAAAGGCTAGAGTCAGTCCATGTAGAAGATTGCACATGGTGATGTGACTCTGAATTAGGGAAGAGCCATACTTACATAAAACAAACTAAAATAGAAAGTAAAGGACCACAAAGGGAAGGAGAAGCAGTAATAATTTGGCAGTATCTTATTTGGGTGAATGAAGAGAATGATTTATTACTGACAAACAGAAAGTGGAACTTTCAATTTAATTGATGAATATGGGAAAGAAAGATAACTCTTTACAATTTCTTAGCATAGAATTGAAGTTCAGCAAATATGCACATTGTTATTTTTTAGTTTTTTAAAATGTTTTATTTATTTTGAGAGACAGAGAGAGAGAGAGTGAGTGTGGGCGAGGGGCAGAGAGGGAGACACAGAATCCAAAGCAGGCTCTGGGCTTTGAGCTGTCAGCACAGAGCCTGACTTGGAGCTCAAACTCAAGAGCCATGAGATTATGACCTGAGCCGAAGTCAGACGCTTAACTGACTGAAACCCAGGTGCCTGGCACATTGTTATTTTTGATGTCACCTCTGATTAGGAAAGGGAAAATTGTTATAGTATCTTGACAGATGATTGCTATCTCATCTAAATTTATGGTAATGTGTATATGTAGTAAAAGTGTAGGTTGAAATTGATTATTACTATTCTAATTATATCATTAACTTATTTTACCAATAATCTTGTTGTGTCTAATTGTACAAGTCATTGAATGGACTCATCAAAATAAGAATGAATTCAATTTAGTACTCCTCTTAAAAGCTTTGTAATGGCTAATGGGTTATGTTGGAACTGATTAAAATTATACAAGATTACCTTATTGTAGACTATTAATAATGAAAAATGGGCTCTTTTCCAGGCCTTTTATGTTGTTTTATTATTATATGTATTTTGCAACTGTATACTTTGGAGGAAAATGTTTAATAAGCAGCCATGGAGTACTCTTTTTTTTTTTTTTTTCTGTTTATGTATTTTTGATGAAGAGAGCACAAGCTGGGAAGGGACAGAGAGAGGGGGAGACAGAGGACATGAAGTGGGCTCTGGACTGAGAACGGAGAGTCTGATGGGGGGCTTGAACCACAAACTGTGAGATCATGACCTGAGTTGAGGTCAGTTAGGACACTTAACTAACTGAGCCACCTAGGTGTCCCTGCCATGGAGTGCTTGATAGTATATGGGGTGCTGACAAATTTAAAGAGATTAAATCCTACCCAAGTACAGCTCCTCTGAAGATTACTGAATCTTAGAGGAGAGGCTTTGAGTAAGAATTGATAAACTTATTTGGGGCTAAGCATGATTTTGTTGTATTTTAATTTCATTGAATTCTTGAAATTTAGCACACAGAATTTAGTACATAACTGTGTGCAAGGTACTTAAGAGGTGAATTAAGATGTCTAGCGTGATATCTGCTTAGCTAGTGCTGTCTTTCTGGAAAAGATCAAGGAAAGCTAAATTCTGAACTATCATAAAGGATTTGGGAGGAGCAGGAGTTCATCTAAGGCCATTAGTAGTGAAGACATGAAGCACTGGGTAAAACCGAGAGGAAGGTTTGCCTGAGGAGAAGAGAACGCTGTATTAGAATGTTCAGCTTTCTCAACAAAGTATCTTCCAACAAAGCATTAATTTCCTAACGTGAGCTTTGTGTGCTCTTACAGTATCAGAAATAAGTAATTGTGTAGATATCCTCTCAGAAGACTTACTTTTGAATTTTTTGGGATGTAAGTGGATAATGGGAGTAGTATTTAACTGTTTTCTAATTATTTTGTGTGGATTTTGTTTTGTATTTATTGACATAAGTGCTTTGAATTAGGTGGGTGGATTTGAGAGGGGCTTATGATGTTTCATGCAGAGTAACCTGGCTGGATTAGATACATAGCAGTCAAAAAGAGGTTTTAGTTGGTAATTTAGCAGTGCATGATAGATTTTAATTCTTAAAAAAAAATATTTTTTTTAGTGTTTGCTTATATTTGAGAGAGAGACAGAGAGACCATGTGTGGGGGAGAGAGGGAGACAGAATCTGAAGCAGGCACCAGGCTCTGAGCTGTCAGTACAGAGCCTAATGTGGAGCTTCAACTCATGAGCCGTGAGATCATGACCTGAGCTGAAGTCGGACACTTCACCAACGGAGTCACCCAGGTGCCCGTAGATAGATTTTAATTCTTAGACTTGTCTTGTAAGAAAAATATTAAGGTGTAAGGGTGACCTATTTTTATTTAGTTGGATTAAAAGGTGAAACTAACTTTGATGTGCGTATAGTGAGAATAAAATGGCTGACCTTTAAATTCAGTAGCCAGAATTTACTATTAGTAATTAATTTTGGGGGGGGGGATTAAAGTGGTATTTCTAAGTCTAATCACTGTAGTCAAGATGAACATAATAAGGGGTTCCATGGGAACAGTTAAAAGAACAGGTTTTGAAAATGAAGACAGATTATAAGTAGTTGCCTCTCTGTGTGACAGGGTTTTTTGTTTTTTTGTTTTGTTTTTGAGAGAGTAAGAGCACAGGAGCAGGGTGGTCAGGAGGACAGGGGAGGAGAGGTGGAGGGAGAGGAAGAGGAATCTTAAGCAGGCTCCATGCTGCGTGTGGAGTCCCACACAGGGCTTGATCTCACCACCACGAGATCATGACCTGAGTCCAAATCAAGAATTGGACGCTTAACCAACCAAGCCACCCAGACATCCCTCACTGTGTGAGTTTTGACCTATTATTACTTAAATCATGTGACCTGTGAGACTGAAACATACCACTTAAGTTTTTAGTTCAATTTTTTATTGTAAAATTTACCATTTTAAACATTTTTAGTGTATAATTGAGGGGCATGAAGTATATTCACAGTTCTTTGAAACCATTAATACTGCCCATTTCTAGAACTTTTTTTTATCATTTCAAAGTCTGTATTCATTAAACAGTAACTTCCCCATTTCTTCCTTTTTTCCAGCTTCTGATAACCTCTTTTCTACATTCAGCCTGTATGATTTTAACTATTCTAGGTTCCTCACATAAGTGGAATTAAACAGTATTTGTTCTTTTGGTATACCACTTGATTTTTTAAAAAACGAGTTGCAGTAATTATAGATGAACGTTGTTTTTAATGAGGTATTTATAATTTTTTATAGATTTTTTTTATTTAAATGAATGATGTGACCATTATTGCTTTAGTGCATCTTTGGGTATTATAGCAAGTCCTATATGAATTATGTGCTTCCATATTCTTAATGTTAGCTATGTTAATTTGTCTCAATAATTTCCAGTGTCCATAAAACCTGAGAAAATTTGTAGCTTTTAAGAAATCACACATCTTTATTGCCTGATAGCTTATGAAATGATCTCTTAGAGGTTTCTGAAGTCATAAGTCTAAATTTACACGTGCAGTCTTTTTACTTGAAAATTCTGGTGGTCATAAATTCTAGAACTTATTCAGTTCTGTCTTGAAAGAACTAGAAATAATTACATAGAACAAAACAGATTCTTGACTATTCTTTATGTCAGTGTTTAAGAACGAAGACAAGATGTTTTGAGTTCCTCAGAAGATATTAGAAAATGGAGACAATGACAAGTGGATAATGGCTTCAAAAAAATTAAAGACAAGTTTTTGGGGGGAAATGAAAATTCGACTTTCAGATTGGAATATCTCATAATACAGAAATATTGAAGATATTCTAAATGATTATATCTAAAAATTCTTTTCTTTCATGGTATCAACCTCATGTAGCAGAGCTCATTGGGCAAAATTTTTGCTGTTTTTGTTTTTAAAAGTTATTTCCAAAAGCTCATGTCAGAATGCTGGCTGCTCAACCGGCTGTTTACTTATCAAGAGCATCTACTTTGCCTCAATGCTGCCATCTGGCGATTATTATGGAGATCGCAGCATGTGCTTAAGGCACCCTAAGAGATGCAAGGTGCAATCTAAGTGCTTTCTGCCACAAATCTCCCCGTTTTTGAGAAATTGAATAAAAGTGGGTTGTGTGGCAGAAATCTTAATTTGGTTATTGAGGCCATGAGATTACTTTGTGAGATTACTTTGTAAACAGAACATTTATATATTATTAAGATGCACATATCTTTATCAGGCTCTTGCCAACTCATTGTTCTAAGATAGTATTTTTGTTATTTATTTTTATTTCTACAAGGTAATTTAAGGTATTGAATGCTTATTGGATGCATACTGTTTGTTAGACACTGTTCTTACTGGATCCTATAGTACTGTTGACAGTATTAGCAATACAGTCGTGAACAAACACATGGAAATCAGAACTTTCATAGAATTTATATTTAGTGGGGGACAAATAATAAGATACACACGCACATGCATGTGCATAATATGTTAATTAATGAAAAGGGTTAAGGAGAAGAAATAAAGCAAGAAAGGGGGATACAAATTATTGTGGTTGGTGAGTTGTTTTGAAATGTTAGATGCAGTGGTCAAAGAAAGCCTTACCAAGCAGGGGACTTTTGAGTAAAGATTGGAAAGATCTGGGGAAGAGCATGCAGATAGAAGGAAAGCAAATGCAAAGGCCCTGTGATTGGGACATCTGACTTGCAAGCTAGGAAGCTGGAGTAGAATGTAAGAGGAAGAGGGCAATAGAACATGAGGTCAGAGGGGTGTAATTGTGTATTTATATGTGGGGGTACAAGTCACATAAGGCCTTGTAGTTCATTTGGCATGTAATCTGAGATGGAAGGTTCTGGACTGGATGGAGGGTTTGGGGCAGCCGAGTGAGGTGCTCTGATTTACCTTTTAACAGGTTCACTCGGGCTGCTGTGTTTAATGGTATGTAAAGTCATTTGCTACAAACTTTTTTTCTTGTTTTATTAGCTGTAGGAACAGGTTCACTTTATATAGATATGAGAACAGTAGGCTTTAAGACTTAGTGTGGACAGATTTGGGAACAGCAATTGTATGTCATGGTGCATATCTCTGCACAGGTTTTTAAAAACTGTATTCATAGGTTATCAGTTATTCTTTGTGATACAGAATAATTGAAATCAGCTTGTAGAGTTTCACTTGGAAAATGGTATTAATATCTCTTCACTGTCCTAAAATCACCCCAGTACATTTTCAGATTCAAATCTTATAGTAAACCCAATGTAGTTTTAGCCCCTTTCTTATTTATTTTCATGCTTCTTAATATTTTAGGAATGAGAATGATCTGGAGTTGTAATTTTTTACGTTCTATTTAGGCATATTCTAAAACAAATCACACAATTACTGATCAGCAGTGCTGTTTGATCAAAGAAAAACTCATAGATTTATGTTGTAACCTAGATAATATGTTTAAACCACTTTTTTGGCTTGTATTCTTATCAGCTAAAATGACCAATCTTCAGAGTAGTAGTATCTTTCCCAAATTGCATTTAAAATCCTGAAATTACCAATTAAGATACAGTCATTGCTAGTAATAGTATTTCTCTGTGGATTTAGTTTTGTTTTGGTAGCTGAAAAATTTATCATATTTGTGCTTGGTTCTGTGATGCCAAAGAGTAAATATCTTCAATGTGAAATGTGTAGGTGAGGGAAATTATAGCTGTACCCTCTGTATTACTGACAACTCTCTTTGTAATTTGAGTCTGTTTGGACCACTGTCTTTATTTGACTTAACAGATATCTTTTCAGCTTATGTCTTATTTTCACACTGTGCATATCAATACTGAATAACTAAATTGTACACCTGAAACTAATATTACACAGTATGTTAACTGAAATTTAAATAAAAACTTTAAAAATATCAATATTGTTTAAACTTAGGTAAGATTTCATACTGAGAACAATCAGCAAATTGTTTTGTCTAGTAAGTAGGCAAGGTCTAAGACTGTGGTCATTTGATAAGAATCAAAATAATTGAGTTAAACTATCTACACAGCTCTAAGTAGCCAGGCAGCTAGTTTGTCTAAATCACTCCCCTCCTCCCCTCACCAACTTTAATGAACACTTAAATGACATCAGTTATTTTGTTTTGAGATAGATAAAATCTAGTAATATGAAGTGATTGATCACATATAAAAATATTAACAGCAGTAATATTACAGAGATTATACAAGAATATATAGGGATAGTTTTGCTAAGGATTTCTTACGTATGATTTTAAATAACATTTTCTGTCATTGGGAACTGTATTTTCTAGATGATAAAGACACATATTTAAAAACACAAATTGCTCTGTCACTTTTAATTTTCGAACTGTTTTCCTGTGCTGAAGAATAACAATAATTTGTTTTTCAGACTTTCTCTTTTCTTCATCCTTGTATGTTTGCTCCCTTAAGTATGATATAATCTCCCTTACATATAATCTAATCCTAAAAGTAGCAGCAGATTAACCAAGTACTTTGCTATTACTAATGTTATTAATTATGGTAACTGAGTTTGAATCATAATACTATTCCTACTCTGCCCTACAGCTTCTTATAATGTAGACTTCTTCTCCACTATGACTGTAGGTTACACAGGATTCTTTATCTGAACCCAAGTTGTTCTTTTTGTAACCAGACTGCTGAAGTAATATAATATACTTTATATGTGAAAGTGGTACCGGTTTAGCACTAGTAGGTCATTACGTTGAATTATAACCTTATGTCCATATGCCACTAGTAGAGCTACTTTTTCATACTCTTACCCTATTGTAAAAGGAGGGTGGGGGTGGGGAGAGACCCAAGAAGAAGAATTGACACATTGGTCACACATTGGTCTTCACAGCCTCTAAGATGATTTTTGTTCCTTTATTGAACAAATTCTTCTGACGTGAAGTTCTTCCCATCTGCTTTTTAAAAAGTGTGTAGTGGGGGCACCTGGGTGGCTCAGTTAAGTATCTGACTTTGACCCAGGTTATGATCTTGTAGTTCCTGGGTTCGAGCGTCGCATTGGGCTCTGTGCTGACAGCTCAGAGCCTGGAGCCTTCTTTGGATTCTGTTGTCTGCCTCTCTCTTTGCCCGTCCCCCCACCTCGTGTGCACACGTGTGTGCGCTCTCTCTCTCTCTCAAAAATAAACAAACATTAGGGGCACCTGGGTGGCTCAGTTGGTTAAGCGTCCGACTTCAACTCAGGTCATGATCTCACAGTTTGTGAGTTCGAGCCCCGCATCGGGCTCTGTGCTGACAGCTCAGAGCCTGGAGCCTTCTTTGGATTCTGTTGTCTGCCTCTCTCTTTGCCCGTCCCCCCACCTCGTGTGCACACGTGTGTGCGCTCTCTCTCTCTCTCTCAAAAATAAACAAACATTAGGGGCACCTGGGTGGCTCAGTTGGTTAAGCGTCCGACTTCAACTCAGGTCATGATCTCACAGTTTGTGAGTTCGAGCCCCGCATCGGGCTCTGTGCTGACAGCTCAGAGCCTGGAACCTGCTTCAGATTCTGTGTCTCCCTCTCTCTCTGCCCCTCCCCTGCTCATGTTCTGTCTCTCTCTGCCTCTCAATAAATAAACGTTAAAAAGAAAAAGTTAAAAACATAAAAATAAAAAGTTTTCTCTAAAACTTCAGAAAAGTTTTTGCAAAACCTCCCTATTCTTGGGTGCAATCATCATTTTTGCTGACTTGAACACATTTATACGATTCTTCTAAAATCACGCATTCCCAGCTTCTTGACTTCTTAATTTTTTTTTAAGTGTTTGTTTATTTTTGAGAGAGAAGGGGAGAGGGGCAGACAGAGAGAGAGAGAGGAACAGAGGATTTGAAGCAGGCCCTGTGTTGACTGCAGAGAGCCTAACACATGGCTTGAACCCATGAACCATGAGATCATGACCTGAGCTGAAGTTGAACACTTAACTTACTGAACCATCCAGGCTCCCCTTGCCTTCTTAATTTCTTTGTCTTTAATTATACTTTTTTCTGTCATCAGCTAGAGTGTTAACTTTATGAAAGTTGAGACTTTGGCTGCCTTTTTCACCATTGTTCCCTCAAATGTCTGTAATAGTGCTTACTAAATATTAAAGAATTCATGCACATTTGCCATTGGAGGTTTCCTTTATTAGCTAGGACTTTAGACTTAGAAATCACAAATTCTAAAGTTTCCCTGTGGACCCCAGTCTTCAATCCTTTTTTCTTCCTGTGGACCTTTGTTTTCATTTCATCAGATTTCCATGGTACTTTAATTCCAGACACTTTTTATCAACCCCCACCTGCTTATGATCCAGCCTCAACGTTGTGTCCCACCGTTTTAGTTGACCCTTCTTAACGCAGCACTCTGACCCCTGTGTAGTCAAAAATTCATATATAACTTTTGGCTCCACAAAACTAAATAGCCTGCTGTTAACCTGAAGCTTTACCAATAATGTAAATAGTTAATTAGCACATATTTTGTATGTTATATAATTATATACTATATTCTTATAATAGAGTAAGTTAGAGAAAACAAAATCATAAAATAGAGGCGCCTGGGTGTTTCAGTAGGTTAAGCATCCAATTCTTGATTTCGACTTGGGTCATGATGTCATGGTTCGAGAGATCGATCCCCCCTTGCACTGACAGTGCGGAGCCTGCTTGGGATTTTCTCTCCTTCTCTGTCCCTCCCACCAAGAAAAAAGTAAAAAGTAAAAATCATAAGGTAACAACATACACTTGTAAAAAACCCACTTATAAGTGGACCCAGATTGTTCAAACCATGTTGTTCAAAGGTCAGCTGTGTTTGCATTTGCATTCTAGTAGACTTTACCCTTTGGCTTATCTCATCAGTCTACAGCTCTCTGATTTTATCAGTCCAAGGCTGCAGAGGAGTTAAGGAAAGATGTAGAACTATTCTGATTGGAAACACTACAAATTACACTTTCTGATCTTAGCTGTGTGGTTAGGGCTGATTGACAGTTTTATTTTCCATCACTAATTGATTCTCTATCATCTTCCACACGGAGACTTCCAGCCTTTTTTTTTTTTTTTTTTTTTTTTTTTTTTTTGCTTTTTGTAAATGCCCAAACTCATACTGGTCTACTTCTGTTTAAGTAAGTGACATTGTCTTCTATTTTAGTGAAGAGATAGAGGCCATTTTGTAGGAACTCCATCAACTTTTCTCTCTTCTATTTTGAATTTATTCTCTATGTTAATAACATATTTTTCTGATTCTTTCTTGCCTGAAAAATGTGTGTCCACTTTCCATTTTGATAGGAGGGTTTTTTTTCTGCTATCTTTGCTCTTAGACCCAGCCAGTCTCACTTGTCAGTTTTCTCAGTCAGCTTTCACTTTCTCCTGCTCTATCCAGCCAATTCCTGTCCCACTTTTGGCAGGCAATTTTTATTTCCTATTTTCCAGAAATAATGAATCTGTCAGAAATGAGCACCCTCAGCATTTCCCTTTTCCCACCATATCCCACCTACAAATAGTGTGCATTGATACCATCCTATACTATGAAGGGCAGTCCCTTTATCCCTGCTTTAAAATTCGTCCTTTTTTCAAAACCAGTATTAATTATCCAGTAGAACTTTCTGTAATGATGGAATTGTTCTATATTTGTATTGTCCAGTACCATAATCACTAGCCATATGTGAATGTTGAGCACTAGAAATGTAGCTAGTGTGACCAAGGAATTAAATTTATTTTATTTCAGATTTAAATAGCCACATGGTTTAGGGTCTACCATGTTGAATAGTATAGCTCTAAACCTTAACCATAAAATATGTTCCTGTTATTTCTTGTTTCTTGAATCTCTCTGACCATGTGTGTCGTCTTCTCCACATTTAAATAGGTTTAGTCTTTTGCATCTTAAATACCTAGAACACATAAAAACCTTTTGCCATTTTTTTAAGCCATATCTTGTCTGTTTTCTGTCCCTTCATGGCAGTTTCTTGGTTCCTATGACTTTAGCTCTTATCCTGTCATAGGATAAGACAAATCCTATCCTGAGAAAGGCTCACTATTAGGGAGGTCTCCAACTATTTCTCAGTTGTGCAATCCAGTAGATATTTTATCTTCCCCAAATTGATTGTTGGTTGCTCTCTGCTTCTTGAAATTCTTGTGTTAGGACTTCCTCTTCGTTCTGTTTTCCCTCAGACTGGTCCTTTCTTGTCCCCCCTCTTCCCCTGCCCCCATACTCTTCTGCTTAGACTTTGTCTCACTTCTCCAATCCCCTCTCCTTGTTCATTTTTACTACAACTTCCCTCCTCTTGCTCACCAGGTGCTGTCAGTTATCACCTACATGTTGCTGCCTTTTAAATCTCTCTAGCCTATTCTAATTTCCAAACTCCAGTGTTGCCTTCATGAAGCCACCATCCAGGTCAAGAAAAAGAACATTATCAGCACCTCAGAGTCCCTTTCCAATTCACTGCCTCTTCTTTTCTCTCTAAAGGTAACTGCTGTCTCAACTTATAACTATATAGAACTGTTTTAGAACTTTATATAAATAAAATGATACAGTACGTAGTCTTCTGCGTCTTTTCTCTCATTCAGCATTGTTTGTAATAGTCACCCACGTTGTTAACTGTTATTTTCATTACTGTTTAATACTCTATGGATATAGCACAATTTATCTGTACACCCATTGCTGGTTATTTGGGTAATTTTTTGTTTGAGTAAATTTTGTTATGAATAATGCTGTTCTTACCATTTTTGTGTATGTTTTATTGTACATATGTGTGTGTGCTTCATTTGGTGGATATATTGCTAGGAATGGAAGTGCTGAGTCATATGATATGCCTTTAATTTTAGTGAATACTGTCAAATCGTTTTCAGAGTAGTTTTGTCAATTTATATTCCTATCAGCAGTGTTAAGAGTTCTGTTGTTCTAGTTTCTTATCAGCACTTAACTATTGCCAGTCTTTATAATTTTAGTTAGCCGTTCATGAAGCTCTACCTCCTTGATGGCTAATGGGTTGAGCATCTTTTCTTATGTTTATTGGCCATTTATTATTTACGTACCTGCTGTTGTCAAGTGCCTGGTGAAGACTTTTGCCTAGTTTTCTATTGAATTGTCTGTCTTTTACATACTGACAGGTAAGAGTTCTTAATATATTCTGGCTGTGAGCCATTTGTTAGTTAAATATGTTGTTAATATCTTCCATTCTGTGGCTGGTCTTCTCACTTAGTGTTTACTTCCAATTTCTACTCCTCAGTGAAGTCTTTCCTAACTTTACTCCCTGGTTCTTTTTTATATTCCTTTTTAAAGAAAGGATGTGGTAGTCTTTACCACAGCCACAATTATTAAGACAACTTCCAGCTTTTCATCTCTCATTTCGTCTCTTGGCTGAGCAATACTGTTAATTTGCTTGTGTTGGACATTATTGATGTACCATCCAACTCTTTCACTAATCCACTTCCTTTTCAGGATTTTTCCTCTAACAGCCACTTAAATTTTGGTATTCTGACCTTAGGTCTCTTCTTTCTACCTGTTCTCCATGAGAGAACTCCTCAATTTTGAGAATCTTTTTTTTTTTTTTTTTTTAATTTTTTTTTCAACGTTTTTTATTTATTTTTGGGACAGAGAGAGACAGAGCATGAACGGGGGAGGGGCAGAGAGAGAGGGAGACACAGAATCGGAAACAGGCTCCAGGCTCCAAGCCATCAGCCCAGAGCCTGACGCGGGGCTCGAACTCACGGACCGCGAGATCGTGACCTGGCTGAAGTCGGACGCTTAACCGACTGCGCCACCCAGGCGCCCCTCAATTTTGAGAATCTTAATGCCATTTTATAGGTATATGATTTCTAGATTATTTCCAGACTAACCATTCTCCTGGACTTCAGATTCCTGTATCACAAAGCCCATGGGCATTGCTACATAGATGCTCCATAGGCATTTTAAGCTCCATGAGTCAGTCCCAAACTAAGCTCATCCCCCTCCTCTCAAGCTTGATTCTATATTTTCTTTGAACACCTTCCCTGTCAAGTACCTCCAGAAGAACTTAAGTCTGGGAAACCTTTCCTTGCTACCCATTTCCCCCGCTTGATTCCTCTGTTGTTTCTCATTGTAACACTTCTGTAATAGCACTGACAGACATTTTATCTGTTTTCACCAGTTGTCTAAAAGAATCTTGAGTTCTTTATGCCTCTCTCCCATATAAGTGGTTGAGATTTGACTGAGATTGCCTCCAGCTAAACACATCTAAAATCAGACTCAGCATCTTTGGTTTTCTTCTGATTTTCTTCTTTAAAATGACTTACCTTTCACACCATCTTTTCATTAAGTCAGTCTTATTAAACTCATTTCCTTTTCTATTACCTTCCACAACTAGTTTATTTCTAAGTCCATAGCTGTTTTTTCTGTTCCATTTTTTTTAGCTTTGGTTCAGGTTCTTGTCTTCACCAGACTATTGTGGTCATTGTTTAAATGTTCTATCCATCTTTAGGTTTCTCCTCATTCATCTTTGATATTGCTACTGGATGTTTTGCTCAAATACAGGTGATTTTCTTTTGGTTCAGTAGCCTTCTATTGTTTTCTTCCTGCAGTGTAAAATCCAACTTTATAAGACATTCAGTGGCAGTCTTCACAAACTGAAGTGATCTACCCACCCTCTCTACTACCACTTATGACAGAAACCATATCCTTTAAGCACTGGCTTTAGCAGACTGCACACCTAAATTTATCTTATTTATGTTACCTGTACTGCCTTTCTCTCCATCCTTTGGGCTGGAGGGGAAGGGGGTAGCGTTGTAGAGCCACATGTAAGCCTAGGTTTAAACCCAGTTTTAACAATTGTTTTGTCTGTTGTCCTTGGACAAACTTCTCAAGATCCCATAGCCTAGTACTAGTACTTAATACATGTTATCTTCCTCTTTCAACCCTTCTCCTCTAAACCACAACTGAAATTTATCTTTTATACTTGTACAGAGTACTTATTGGTTGTCTCTTCTACCACTTAAGGTCTGCTGCCTTGTATGGTGTTTATTTCTGCACATTTTATCACTTCTCTGACACCACATACCTTTTAAGGTCTGATACTATGATTTCTTATGCCTAATTCAGTTGAATTTTTTGTTTTAGGTGAAGGATTTGCTTTGTCCAGTCCATATTGTGTCATTAAGTTTCTGAGTGAAAATGATGGTTGGTATGTGATTTTTTTGGACCAAAGTTGTCACTAGAAGGACTAGTTGTAAAGGCCCAGCCAAAGCAGGCTTTGTTAAAACTCCCTTACTTAGTTGGAAATTTAGGAGAGTGATACAGTTGTCTTGGTTACATGTAACTCTCATAGGAATTTAAAACTGTAATTTTAATGTCTTTGAAATAATACTGAAAATAAAGTACTCGTACCTGAGTGAATTGTTTTTTTTTCTTTGTAGCCTGTTGCTGAACCAATCCCCATCTGTAGTTTCTGTCTTGGTACAAAAGAACAAAACCGAGAAAAGAAGCCAGAAGAACTCATCTCCTGTGCCGACTGTGGCAACAGTGGTATGTAATCTCCTTTATTCCTTCTGATGTATGCTCTCAGGCAGGAGGGAAGTGTATTTAACTGAGATGGTATCCTTGATCCTTATAAAACAATACTTTGATGCTGGTTTTAGGTAACTGAGATGAATCTTCTAGGCGAGGGAGGGATTTAAATGTATAGTTGACATGTTTTATTCAGTTAATTTCAATCAGGTCTTAGTTTCGGATTTTTGTTTTTTATAAAAATCTTTCCACAGACTTATTTTTTCTTGTTGATCTTTATATTTGACTATCAAACATCTGTTCAAATCACAGCAATCAGTTTGAAATTATTGCTAGCTTCTTTAATAATCACTACTTATCTTTCTTGATTTATGCATCAGGCTTTATGAATAGAACGGGGATGATAACACGTTTGTTCTTCTTGATAGAAACTTACATGTGTCACATTGGGAAATGGAATGTTGACACTGCAATTTAGTGAGCTGTGTGAGATCCTGAGGTCTAAAAAAGATTTTGCAAAGACTCTTCTAGTTTGTCAATTCTAGAGATATTCTTGGTCTATATTTTCAGAACTTAAAAGTTTTTGTAGGAAGGCCTTAGTAAATCAACATTATCTCTGATCATTGGCTTAATTTTCAGTGTTTTATATCTATAACAACCATGATTTAGTCAAGAAACCAGAAATCACTGTAGATACTTCAAGAGGAAAGAAATTTAATGCGAGAACAAAATATTTGTGAAATTATTAGAAATGCTGAAGAGGAGAGCTCTAGGCTGGGCTTTAGGGACTGATCTTAGAATATCGCAGAAGTGATCCACCAGGGGAGTCACTATATCTGTCTCCATCTGGAAGAGGTGGAAGCAGGGGGCTACTGGGCTGTAGCTGGATATTGAAAGGCTGAATTTGGCCATCGCCACATTTACCTCTGGATGGCCACGAAGGTGAAAAGTGGCTGGGTACTGGCAGTACCAGAAGAAAAGTGGTCTTTGTTTCATTTCTCCCTTTCAAAAAGTCACTCAAACATCCAGTTGGTAGGAGTTAATTCATATCTAGAGCCAAGCTGTAAAAGAGTCTAGGAAGTACAGTTTTTAGCTTTTTGGTTTTTGTTGATAGAAGGCTTTAAAAGAAGGTGGGAAGGGATCTTGAGTGGTAGGTGACCATATTCCAGCATAATAATCACAAACCATAATGAACTTGGGATGGATTTTACAGTTAAATATAAACCATAAAATCATAAAATATTAGATAAAAATATAGTGACATGTCCTATAATGCATTGACTTCCAAACTATTTTAGTAGGAGCACCCTTAAGAAATTGTATGGGAGCCCAAATACATAAAACAGATAAAAATCTACTCAGGTGAGGTGGGAATAAAATGGGGGTGGAAGGAGAGTTGTGGTATACCCCTGTCTTCTAAGAAGCATTATATTTGGGGTGGTCTCTGAGTTCTTTGCAATTTGAAAACAGTAGAGGGAACTTTTAAAGAACTAGTAGAATAAATAACTATTGGTTATGTGTTGCTATAGAAGCAAACCACCCCAAAACATAGCAGCTAAAAGCAACAACAGTTTTTAATTCATGTTGTTCCTGTTAGGAATTTGGGAATGGTCTGCCTAAGTCATTTTTACTTGGAATCTTTCATGAGGTTGCAATCAAGATTTTAACTGGTACTCAGTTATCTGAAGGCTTCCATTCCATGATAACTCACTTGGCTGGCATGTTAATGCTGCCTGTTGACAGGGAGCCTCAGTTCTTTGCCATGTGGACCTCTTCATAGGGCTGTATGAATTGCCCACAGCACATTGAGGAGGGCACCTGTTGGGATGAGCACTAGGTGTTGTATGGAAACCAATTTGACAATAAACTTCATATTAAAAAAAAAAATGAATTGCCCACAGCATCCCCTAAGCAGGTATCTGATAGAGGTAGCAAGGTGGAATCGGCAATATCTTTTGTTACCTAGCCTTAGCCTGTCATTGCAGCACACAAATCAGCCCTATTCTGTGTGGGAGGGAACTACACAGGTGTCAATTGGTATTCTTGCCAGAAGACAAGAACGTTTGGAGGGCAGCTTGGAGCCTATTACAGTAGGCAAGGAAGAAAACTATGAACATAGTTAAGTATATGATATTTGATATTACCAAAGTGAGAACTAAAATACCCGAAATTTTAAAAAGTAAAAAATTTTGGGGGAAAATAATTGCATTATATATGATAAAGGGCCAAAAGCTATGAAGAGCGTGCTTACATTTCTAGCATAAAGTCAAAGGGCAGAGCCTATGAACGAAAGTTAATTGTTGAACATATTAAAAAAACATTTTACCCAAGTAATTATAGGCATGCACACCAGTGCAGCAGTGAAAGCCATTTTATAACTTTTATAATAATAAAATTTGAAAGATAAAAGAGCCCAAACCTAGAGTTGATGAAATTGTATTAAAACGTTAGTACTTTGCTGGTATGTTTCTTTCATTTCACTTACCAGCCCCACTTACAGAAATTTATTTTAAGGAATTAATTTAAAAGAAGGATGGGGCACCTGGGTGCCTCAATTGGTTAAGCATCTGACTCTTGATTTCAGCTCAGGTTATGATCTCACGGTTCATGAAATGGAGCCCCACATCTGGCTCCATGCTGACAGCTCAGAGCCTGCTTGGGATATTCTCTCTCTCTCTCTCTCTCTCTCTCTCTCTCTGCCCCTCCCTTGCTCACATTTGCATATTCTCTCCCTCTCTCTCAAAGTCAATAAATAAAAGAAGGGAAGAATCTGTAGATATAAAATAATTCATTGTAGTATTCTATTACAGGTAGTAGTTTAATTAGTTAACAATAGGGAAGTAGTGTCAGGTAGGTTATAGGTTATAGTTTAAAGAATATAAAGTTTACTTGACTAAAAGGATGAAGAAAAGCAAAACAAAACTGTATGTACTCTATAATTAAAACCATGCAAGCACCTTTAGGAAGTCTACAAAGGAAAAGTAGAACAGGAAATGGCTAATCTAGGACGAGGAGATTATGAATGAGATTTTTACACTTCCTCTCCCATTTTCCTTTAATGTCAGTGATATTTTGATAATAAACTTCATATCATCTCATAAAAGAGAAATTTAGGAATAGAAGAGAGAGGAGAAAAAATAACCAGGCTTTTCTCTCACCAAAGAAAAATAAACATAACCAACTTTTAGAGGAAAAGGACAAATCTTCCCAGAGTGAAGGCAGATTTACTTTTCTATAATTTTGAGAATCAAACGATACTCTTTTGGAAGAGGAAAATTTTTTCTGTTGCTGTTAATTTTGATCACAATAGAAATATTGTTTAGGTATTAGTTTTTAGCTTGAGTGCCTTAAAATATGAGGAAGTAGCTCACTTTAAATGATGGGATTTAATAAAAATAGATTTTCAGTTATAAAAGTAATACGTTATTGCTAAAAAATTGAGAGCACAGAAGGGTATAAAGTGAAAGGTAAAATCCTTATTCATAATGTTTATAGTTTTGAGGCACCTGGGTGGCTGAGTCAGTTGAGCATCCAACTTTGGCTCAGTCATGATCTCATGGTTCGTGGGTTTGAGCCCTGAGTTGGGCTCTGCGCTGACTGTAAGGAGCCTGTTTGGGATTATCTCTCTCTCCCTCTCTCTGCCTCTCCCCGACTCAAGGGTTGGTCTCTCTCTCTCTCTCTCTCTCTCAAAATAAATAAATAAAATTTATAAAAAATATTTTAAAAATCAAGATGTTTATAGTTTCATATCTTAGGACATTATAGTTGCAAACAGTTTTTGTGTCCTTCCAGAAATGACCTGAGCATATTATGTATTGGTATACGTATAAGCATGTGTATACCCATGATGCTTTAATGCAGGCTTATTACAAGTTAGGAGTTTGTCAGGTGTTTTATAATCATATTGGGGAGGTGGTGTACTAAATTATACTTAGCATCAGTACAACTGAATTGGAATGCCAAATCCTGATGAGACACATATGGCAAGCTTCCAAGGGCATCTCTTCTTTGATACATATTTTGATTTAAGGTAATTGCCTTTTTCTTCATCATTCCTTTAATACAATTACAAAATGATTCTTGATTGTTTCATTTGAGAATTTTCCCCTCCTGTTAGGTCATCCATCCTGTTTAAAGTTTTCCCCTGAATTAACGGTTAGAGTGAAGGCCTTACGGTGGCAGTGCATTGAGTGTAAAACGTGCAGCTCCTGTCGAGATCAAGGCAAGAATGCAGTGAGTATCCTTGCTTTCTGATGTGACTATTTCATGTAGAAGTAGAGTGTACACCTAATATTTTCCTCAAAGTTTTGTTGATTATTTTTCATTCCCTTGGACCAGCAGAATTTGAAACACTGGTCCCATTCAATTACACATCGTTAGTTTAGAATACTTGGTATTTGAGACTTGGATTCTTTCTATTCCAGGTAGTTTCTAAAACACCTTAATTCTATGTTTGCAGAAAGACTAAGCTACTTTAAAGAAATACTTCTGAAATTTGTTTGAGTATTATGGAGGCGCATTCATTTAGGAATGGTCAGTGTATTAACTACAAATCATCCTTTTCTCTTTTCCATTAGAACAAACTAAAGTTAGCTTATATCTGAAAGTTATGAAACTGTAGTTCTTTATTAAAGATTAGATGAAGCAAAACTTTTTGCTAACTTGGAGTGTCCATTTACTCAGTTTAATGCAAATTAAGGAAACTTTTACTACTATAGTAGCTCGTCATCTTTGTGAGATCATTGAAGCTTTCTAGGTTTTATGAAGCCGTGATCCTGATGTGTTTTTGTTTCATAAGGTTAAGCAGAACTGTCCCTTCTCTTTTTTAGGATAATATGCTCTTTTGTGATTCCTGTGACCGAGGTTTTCACATGGAGTGTTGTGATCCGCCACTCACCCGGATGCCAAAAGGTGAGAAATACTTCCTGAAGTCAGACTGGCACTGTAATGGGCATGTCCGTGAAAGCACTTTTTGTCTACTTTGTTAAAATGAAAGAATAATTTCCGTCTTTCTATTTGGGGTTGTATAAGTAGGAAGAGAGCTGGCACCTTAAAGGTGGGGACAGTCTGTTTAGGCATCTTGACATTCCTATGTGTATGGATTCATTATTATCTTCCTCTATTTTCAATGTTTAAGTATCCATGGAGAGTGAAGTGGTTCATTTATGAGTATTTGCCAGTCCTATAGCTAGAGGACAAAATACATGCCTTATGTAATTTTGAAATACCTCTTTCTATAAAGGAAGAAATGAAATTGTATTAGATCATGTTGATTATATAAGTATTGGTTATTTCACTGTTCATCACTTTTGAAAGGCCTAGAGCCTTTTTTTTTAATAAAATAATTTGTAAACAGATAATTTTTGTGTGTTAAATCATAAGAATATAGCTTAGTGTATTCTATTCTTTTGACTCCTATTCCTTGACAAGTATTTGGTTGGGATGTAACTGCCTGTTGGTTGAACTTCCATCCTATTATATGCTTATAGTTTCTTAAAAAAAAAAAAACAAACAGTTAGTGTCTCCTGCTTTGCCTTATCATAAATTCCATTTTTAACTCTGTTTTTGTGACTTAACAGGTTTCTTAAGTAAAATGCTTATAGAGTATTTTATAATTTCTGCTCAGAAAAAATTTTCCTGTGGATGGAAAGGGACTCAACCTTAGGTATAGTTAAGTTATTCCACTTAGAATCTTAACTTGAGTCTCTTCTTATGTCACTCTTATGTCACCCCCTTTGCTACCTTTTCCATTTACTTGGAAGTTTGGGTAACAGGTCTTCTGAGAATCCTTCAAGATAAGAAAGATTTTCTTAGGACTTCATTTGTTTGTATTTAATGCCTACAAAAGAAGTTTTATAGCAGCTTAAAGCAGGAATCATTTTATTTTGAAATAATTGCAGACTGACAGACAAGTGGCAAAAATAGTACAGAGACTTCCTACTGTACCCATTACACAGCTTCTTCTAATGTCAACATCTTATAAAACTGTAGTACAATTACTGAAACCAGGAAACTAACATTGATATGATACGATTAGTAAATCTATACACCTTATTTGAATTTGTGGTCCAAAATCCAGTGCTGGATTTCATACTGCATTTAATCATCATGGGTCTCTTCCAGTCTGTTAATTCCCTAGACTGTCTTTCCTGACCTTGACACTTTTGAAGAATACTCATTAGCGATTTCGTAGAAAGTGCTTCAATTTGGGTCTGTCTCTTTCTTTATAATGATTAAATTAAGATTATGAAGTTTGACAAGAACACCACAGAATTGATACTGTGCCCTTCTTAGTGCATTGTAGTGTAGGTGTATAATACTAATATGTTTTATTACTGGTAATGTTAACTTTGATCACTTGATTACAGAAGAAACCTGACCTTAAAGTTATTCTTTTTCCTCTTTGCACTGACTTTAGCATCCATCAGTGATTCTTGTTTGTACCAGTTTTACTTTGGTGTTTGCATATTGATTATTTTTCAGCTTCCATCATCCCTTCTGTATTTACTAATTGGAATTCTGCTGTAAAGAAGAGCTATCGCTTTTCCCATTTATTTATTCAATTACTTATATTCTTATGGACTGATGGGTATTTATTTTACTCAGTGGGTTATAATCCATTGACATGATTATTTCTTTTTTTTTTTTGTTCAGAATGACCCAGATTTGGCTATTGGGAGCTCCTTCAAGTTGGCTTGTAGGTCCTTTTGACATGCCTTCCTCATCTTTTGAATACTTTTCCATTTTCTGGCACCATGAGATGCTTCAGGTTATCCAGTATTTTCCCTGCTTCAGTCCTGGAATCATCTATTACTTAAGGAAACCTGGCTTCTTTTCTTGTAGAATCTGGGTGCCAGGTATAGACCATGGTTTTTTTTTTACCTGAGGATCAGTGGACTTCAACCATATGTGGGCTTCAGAATACTTGTGCGTCTTTTCCAATCATTTGTAGAATTTTGTGTGTGTACGTTTTCATGTTTATTTTTTCAGGGGGCTTTCATCAGTGTTTTAAAAGCGTTCTTGACCTAAAAGTGGTTAAGAACTACTGGCTTAGAGTATCTGAATTCTTTCAGTGTATCTGTGTCTATTGTGCTTTTATGTGGAATTTGATTTTTTTATAGGTATGTGGATATGTCAAATATGTCGACCTAGGAAAAAAGGACGAAAACTTCTACAGAAGAAGGCGGCGCAGATAAAACGGCGCTATGCTAACCCAATAGGACGTCCAAAAAACAGGTTAAAGAAACAAAACACGGTGTAAGTTGTACTTGTGGCAAGGTGAGGGGAGAAAAGAATAGGGTTTGTCTATAGTGTAGGAGTCACTTGTTTGCTTTATGAAAAAAATTTTCAGTTGTTACAACTGGCACTTTCATGTAATAAAAAGGGCTAATACTGAGCTCTTAATAAAGAGCTCTTTATTCAGTAGAATAAAGTTAGAACAAAGTTATTAAAGTTCTGAGTGTCTTACAGTGTGTTAATCATTTAATTTTCCCAACAACCAAATGAAGTAGATACTATTGTTACTCTTATTTTTCAAATAAGAAGGAAATAAGGAAACTACATTTTATAATAAATGTTGAACTGGGATTAAAACCCAAGTAGCCTGGCACCAAAGTCTGACTCAGCCACTGTCTTATATTGTTCCTCTTATGTAAACAAAGAAAAAATTATGTTGCTATAGCATTTCATAGATTTCTCATGTAGTCTCAGTAGTTTATATTAGATGTACAAATCACTGCGTAGCTTTTTCTGTTGAGGTCATAGCTGAGTCGCATTTCTGTGTCCTGATGTAAAATAAAATAATGTGTTTTTCATCTATTAGCAGAAATCAGGTATATAATTATCCCTTGTGGACTAGGAAACTGGGCTATGTCTGGAGGAGGTGGGGCAAGATTCAGTAGTAGTTTTTTTTTTTTTTTTTTTTTATGGAGTATTTCTATAAGTAATTCCCCTTTGATAATATGCAAAATATCTTTAAGCCTATAAACCTCTATTAAAAATTTTACCCACCTTTTCTACACTTAAGAGTGTCTTAAAGATGACAGTCTTAATAACTGAAAGGAATGGGCATTAGCAGCTTGAAATATATAGCACCAGTATTGTAGTTCATATTTTAAATCTTAAATCTAAGCTTTAAAATATTCCTATGAGATAATCTTTTGATTTCTGACTTTCAGAGGGTAATACATCCTTGTGTTTAAAGGTAAAGTGTAACTCTGAGTTGGTGCAGAGATCATGAGACTTTATACTTGGAAGGGTCTTAGTTGTCATCTGGTCCAACTCTCATTTTACAGATGAAGACACTGGTGTTTAGACAATGTGATTTCTCCAAGAGGTATAGCTAGAAAGTGGCAGAATTATGAGTCAAACATGGCTTCTGACTCCCAACCTAGGATTCATTTTGCTATAAAATATTAGGCTTCCTGGAAGTAGATATTTCTAATAACAGTATTATTTCTCATTCCCTATAGTATTTATGATTTATGGAATATTCTTAACTGTGGTTTTTTTTTTTAATAAAGCCACAGGTTATTTACCAATTACAAGTTATATATTAAATAGAAACCTTTTAAAAATTTAAAAATTTCTTTTTTAATAGTTACCCTTTTCCCTGTTTGATTCTTTAGATCAAAAGGTCCCTTCAGCAAAGTTCGAACTGGTCCTGGAAGGGGTCGTAAACGTAAAATCACTCTCTCCAGCCAATCAGCATCGTCATCAGAAGAAGGATATTTAGAGCGAATAGATGGCTTGGACTTCTGCAGAGATAGCAGTCACCCCTTGAAGTTCAACAAGAAAACCAAAGGGCTCATTGATGGCCTTACCAAATTCTTCACCCCTTCCCCTGATGGGCGGAAACCTCGAGGGGAAGTGGTAGATTACTCTGAGCAATATAGAATCAGGAAAAAGGGCAACAGAAAATCAAGCACTTCAGATTGGCCCACAGGTAAAAGTTCACTTAGAAGCAAAATGTATTCCACAAGTGCATTATTTGAAATAACACTAGTTATCTGGAATAGGTTTATTTGATTATTAAACACTGGTTATGGAATAGAAGAAGATATTAAAGATACTTATTTAGATGAAAGTAAGGTGGTAATAACTATGGCAGAAATTGAGAGGCTGAAGATGAAGTTGCAAGAATGGACAAATAAGAGCTTGTAGGAAAAAGATGGTGCTTTTTTGGTAGAACCACAAAGAATCTTCCTATAGAAATTTAAGGCATAACCTTAAGTCAAGAATATCTTTACATTTCATAAATTACAAAATAAATCATGTGATGAGCATCATGATGCTTGCTTTATTTCCAGAAAGAAATTATAAAGAATGTGGGTAGATAAAATACTGTTGATCAAGTAAGTATAGAGAAAAGACCAAAATTTTTCTACTTCAAATCTTGGCAAATAGATTTGTAATTTTTCATGAATTATACTTTAAAAGAGAGAAAGAGAGAGAACTACAGCTTCAGATAATTTACTTATGTATCAGGCTGTTTCCTACTTTTCATTTATTTACTTAAAATTCAATTTATTGAAACTGAAAAACAAAAAAATTCATCATTTCTCCTACCCTCTACCTTACCCCCTTCTTCTGGCAACCACCAATTTGTTCTGTTCTCTGTATCTAGGAGTTTGGTTCTATCTATCTATCTATCTATCTATCTATCTATCTATCTATCTCTAGATTCCACATACAAACAGCATACATGGTGTTTGTTTTTCTCTGTCTGACTTCACTTAACATAATGAGGTCTGTCTATGTTGTCAGAAACGGCACGATTTGGTTTTTTTGGGGGGTTAGTTTTGCAACATACCCACTTTATTTCATTTCAGCACAGCTGGTGGTTGGGTTAGGAATTGCTAGGTTTTTGTTTTTGTTTTGGCTGAATAAGATTATATACTTAGACACACACTGCAGTTTCTTTATTTATGGACACTTAGGTTGCTTATATATCTTGGCTATTGTAAGTAATGCTGCAGTGAACATGGGGGTGTACATATCTTTTTTTTTTTTAATTTTTTTTAACGTTTATTTATTTTTGAGACAGAGAGAGACAAAGCATGAACGGGGGAGGGTCAGAGAGAGGGAGACACAGAATCCGAAACAGGCTCCAGGCTCTGAGCTGTCAGCACAGAGCCCGACGCGGGGCTTGAACTCACGGACCGCGAGATCATGACCTGAGCCGAAGTTGGCCGCCCAACCGACTGAGCCACCCAGGCGCCCCTGTACATATCTTTTTAAATTGTTTTTGTTTTCTTTGGATATATACCCAGAAGTGGAATTGCTGGATTTTATGGTAGTTCTATTTTTAAGTTTTGAGGAACCTCCATAATATTTTCCATAGTGGCTGCACCAATTTACATTCCTACCAGCAGTGCAGAAGTTCCCTTTTCTCCACATTTTCACCAACACTTGTAATTTCTACTCTTTTTGATGATAGCCATTCTGACAGGTGTGAGGTGATACCTTCTTGCGTTTTAGATTTGCATTTCACTGTTGATTATTGATGTAGAGCATCTTTTCGTGTACCTGTGGCCCATCTTTATGTCTGTGGTGGTAAAAATGTTCAGATCTCCTCATTTTTAACTAGATTGTTTTTTGCTATTGAGTTGGATGAGTTCTTTATTATTTTGGATATTGACTCTTTTTTGGATATGTGATTTGCAGATATCTTCTTACTCAGTGTGTTGCCTTTTTATTTTGTTGTGCAAAAGCTTTTCAGTTTGATATAGTCCCACTTACTGTTTTTTGCTTTTGTTTTTGCTTTTTGGTATCAGATTAAAAAAAAATTGTTAAGAACTGTTGAGGACTTTACCACCTATGTTTTCTTTTAGGAGTTTTACAGTTTCAGGTCTTAAATTCAAGTCTTTAACCCATTTTGAGTTACTTTTTGTGTGCGGTATAGTAGAGTTGTATAGCTTCCTTCTTTCACATGTGGCTGTCCAGTTGTCCCAACATTATTGAAGAGGCTATCTTTTCCCCCATTGTATATTCTCACCTTGTTTGTTGTAAATTAATTGACCATGTATGCATGGGTTTATTTATGGGTCCTCTATTCTGTTGCATTGATCTCTGTTTTTCTGCCAATACTGTACTATTTTAATTACTATAGCTTTGTAATGTAGTTTGAAATCAGGGAGCTTTTTTTCTCGAGATTGCTTTGGCTATTAGGGGTCTTTTGTTGTTCCATACAAATTTTAGGATTGTTTTTTCTGTTTTTGTGAAAAACCTCATTGGCGTTCTGATGGGAATTGCATTGAATCTATAGATGGCTTTGTGTAATGTGGACATGTTAACAATATTCTTCCAGTCTGTTAGTATGGAATATCTTTCCATTTATTTGTTTTTTTCATTAATTGCCTTCATTAATGTCTTATGTATATCTGTAACAGTGTTTTGTCTTCAACATACAGGTCTTTCACCTGCTTGGTTAAATTTACTTCTAGGTGTTTTATTCTTTTTGATGCAGTTGTAAATGGAATTGTTTTCATAATTTCTTTTTCTGGTAGTTCATTATTAATGTATAGAAATACAGCAGGTTTTATATTCTTCAACTTTACTGAATTCATTTATTCTACATTTTTTTTTATGGAGTCTTTAGGGTTTTCTCTATATGTCACCTGCAAATAACAAGTTTTACTTCTTTTCCAAATTGGATACCTTTTATTTTTTTTTCTTGCCTGATTGCTCTGCTAGGACTTTCAATCTGATGTTGAATAAAAGTGGTGAGAATAGGCATCCTTGTCTTACTCCTGATCTTAGAGGAAAAGCTCTCAGCTTTTCACCATTGAGGTTGATGTTAATTGTGGGCTCATCATATATGGCCTTTATTATGTTGAGGTACATTCCCTCTATACCTGCTTTTTTTGAGCATTTTTATCATAAATGAAGGTTGAATTTTGTCAAATGCTTTTTCTGCATCTGTTAAAATGATCACCTGACTTATATCCTTCATTTTGTTAATGTGGTGTACCGTATTGACTTATTTGGGGATATTGAACCATCCTTGAATCTCTAGAATAAATCCTACTTGGTCATGGTGTGTGACCCTTTTATTGTATTGTTGAAATTGGTTTGCTAGTATTTTGTTGAGGATTTTTACATCTGTGTTCATCAGAGATATTGGCCTGTAATTTTCTTTTCTTGTGGTCTCTTTGTCTGGTTAAGTTACACTGGTCTCATAAAATAGAGTTCCCCATTTTGTTTTTTGGAAGAGTTTGAGAAGGATTGGTATTAAGTATTTTTTGAATGGTGAAATTCACCAGTGAAGCTTTTATTTGTTGGAAGATTTTTGATTATTCATTCAAGTCTCCTTACTAGTAATCGGCCTGTTCAGATTTTCTATTTCATCGTGATTCAGCCTTGGTAGGTCATATGTTTCTAGGAGTTAATCCATTTCTTCCAAATAGGCCCAGCATTTTGGTGTATAATTGTTCATAGTAGTCTCTTGTGATTTTTTTGTATTTCTATGGTATCAGTTGTAACATCCCCTCTTTTATTCATTTCATACTTAAATATGAGGCTAAGGTTCCTAGTTTTCAAGGTAGAAAAGATCTGTAGAGAAGACTTAATAGTGTAGCAGGTAATTCAAATCAGAGGAGAAAAATTTTGATTATCTATCTTGATAATTAAAGCTTAAACTGGTCTCGTTGCTATTTAGTGCCTTGAGTTTAGAGAATGTGACCCTCTGAAGTAAATAGAAAAGTCTCTCAGGAAAGTAGAAGAATGAGAATGGATTCTTGGTTCACAACGGCCAAAGGTGTAGTGAGTGTCTAATATACTGCAAGAGAATTTCTTAGCTTTGATTTCTTTCCTCTGAATTTCCCATTGGTAGTTGTATTCACTGCTTCTTCATTCCTGCTTATATAAATGGTTGATTGGTCCAGCACAAGAGAGGAAATCCTCATCATTATCAGTTCCCTCTTTTTATGCTTGTATTGATTGGCTTTTCACCAGAGTGGCAATCAACTAATTACTCTTTGAGCATTCAGGTACTTTTCATGTCTTTATCAGCCATGTACACTGTAGCTCCAGTCTGAGTATGTTTATCTAAGAAAATATACAAGTCCTTTAGGGCTTAGGAAGAAAGAATCTAAAGCAGATTCTAATGAAAGCCATTTTTGAATAAACTGTTTGGAGATGGATTATTATAAGAATCTCCTGGAAAGTTTTAGAAATAGAAATAATTAGAGCAAATGTGTAAAGTATATGGAGAATCAATATTGACTTTTCTGCATTGGTGTGAGTTTTTGCTATAATTGGCTCTGTAAGTTTCTTATGAATTGTAGAGTTTAAGGAACAATCTGCACCATATATATGATAGAATGCTACTGAATGCCGTACTAGATTGGTGCCTGCATCCATCTGTGTCGTGCACTAGGGGGCATTAAAATCACAAAGGTCTTCAGATACATATTTTTCAATTTGGGAATATTTTCAGCAGTGAGTTCTTGTCCTTATTCTTCTTATACTAAGTGCACAGGTGTCTGTTGACAGCCTATATGTCTATTTAATTTGAAAAGAACTGTCTTTTCAGCCATACTCCTACAAAGAGGAAATTCGTCCGTCAACAGTGCCATATTCAAATGCAGAGGATAACGATCTACATAATCCCTCCAGTACTCCTTTCATGAATTTCCTTGCCCATCTGAGGAAGATGCGTCATTTATGGATGTTTATTATAATTTCTCATACTTACCCTGAGGATTATCATCTGTGATCCTCAGATTTGTGGAGTTCTGCTTTATTTAAAACGGCACCCAGAATGTGTGGGGAGTTACGGTAGTTATTTCAAAGGTTATCTTCTTGCTGAGATAAGAATGTACTGGCCTTCTATTGATTGTGGAATCATTGAGAATTATAAAAGGAACAAATTTTCCCTGTTTTGGTCCCATATGATGAAAATCATGTCCTGGTAAAACATAAACTTCTTCCATACTACTGAAGTATGAATAAGCAATATTTGAATGTTGATATGTTAAATTCATAGTAAAACTTTTATATTCAGATTATTTCAAAGTAGGTTTCCTATTCCTTAGACCTTTACTCTATTCTGATTTTGTATTATTATTAAGTTTTTATTTAAATTCTAGTTAGTTAACATACACAGTATAAAATTGTGTAATACTAGTTTCAGATGTACAATATAGTATTTCAGCACTTCACCACTTGGTGCTCATCAAACTTTTATATATATTATACTAAAATCTAATGTCTTGATGAGGTTGAAATTTAGTTATGTGATAATTTTAAGAAGTTTTAGAACAGTTCAGATTTTCCATCATAAAGCAGATAGAATATGTACATATTATTTACTGATACATCTTTCTAGGTGTCCATTTACTCGTATCCTCTTCTTTTATAATATTAAGGTCTTCAAACTGAAATCAACACTTTTGAAATGTTTCCTAATTATGTATTAAACTAAGGATAAAGTTAATAACATGTGAGCCCTTTCTTTATGTGCAGACAATCAGGATGGCTGGGATGGCAAACAAGAAAGTGAGGAACGGCTTTTTGGGAGCCAGGAAATCATGACTGAGAAAGATATGGAATTATTTCGTGATATCCAAGAACAAGCACTGCAGGTAAAGTTGGATATGCAGAGTGGACAATTAAATACTTCGGTCGTGAATGAGAAACAGGGTTAATTGTATTGGGATAGAGCAGTAAGTAACAGCAATTTATTCATCCATCTGATCTGCAGACAGATGTGGTTTGTGCATATATGTAGTTCTGCTTGTTAAGGTATTCCTTTTAAACATTGTGACTTCTTTGGTTTTGCAGATAAACAGGTTGCTTCTGACTACCAGTATTAAATGAGTTTGGTGTATTTATTTTCTGTCTTATGTATGAAGAAGAGTTTGGGATTTGACCAACAAACAAAAACCAAGCTCCTTTCAAGTGATAAAACACCCATTTTCATTACTTCAGTAAATATTTATTAACTGCTTTTGCCTTGATCCTTTGGGACATGAAGCAAAATATAAATGTATAGACAAAGAACCTGATTAGGCTTCAGATGCTGAAGAAGCCAATGTGAATGACAAGATTCCTTCTCTCAAGTATAGTCCTGGAGAGACTAAATGAATAATTTCATTCATGTAAAAAGTTTAATTATAGGGTACATGGTGTTTTGGAAGAATAGGGAGCAAGCATTTGTCTAAGCCTGGGGAGGTCAGAGGATTCGTTGATGGGAAATACTATTTGAGCTGGTCTTACAAAGAATATGTAGGAATTGATCCAGATGACAAGGAATGGGGTCCTATATAATCAAAAGGACCAAAAATGCAAAGACTTGAAAATGGGGGAAAACAAAGCATGTTTTCACTAACTTGTGGGAATAAATTTCCACATAGGATAAAGAACACTGGGTGTAGATAATGACAAGGGATGAGATTGGAAAAGCACAGGGCTAGATCATAAAGGCTCTTCTATGTTAAGTTCATTTATCTTGTGTTTTTTCTTTCTTTGCCACCAACTCACTATGTTAGCCAAGTTGAGTTCTATCTCTTGTCTTGAAAGTAAGAGTTTATAGTTTTATAAGCATGACACTGGGGATTCCTGTTGTGCAGGTGAAATTCTTGGGATTAAGAAACCTATTTGTGCATAGATTGTTTATGTAGATCATTCTGTGAGTATTTTTTAAAAATAACAATATGAATAGTCAGCAAACGTTTACTGAGCATTCTACCATCTTGTGATTTCACAGAGTGTTAACTTTGAGTCAGATAGATCTTCATTCAATTTGTAGTTTGTCATTTACTAACTTCTACTTTGGGAAGGTTGTTTAACCTCTGAAAGCACATTTCTTTTCCTACCAATAAGTAAAACAAAGTGCTATAGGTACTATAGTAGAAATTCACATGGAGTTCAGTGGGAATTCAAAGAAGGAATTAGTAGTTCCTTTGAAGAACTTTTTTTACTGATTAAGTTGCAGACATAATGCTAATGTCCTTTTACTCTTACTTATTTGTGTGTATTTCCTAAAAACAAGGACGTGCTTGTACATGACCACAGTACGATCATCAAATCAGGAATTTAACACAGATAAAGTATATTATCCAACCTGGAGGTTTTATTCAAATTTTAGCAGTTATACCACTAATGTTCTTTTATAGCAAAAGGGGGAAAAGAAAACAACTTGCCCTGGTTCGTTTTATCTAGTCTAGGATCATGTGTTTCACTTAGTTGTCATGTCTCCTTAGTCTCCTTTAACTTGGAACAGCTCTTCAGTCTTTATCTTTCATGATCTGGACAGTTTTGAAGTGCGCAAATCATGTATTTTGTAGACTGTCCATTAGTTTGTGCTTGTTTTATGATTCATCATGATTAGATTCAGGTGATCTACTTTTGGCAGAAATACTATAGAGACGATGTGTCCTCCTCTCTGCATGATATCAGGAGGTATGTAGTATTAATTTGTCCTATTACGAATGATGTTAACTCTGATCACTTGGTTAAGGTAGTATTATGCCATGTTGCTTCCCTGTAAAATTATTTTCCTTCTATAAATATCTTGCAGCAATACACTTTGAAACCACGTAAATGTACCCTATTTCTTATCAAACTTTTATCCACTAGATTTAGCATCCAGTGGTGATTTTTGCCTGAAATTGTTGCTTTGTTGGTTATTAAACAGATGATATTCTAATTTCATCATTCCTTTTATGTCTATTAATTGGCATTCTAGTGTAAGGAAGGTCCTTTTTTCTTTCCATTTATTCATTTCATTTAGACTTGAAGATTCTTATGACTTATAATTTGTTGCTATCAATATTTGTTTTGATGCTTAAAATTGTTCCACATTTGGGTAGGGGAGCTTTTTCAAGCCTGCTCCTGTGTCCTTTTGACATGGCTCTGTCATTTTTTTTTTTTACTTTGTCCAGTTTGTTCAACTCTTTTTTTTTAATTGAGATAACTGATATATAACATTATACTAGTTTCAGATGTACAACATAATGATTTGATTTTTTTTTTTAATGTTTATTTTTGAGAGAGAGAGAGAATGTGTGTGCACAAGTGGGGCAGGGGCAGAGGGTGAGGAGGACAGAGGATCTGAAGCTGTCTCTGTGCTGACAGCAGAAAGCCCAATGCAGGGCTCGAACTCCCAAACCATGAGATCATGACCTGAGCTGAAGTTGGACACTTAACCAACTGAGCCACGCAGGTGCCCCAACATAATGATTCGTTGTTTATATATATAATCATTCTTACTTACCTTTGACCACAGCAATATGTTCCAGGGTCTTATTGTTCTGGCTGTCGATTTAGCCATTTCTCTAAGAATCCGTGGTTTCTTTTACTGGAGAATGTGAGTAAATGGCAGTTTTGCCCTTTCACTTGCTCAGGTCCAGTGAGATATTATTCTTGATTTTTTTCTCTCTCTTTTTCTATCTCATACTCCGTATTTAATTCATCAGGAAATCCTGATAGTTTCCACCTTCAAAATATATACAGCTTATGACTACTTCTTACCACTTCCACATCTACTACCTTAGTCAAAGCCACCATTATCTCTTGATTGGGCTAGTGTAATATCTCTATACTAATTTCCTTGCTTCTACTTTTGTCCCTCACCCCAGTCTGTAGTCCATATTCTTTATACAGGGCCGAGAGTAAATATTTTCAAACTTCAGTTGGATCATACCACTTCTTTGCACAGAAAATCTTTAATGTCTTTCAGTCTTGCTTAGAATTTTTAAAACCAAAGTCTTTATCCTTTTTTTTTTTTTTCCTTTTTCTTTAGACCCAGTATCATCTTGTGCCTGCCTGTTTCTTTAGCTACTCCCCTTGTTCTGGCCCTTGTTCACTCTACTCCAGCAACAGGCCTCCTGTTTCTTAGACACACCAAGCACTGTCCTGCCTGGGAGCCTTTTGTACTTACTGTTCCCTCTGCCTGGATTGCTGTTCCTCTAGTCTAGATGTCTAGTTGGCAGGGGTTGGAATAATAGGGTTGCAGAAAGAAAGATTGATAGAAAGAGTTAAAAGGGATGCTGAGGCCAAGTGGAGACAGTATAAATTTGTATCAACAGTAATTTAACTAACTGTGTGTTTCTTGCACATTTTATTAAACTTGTGATTGTCCATGTGTATATCGGCACCATGGAAATAAACAGCTAGATATTTAAATTCTAATTGGTCCTTATTTTCATTGGCAGTGCACTAAAATTCTTAGGATGGTGGTATTTGTCCGTGAGGTTCATTCATTTAGTATTCATGTGCCTGGCATGCTATGAGAGCTGTAGGGTGAACAAAAAGACATAGACTGTGCTTTCACAAAGCTTTCAGTTGCATAAGTAAGACAATAGACAATCATATAAATAAATCTGTAATTACAAACTGATAGCTAATAGGAAGAAAATAAAAATGCAGCAAGAGATTATAACAGGAGCTTCCTGATCTAGATTGCTGGATATTGGGATTCCTCTTTTAGGGAAGTAATAATTTACACAGAGACTGACACTTAAAAGATGAGTAGAAGGTCAGCAAGGCAAAGAGCTAGAAAGAAGAAATGTTCCGGACATAAGGGTACTGCTTGTGTAAATGTTCTGAGGTACCTAAGCACTTGGTAAGTTTGAGGAACTGTAAGAAGGCCAGTATAGTTTGAGTACGATGAATAAAAAAGCCATATAAAATGAAGCTGGAGAGAGAGATTGAAGAGGTAAGTTAGGATTTGGGTTTTTATTGTAATTGTGGTAGGAAACCATTGAATGATTTCTAGCAAGGAAATAGCAGGATCATATTTACATTAAAATTTGTTTTTTCCTGGGGTGCCTGGGTGGCTCAGTCAGTTGAGCATCAGACTCTTGATTTCGGCTCAGGTTATCATCTCACGGTTTGTCAGTTTGAGCCCTGCATCGGTCTCTGTGCTGGCAGTATGGAGCCTGCTTGGGATTCTCTCTCTCCCTCTTTCTCTGCCCTTACCCTGCTCATGTTCTTGTTCTCTCTCTCTCTCTCTCTCTCTCTCTCTCTCTCTCTCTCTCTCTCTCTCTGTCTCTCAAAATAAATAAATAAATTTTTAAAAAAAATTTTTTTCCTGGCCACTATATGAAGAATGGAGTGGAATTAGGCAAGAGAAGGCACAGAAATCAATTTAGAAATCAATTTATTGGCTTTTTCAATGGTTCAACTGAAAGAAGACAGTAGCTTAGACTAGAGAGATGGCAGTGGAAATGGGAGAGAAGTGGATGGATTTAGAATATATTCTGGAGATGGAATCAGTAGAGCTTGGTGATAGATTTGCTGTGTTGTTTGAGGGAGCAAGAGAACACTAGGGTTGACTCCCATGTTCTCTGACTTCATGGAATAGAGAAAGTGGGTTGAAACCAATTTTATTTTATATATTTTTTATTCTCATAGAGCTTACCATCTCATAGGAAATGTGCCCAAAAAGCAAATCCAGTATTTGCTTTTGAGTGATTTTATTGAGTAATTAGGTTTTGTGTGGTGCATTACCTAAGTCAGTCAAGAATTATTGAAATGTTTATAAAAAGGGGGCCCTATTAATTGGTTTTGATTGTTTTTTGTTTTGTTTTGTTTTAGTTTCAGGAGAAGTAAGAATATCATTTACCTGGTACTGTGTTTCATTAGCTATACAATGAATATGTTCATAAAAAAAAAAAAGAGCCACCTCTGAAAATAAAAGCATGAAAAATTAGCAGTATAAGCTTTTGTTATGGAATTTTTTTTACAGTAATCTTATGGACTTGGAGTAAATGGTTTTTTTGAGTTCCACCACCAAAAAAGAAGCATTTGTATTTGGCTCATCTCATTGGAGCATAGCAACCTTTCTGAAATACATACAATGATTTTTACGTAAAATGTCACCAAAGAACATGTTATATTTCCATGTTAATTTTAATGCTAATTTTGAAGAATTTGTGTGTGTGTGTGGTTGTAGAAAGTTAACAGAGCAATTTTGAAATCTATGTGGGCTATTAAAGTATTTTTTTTCTTTGCATAAAGAATTGAACATTTATTAGAAATCGAATAAACTAGGTTCACCAAATCTCCTAACCTCATAAGGATTGTTATTACCGTTTTACATATGAGGAAACCAAGACTTTTAGTTGAGTGACTTTCCTGAAGTTATGTAACTAGTAATGGCAGAAGTGGAATTTGAACCCAGGCCTGTATGGCTTCATATTTTATGCCCTTAATCATAATAATATCCATATTACCCTGTTAAAAAATGTTATGGAGGCATCAAAATCATAAGGCATGTGCATTTATGCAAGTAGGGCAAAGTACATAGGAAGACAAATAGCAAACAGTGACATAAGATTACCAGTTCATGTAAGTCATTGCTGTATTAAATGATACAGATTGTTCCATGTGGCAACAGTATATACTAAGATGAGTAAGAGCTGGTGTGATCTGAGATGATTACAGAAGAAACAGGCTTAAAGGATGATTCAGATTTAGGTAAATGGAGAGAATGAGGGCTTCCCAGGTAGAGTAACCAGCATTAAGTTGAGCTTTGAGGAATTAATGACAACTGTAAATGCAAGAGATGTTGTGATTATTGGTCCCATGAAATCAACAAATACTTGTGGGCCTAATATGTGCAACTCACATTGTGGAGTTGATGTAGAAAACACAATAGCTGCTCATAAAGGTGTCACAATACAGGCAGTCCTTGCTTTGCACGTCACTGTGTTAATGGAAACATGTGCCTATTAGAATCGTGTCCATTCTTTTTTTTTTTCATTTTTTTAAATTTTTATTTTTTTAAATTTTTTTTCAACTTTTTAAAATTTATTTTTGGGACAGAGAGACAGAGCATGAACGGGGGAGGGGCAGAGAGAGAGGGAGACACAGAATCGGAAACAGGCTCCACGCTCCGAGCCATCAGCCCAGAGCCTGACGCGGGGCTCGAACTCACGGACCGCGAGATCGTGACCTGGCTAAAGTCGGACGCTTAACCGACTGCGCCACCCAGGCGCCCCTAATCGTGTCCATTCTTTATACATTGCTGTGGTGACTGATATTTGATCTCAGTTTAGGTATTCTTATGTTTCAGTTAACATGGCACCGTGTAAAGTAAGAACTGCTTGTGGTTTAGTTTAATACGTAAAACAGTGAACTTTTGTTGGGCATTGGTAAGAAATATATTGAATTAGTAGTATAGGGCTGAAATTTGGAGGGCTTTAAAAGCTAGAAAGAGGACATTTGTCTTGGCATGCCAGGATTTTAAGGTAACCCCATGACTGCTTTTTTGTTGTTGAAATGATTTCTCTTTGGTACTGGTGAAATTAGAGATGAGGAGTGGGAGATTGTTTTAGTGTCTTAAGCCATTTGTTAAGTTACATATTAAAGGCTAGTTAATTGTATTTTGAGTTCATTCATTTGACAGTTTAGCACGGTTTTATTGAGTATTTATTAAGATCCTGGTTAAGAGCCTAGGATTTTAGAGATAGCCTGAACAGATCCAAATCCTACCTCTACTAAGTGGCCTTGGTCAAACAAGTTACTTAATAGGTTTGTTGAAAGGATTAATTGAGTTGATATTTGCAAAGTGCTTAGCATGCCATTCACGTAGTGAGCACTAAATAAATGTGAGCTTCTGCTAGTTATCTTAGTGGTAAGTGCTAGAAATACTTAGATAAATAGGAAATGTGTCCCTGTTCTCCAGTTGAAGAGTCCTTTATAAATAAAGCCATGTGGTTAGTAATAGTATCCTTTTACTGTGTGTCAGGTACTACATTCAACGTCATATATAAATTTTGTCATTTAGTTCAACCTTGTTACTTGTTCCTGTTTTACAGATGAAGGAACTGAAGCTTTAGAAGGATTGTCTTACCTAGAATTATATAGTTGTTGGTATCAGAGTCAATATTTGAACCCACAGTCTGACTTCTGATCCATAACTCTTAATTTCTAGTTCATGGTCTGCTACCATAGAGATAGGCATAAGATGAAATGAGAATGAACAGGAAGGCATCTGTCTAGGGATGTTAGGGCAGCCTTCATAGAAGAGGTGCTATTTGAGCAGGCTGTTGAGGGAATGAGTAAGAATTTACTATTGGGCAAAAGGAGGAAAGCATTTCAAAAAGAACAATTTGAGTGTGAGAAAGCATATTGAACCCTTGGAGCTGCATGTAGCTTGTTTGGCTGAAGTTCAAGTAAGAGATGAGATTGAAATGGTAAGGACAGACCAGATCACAAAGTTCCCATGGTCCTTGTGAAAAAGTTTGCACTTTCTTTTTTAGTTACAGTAGCTCTTTAAAGTAGCTAAATAGCTCTTGAATTGAAGACTTTTTAAAAAGAGTGACATGATTGTATTTGCTTTTAGAAACTCAACTTTAGTGATTCGGTAAGCATTGGATTGACGAAGACCTGGACAAGGACATCTACCAGTCTGATGATTACAGTAGTCAGAACGAGAAGTGACTAGGACTGAATGAAGGTGGAGGAGATACAGTAGCAGAGATTTTGAGAAAGATTTAGGATAGAATGGGAAAAATATGGTGTTGGGAGTTGGGGTTGAAGGAGAGGGCAGAACCAAGTAAGCCATTGTAAGGACTATCGCTTTTATTTTGAGTTAGGTAGGAACTCTTGGAGGACTTTGAGAAGAAGAGTGACATAGGTTTTAAAGGATTACTCTGGCTTCTGTGTAGAATGAGGGGAAAATACAGACTGTGAGAACTTAGGAGGCTATTAGAATTATCCAAGTAAGAGATACAGTGGTTTGTATCATAGTGGTAGTGGTAGAATTGGAATTCTGATTATGTTTTGAAGGTGGTAGACCATTAGATATGCTGATGGATTGGATGGTTATGAAAACCAGGAATCAAGGATGATGCTAGAGCACAGTTGGAGGAAGGAGTTGCTGTTTGCTGAAATGTAGAAGAATACCGGAGGAACAGGTTTGAGGGGGAAAAAAGATCGGGAGTTTGATTTTGAGCGCATTAAACTTGAGCACATTCAGGAGAGGAGATATCAAGTCGACAGTGGGATAGTATATGTCTGGAACTCAAAGTGCAGGTCTGGACTGAAAATTTAAATCCAGGACTTGTTAGCAAGTTGGTGGTACTTAAAGAAATGAGGCTAGATGAGGTCACCAAAGAAAAGGAGAGACCTTTGAGAAGTCCCTTTTTAGAGATTGGAGAAACTGTGAATGGCTAGGGAAGGAGGAAAAAACTTGGAGATATTGGTTCCTTACAAGCCAATTGAAACAAAATGTTTCAAGAAGGAAGGAATGGAAAATTATGCGGATAGGTCTGAGGACTGAAAATTGACCATCAGATTTAGTAACATGGAGGTAATCTTGAGAAAGTTTCCATAGTGAGGGAAGGGGAAGATGAAAATATAATTGGAACTGGTTTGAGAAAGAAAAGAGAAATTGGTTATAGAAGTAATATGGGGCTACTATTTTGAGGTGGTTTGCAATGGAGGGGAACAGAGGAGAATATTTGGGTGAAGATGTGAGGGCAAAAGAAGGTATCCATTTTTTTTTTTAATATGGGAGAAATAGCAGTAGTTTTTATGCTGATAGGAATGATCTAGTGGATAGAAATCTGATGATGCAAAAGAGGGAAGGGAAGATTGTTGGAATGTAAGAGAGGATGTCATCTAATGCACAGGTGAAAGCGTTGGCTTTAGATGGGAGCATAGACCATCTAGACATAATATTAAGGAAAGGTAGGCTATGTGGGCACAGAGGGTAGACATACAGATGTGGCCTTGGAAAGCTTTGGAAGTTCTCTTTTGATTGCTTCTTAGTTTTCTAGTGTAGTAGAAAGCAAAGGCATTGATTGACAGTGAAAATGGGGTAAGAGGTGTGTTGGAGGCTTAAAGAGATAGGAGAAAGTATAAAAGAATTTTTTAGGAGAATTGAGAGAGTGAATGGAGTTAGAGAACCATCAAGGGCCCGTTTGAGGTCAGTAGTTAAGAATTACAAATTACAAGTTAAGGGGCGCCTGGGTGGCTCGGTCAGTTAAGCAACCGACTTTGGCTCGGGTCATGATCTCCCAGTTTGTGAGTTCGAGCCCTGAGTCAGGCTCTGTGCTGACAGCTCAGAGCCTGGAGCCTGCTTCGGATTCTTGTGTCTCCCTCTGTCTCTCAGCTCCTCCTCCACTCGTGCTCTCTCTCTTTCAAAAATAAACATTAAAAAAATTAAAAAAAAAAAAGGATTACAAATTCAGGGGTGGCTGGGTGGCTCAGTTGGTTAGGCGTCCAGCTTAGGCCCACATCATGATCTTGTGGTCCGTGGGTTCGAGCCCCGCATCAGGTTCTATGCTGACAGCTCAGAGCCTGGAGCCTGCTTCCTGTTCTTTGTTTTCCTCTCTCTCTCTGCCACTTCCCCGCTCGCAGATTCTGTCTCTCTTTCTCTTTCGTAAGTAAATAAACATTAGAAAATTTTTTTGTTTAAATTACAATTTGAGTCTAGTCAGCATGGGTTCTGTGTTTTTCTCTGACCATATCCAGATGTTGGATTATGTGGAGAACTGAATTTAACGAGAGTTGAGATTTTGTTGTTGAATTGGGAGAATTATCAGGGAAGTTAAGGATATATGTAGGCAAAGATGAAGTATAGTAAAAGACCTTGGAATTTAAGCTGGATAAAGAGAAGGAGGGCATATGGAGAGTGAAAAACTGGTAGATCATTGGATTATAGGTCCTGTGGAAAGAAAGGATAAGAGGGTTAAAGACAAAATCCTAGATTTTAATCAGTATTTAATGGTAAAGCAAAGGAGATGTCTGAGTGTAGACGAACAAAAGAGACATAGGAGAAGAAAGAGACAGAAGTAGCCTGGAATCACATCTACAATTCTGAGATCTGGAATCCTGAAAACTTAACAAAAAATTGCTGTGGCAATACATTGTTGTACAACCATCACCATCATCAGTCTCCAGAATTTGTCTTCCCAGACTGAAACTCTGTACCCAATATACCATAATTTCCCATTCCTCCTTTGCCCATCCTCTGGCAATCACTATTCTACTTTGTGATTTTGAATTTACTGTAGGTAGGTCTCAGTGGAATCATAAAATATTTGTCCCTTTCTGGCTTATTTTACTTCGCATAACTTCTGTAAGGTTCATCCATGTTGTAGCAGGTGTCAAAATTCCCTTACCAGAATTTATATATATATCACTTGATATATGTATATACCATGAACGTTTATGCATTCATCTGATGGACACTTGAATTCCTTTTACCTTTTGGCTGTTGTGAATAATGCTGCTGTGAACATGGGTGGACAAATACCTGTTGAGTCTCTGCTTTCAATTCTTTTATATATTGCTGGTTCACACAAAAATTCTGTTTAATTTTTTTTGAGGAACTGCCATACTGTTTTCCACAGTGCCTGCATCATTTTACATTTCCACCAGCACTGCTCAAGAGTTCTAGTTTTTCCACACCCTCTCCAACATTTGTTATTTTGTTTTTGTTTTGTTTTTTTGATAATATCCATTGTAGTAGGTGTGAAGTGGTATATCTCAAATGCATTTGCATTTCTCTAATGATAGTGATTTTGAGCATCTTTTCATGTGCTTACTGGCCATCTGTATATCTTCTTTGGAGAATGGAAAAAATTATAATTCATTTTGCAGTAAGATCTCATTTACCTAAACAGAACTGTTGGCAAAACGTGGTGTTAACTGACATGAAACTATACATATTCTTTACTTACCCCATTTAATGTGAATATTTCCTATGCTTTGCTAAAGAAATACTAGTTTGGGGGCGCCTGGGTGGCTCGGTTGGTTAAGCGTCCGACTTCGGCTCAGGTCATGATCTCACGGTCCGTGAGTTCGAGCCCCGCGTCGGGCTCTGTGCTGACAGCTCAGAGCCTGGAGCCTGTTTCAGATTCTGTGTCTCCCTCTCTCTCTCTGCCCCTCCCCTGTTCATGCTCTGTCTCTCTCTGTCTCAAAAATAAACAAACATTAAAAAAAATTAAAAAAAAAAAAAAAAAAAAAAAGAAATACTAGTTTGTCTGATTATGGAGTGTTGCCCCAAATCCTACTGGGATTTCAGATACATATGTAATACTTCTCTAACATTGGAAAAATTCAAGATTCCAAAGCACATTCTGTGCCAAGGGTTTTGGATAAGAGTCTGTGAACTTGTAGCTTCACTTCTTTGGAAAACTAAATTCCCGTTCTAAAAACCGTACACAGAACTTTTGGAATTCAGAACATTAATTAATTGAGGGTAGTGCATCCTTTGTATCTCACCCCTCCCATTTTGTTCTTTTCTGTCTTTATTCTTCACTGTTGATGCTGCTTTCCTGAAGTTTTTTGCCTCTTAACTTCTCTGAGCCTTTTTCCCCATCTATGAAGTGGACATATTGTTTTCGACTTTGAGGAACAGATTGTGGGGATTAAATGAGATAAACAATATAAGGCATAGAGTCTGGCATAGTATCTGCTCCACAAATGCCGATTCTCTTTATTCTCTTTTTTCATGCTGTCTCCATTTGGGAGCGTGTGAACTCATCCTTACATATCTCTTTCATCATGCAACTTCTGATCCCTAATGAACAGAATTATTTTTTATTACAGTGTTTCTATAGGAAAATGTTCAGATACTAGAAGACATCTCTTTTCTCTACACTTCATATTCTGATACTAATAATAAGGGTATAGTTTTACCCTCTATTCCCACTTCAAAATGCCATTTTCCCGTGAGGAATGGAAAGGGTAGGCCAAGGGGGAGCTATCTAATGGAAGGCAAGAGGAAGGGAGCAGAACTGTGTCTAGATCAGTTGTAGATCAGTTGTAATCTTCATGTTTGTACCAATCTGGACTTGGAGGGGACTCTGGAAGAGTTGCTTCTATACATTGGAAATTGGAATTAGATCAGCCATTTAGTGGAGGTGGAGTTTTTGCAGAACAGCAACTTTTCTTATAAACTCCTACTAATAAAAGTTTTATTATCTAGAATAGGCATATGTAAAGTTATCTTTTGGTTTAACCCAATTATTAGTGCATTCAGTGCCCCCCGCCCCTTGCTTTCTTATATTGAAAGCTCCATTCTGGCCAGGAATGTATGTCATCCTTTCAAGATGTTGGCATATTCAAATGAAAAGGAGGCACAGAGTGTGGCAGAATTCTAGTTAAAAGTTTTAAATATTATTTTTGTGCTCTACTGCTTTGGAAACCTTCATGTTTAATGAGAGAGTATTTGGCTGAAATTTAAAAATAAAATGACCTAGGAGAAGTGATGTTGTAATTTAGATCGGGCAGTCTGATTTTGGCAAGGACTGGGTTAACGAGTGGTTTGGATGCACCTGTTGCTTCCTCACCGCAGAGAGCCTTTGTTAACTTACCTTAGTGAATGGAAACACAGCAACACACTGGCTCTTGAGGCTTTCACAAGGGAGTTAGAGATGGTGGTGGAGGACAGAGGTGGATGAGCGCATGTGCCAGACATTTCGCAGTGCAAAAAGGTGAGGATAGGTAAAGGCAGTGGGGGAAATCTGCTGTGAATCTAGTTCTTCACAGACTCTCTTAGTTGCGGTGATGTGCAAACAGTTATACTGGAACTGGATATCCACTTTCACATCGGGCATCCGCCTGGAGGAGCGACGGGCAGCTGATGGGAAAGCCCTTAAAGAACAGGCAGTGCTGTGGCAGGTGCATCTTCTTCAACTTTTGTGCTTTCTATTTGATCAGGAAGTTAGATTTGTTTTCTGATACTTGGTCATTCTGATATGTTCTATCCTATTGTTCTTATTGTTTTGAGCCTTGAAGATAGGTTAAAAGTTGCTACTTTATGAATTATAATACTTGATTCTGGAATGTAGTTTAAAGAACAGTGTTTTTAAAGGCTTTTTACAAAGTTCTATTTTGGTTTTGAGAAATGAAAAAAATCTAATTTTAACCCTGTCTTGTATTTGGTTTTAATGGTTTTTGCATTTGGGAGAGTCCCAGTATTCCTTGGCATCATAACACAATTGATCCAACTAATAGATGTTTGTCTTTGTTTTGAGATGTCTGAGGAAGAGGTTGAGGTTTCTCACCTGGCTGTACTCCAGTATGAAACCGGAGATAAGTCCCTTGGCCTTTTTATAAAAGGGAATGGTTAGAAAGGCCAGGGAGAGTTCTCATGAGTTGTAGTGAAGAGGCTTCTTCCTTAAATGAATTTACATAAATAGAAAATACCTGGTCTCTTTAATTTTGTTAGAAAGTGTGTGTGTGTGTGTGTGTGTGTGTGTGTGTGTGTGTGTGTGTGTGTGTCTGTCTGTCTGTCTATGGTCTTCAGTGAGACTCTTATTATATTATCTCTGGTTTTTAAAGCATAAAATTGAAGGATAATATTGTTTATTCTTTTGATGAAGAGTTATTAATACTGAATTAGGCTAAATTCTAACTGTTTTTCTTAAGTCAGTGTTCATGTTAAATCTTAAAAATGAGTGTTTACAGAGTATTCATGATAAATGTACATATAGTGCATATATATTATATACCTAATACACTCACCTATGTGTATATATATATGAATCTATTCCTGTATTGGTTGTAGAGCAAATCAAATTGCTCTTGAATTTAAGGTTTTAAAACTTGATCTTTGTGCTTGTCAGTAATGTATTTAAATTGCTGGTGTGGACATCATAAAGGCTTTACAAATTACTCTTCTTTTAGATAGTATAGTTCAGGTTATTGCAGGGATGGGGGGGCATCGAGATTGTTTTCATTATAAACAGAAGGCAGATAAAAGGGATAACAGTATGTGTATAACAGTATTTTTTTCCCTTTGGTTTAAATCTATAAAGAGCTACTAATGAAGGGAATTTTAGTGTAAAATGAATGGACTCTTTTGATACTTGTTTTGTCATATTCTTCTAATACTATCTACTTTCCCAAACCAGAAAGTCATTCTTTTCTCTGTGTGCATACATGTTTAGTAGGTCGTTTCTGTTGTCAGGTGAGGGAGGCACTGTATGTATGACGTGGGCGAGTGTACAGAGCTCCCTCTTCCTCCTTGTTAAAAATTGTGCTCTATCTTCTATCCCCAAATGCCAGCAGTTTCTCTTTAATAACTCAGTCATTAAGGGAGTAAATTTAAATGCAGAAAATATTAGCAGTATTATTAAATATGGAATATGCAATGAGACCAACTGCATTTGGTTCTAAAAGATTTATTAGCATTTTTGTTCTTCATTAAAGTACCCTGTTTACAAAGAATAAGACAGCTTATTTCAAAACTTGTTAGCTTATTTCTGGCTTTTTTTGTTCTTCTGTGGAATCCTAAGAAGATGTTTAGTTTCAAATTTTTTTTTTTGTATCTATCTCAGTGTATTTAATTTAGCTAACTTTTGTGATGTATTTTTTGACTGCACAGAAAGTTGGAGTGACTGGTCCCCCTGATCCACAAGTTCGCTGTCCCTCTGTCATTGAGTTTGGGAAGTATGAAATTCACACCTGGTACTCCTCCCCATATCCTCAAGAATACTCAAGGTATGTTTTGAGAGACCCTTTACCTTTTGTTTTTAGATTCATAGAACTCCCAACACTAGATCTTGAGGACATTTTAGTCTGGCTCATCTTTACATATTTGAGGAAACTGGTGGCTTTTAAATGTCCATAGTAACAGGATATTTTGGCAGCCACTTAAACCCAGTTGGCTTTAGATTTTCTTTTTTCTTTTCTGTAACCTGTCCAAAGCTTTTATTTAAAGTTGGAAACCTGACGCATGGTCACAATGACAAGGGGAACATTTTTTCTTTAAGAGAAATTTGCCTTCATACTTCACACTAAGAATTGGAGAGAGATTCTTACAAGTTTCACTGCGTAGCCATTTATCTAAATTTTTATGATTTAACAAATCTAGTGAATGGTTTGTTTTCCCAGAAATACTTGGATAAATGGTATACAGTTATGTTACATGTAACTAGCTTGGGTTTCTTGACATTAAAAAGTCATCAGTCACCAGCTTTTTGGGATGAGGCAGCATGTTTAGTGAAGCCAAATTGGTTTCATGACTGAGTTCTGACATTCATAAGCTGTATAACCTTAGAAGTTACCCAACTAGTCTGTACCTCAGTTTCCTCATCTGCAGAATGGGGATAAAAATAGTATTTACCTCATAGAGTTTATTTTGAGCACTGAGTTAAAACATGTAAATCGCTTAGAAAATGATTAAGTGCTCAAAAATGTCAGATATTTTTTTTTTCCTTTAGGGTTGAAATTAAAAGAGTTGGAAAGTAAGATTTGGTCAAAAAATTAAACTTTGACATGTGACAGTTACATTAATGTTCTCTTTAATCTGTAAACTACTTATATCTCAAGTTTCTCATTTAGCAGAGTGTTGTGAGGAATAATAAGTGCTCTGTGAGTTAAACATATGTTCAGAGTACTCTCGTTATTCGGCTTTTTACCTGTCTGGTAACACTGCTAGTCTAAGACATTAGCAAAAATAATTATAACGACATTAATTTATTTAGTACTTTACAGTATACAGAGATCTTTAACATGGGTTATTACCAGAAGCTGGGAATAAGCCAGTATATTTGTTAAAAAACTAAAACTCAGTATTGTTTTTACTTTTTCTGTCCGTGTAATTTGATAGTTGGTTTCCAAACCTAAGCAGAAGTAGAAAAAAAATGAGTGAGAATGTTGCTATAGACATAGACCTCAGTGACAAAAAAAAAAAAAAAAAGAAGAGAAAGCAAAACTTCAGGAAACTAACACACAAGTTTATAAAACAGCAACTGAGAGCCAATTATCGTAAGGTCAGTTAACCCCAAACACTATGTTAGATCTTTAAGGCAGCATTCTATTTATATCCTGGGATAACAACAATTAATATGAGTTTGTTAAAAGAACATTAAATTATATTTATTGGTGATTATGTATTTATATTTATATATGTTAAAAGAGGGCAGGAAATTCCTCAACTACAGAGCTCAGGTACTCAAGGCAGTTCCTCAGGAGTTCTGGATAGCCAGAGAATTACAAGATCAATAAGAAATATGCTGAAGAATTAATTTCTTCATCAGGTTTAAAGTAAATTATTATTATAATTTATTTAGTGAGCTCTTTGCAAGCTATTCAAATCAAAAAAGCATGCTCAACTTAGGCAACAAAGTTTGTTCAACATGTGCATATATCAACTGTTCCACGGATTGTGGTATAGATAGACTGAAACCGTTGGCACCTTGACTCTTGTACTCAAGGGGAGGAGAGGAAATTGACTTAGAAATGGAACTAGAGGGCCAGCCTCAGCACACACTTTTAAGAGAATAATGAGAATGTAACCGTGAAGTTGTTGTCTTCTGAGATATGAAAAGGTTTCATTAAAAATGTTGCTTTTTATTCTGATTAGATTGTCACTAGAACCTGATTTCTTAATGAGATTTGAGGGAATTGCTTATCAGCTTATTCTTAATAAGCATTGCAGGCAGAAAAATAAATAACCACTAAGTAGGAATCATAGCAGACGGCAGCAGTGTGATAAGAACTGTAAAATTTATCAACTTTCTTAAATAAAATTTTAGACATTTTCTGTACATTTCCTTATTCTTTGTGCCGTGTTCCAAGAAAATATTCTGTAGTTTAATAGGTTCTTTAGTAATTATGACTTTTTCTCTATTCATAATTATCTTAGTTACATTGAAAAAATTCATATATTGGGGTGCCTGGGTGGCTCAGTCAGTTAAGCGTCTGACTTCAGCTCAGGTCATGATCTCGTGGTTTGTGAGTTCGAGCCCTGCGTCGGGCTCTGTGCTGACAGCTCAGAGCCTAGAGCCTGCTTCGGATTCTGTGTCTCCCTCTCTTTCTGTCCCTCCCCTGCTCATGCTCTTTCTGTCTCAAAAATAAATAAAACATTTAAAAAAAAAAAAAAAAGAAAAAACCATATGTCTAATTTAAACGAGTTTAGGCTTGTTTTACTTCTGAGTTCTATTAAAATTGAGTTGGCTAAAATGTTTAGAACTCTTAATGTTTTCCAAATAATAAACTTATATCCTTACTTTGTTAATGACTATTTACTATTCTTTGCCAAATTCGAAGTTATTTTTTTGTTGTTACAGGTTTTAAGGACTTTTTTTAAAATTCAAAATCCCAAAGCATGCAAAAACAGAACAATTGGGGCAAATGAAAAAGAAAAGATCTCAGTGTACTTGTGTGGGTCAGTCGGTTAAGCGTCTGACTCTTGGTTTCAGCTCAGGTCATGCTTTCACAGTTTGTGGGTTTGAGCCCCACGTCGGGCTCTGCGCTGATGGTGTGGAACCTGCTTGGGGTTCTCTCTCTCTCTTGCTCTCTCTCTTTCTCTCCCAAAATAAGTAAATAAACTTAAAAAAAAAGAATCCCAAAAGGATATTCTTTTGGGAAGTGGGATTATGCGTTATTTCCCATAATATCCAGATATTTGTGTGTGCATTGTATATGAAGTAATCTTGCATCCCTGACTTAAAAAAAAGCAAAACAAAACAAAATCAACAACAGTGAAGCAGTAATGCTACTTTATGTGGAGCAGTATGATTAAGTCTTAGACATTGAATAGTATAAACCAGAGTTTTAACCCTAAGTTTCTCCAACAGGGCTGTGTGATGCTCATACATGGCAGACAGGTTCATAGAGAGCCCCACTCTGCCAATAAAACATGACATGGATGGGCTGAAGGCAAGAGTAACTGTGATCATGGGATATCCTCTACTCCCGAGTTGTTTAGAACTTAACTTTATAATAACGTTTTTACAGTAAGATCATTAAAATCCTAAAGGATGGGTTCTATATAACTGAGTAGCTTAGGAAGTTTCCTCTCCCTTTTGATCCTGTTCCTGACTTGATTTGATGCATAGATTATGTACAGCCTCAGTTACTAAAGACCAACATCCTTAGGGTCTTTGGATGACTGTTAAATGATGAAGTAAAATGAATGAAAGGAGAATAAAATTATTCATAGTCTTAATCATAAATTAATAGTATCTTTAGTTATCATCATTGAGCATGGTACTGGACTAAATATCTCTGGAATAATTCTGTATAGAGGTGGATATTACTCTCTTCATTTTCCAGACCAGGGCCCAGTAAACATACTCAAGACCATGCAGTTTCCAAGTAGCAGGACCAGGATTTAATCTCACTTTTCTCTTACCACATAGCCATAGCTTTTAAGCACTGAGCTTGCCCTGCTCCATATAGCATCTGTGTGTCTATCTTGATCTCACATAGCTTGTACCATAATCTTTTATTTAAGTAATATTTGATAGAATTTGTATTAAAATTTTACTACAGGTGGACCTCTTATAATGGTCACACAAATTGCTACTATCTTGGGCAATGTTCAGAAGCTAAGAAGATACTGTAGGAATTCCTGGGAAGAGTATTTGTATCATCTTAGAAGTAAGGGAAGCAATGCTTCTAAAGCACACATAGCTGCAGCCTAGTCCTGACTTCACAGGTGAGGGTGTCAGCAGAGTGGCTGATTTAGAATAAACTTTAGGTATGGAGGCTACATCCCATGATGCAGTTGATCTAGGCAACCATACACCTATTTGATAGTCAAGGACTAGGGCTGTCAGGAAGACAATGACAAAAAGCAGCAGCCATCTTTAGGGCTAAGAGTATTCATACTCTATGACTATACTTCATTTGATGTGATCTCATGTTCTTCCTATATGATCTATTTTTTCAACAAGGAAACTTCAGCCATTTGTACTGTTAAAACTCCTGGAAAAACAAAATGTTTTATTATCAGATGATTCCCTTTAGACTAATAGTGTCATTCCAGTGGGCTTGGTTATAATAAAGTAAGAGGCTTTTAAAATGTTTTCAGCAAGAGCTGAATTGGAGTAAAGTAGATTATGATATTTGCTTTTACTTTGTTATTTTTCAAATACTAAGATTTGCTAAAGTTTTTTTTTTTTTAATCAAGAAAATGTCATACATCTTGCTATTCCAAGGAAATAGCATGAACTTAAAATTCACCAGATAAGACTTGGCAGTAATTTTCTTATAGGTTTCATTGCTTCCTGTGTTTTCTTGAACAACTTGCTTACTACAAGAACTTTAAAAATTAGACCTTCCTTCATAGGCCTTAGGAAATAAGCTGTACTTTATTTTCATGTCTTTGTACCAAGATGTAAAAGTTAAATTGGATGCTTTTAAAGTTGGCATTTATCTTTAGCATAATCTAGAAATTTTAGTTGTCTGTCACTCCTCTCTCCCTTCCTTTTTTCCCAGGATTTTATCTATGTTTCTCAGATTCACATTGTAGGGAAAATTTAGTTGTAATATTTAGCTCTCAAAGTGAAACTGTGTTCATGGATTCTTCTATGTCTTCATGTTGCAGCAAGTTAAAATTGCTCATTGAGAATTTAGCACAGGTAAATAAAGGTAAGCAGTAGAGTAGTTGGAGGGAGGAGGATGCCTTTAATTACATAGGGAGAATTACCTTCCACCTTCCTTTTTAAGAAGAAATTATTCAAAATCCACATATTCAGTAAAACAATCTGGCAGTTGTGGGTCAGCTCTGAGACTCAGGATATCTAGTGCCCACATTAATGATGAAGTTAATAATTGCGGCCATTTCCTTTTGTGATTTTTTTTTTTTTTTTTTTTTAGTTCTGGTTGGTAAGGAAGGAAAAAGCTCAGGGCGCCGGGGTTCCTCAGTCCGTTAAGCAACAACTCTTGATGATCTCATGGTCATGATCTCATGATTTGTGAGATCGAGTCCTGCATTGGGCTCTGTGCTGACAACATGAAGCCTGCTTGGGATTCTATCACTCCCTCTCTCTCTGCCCTTCCCCTCTCTTGCTCTTTCTCTCAAAATAAACGTTAAAAAAAGGGGGGAGGGGGAAGCCATCTATCTCACTGCCCTTCCTTCTCTGAGTAGTGGAATTTGAAGCAACATGCAAAGGAAATAAGCACAGTTGCCTAGGAAACCTTTCTTTTTCATGCCCTTGGTTCCTGTTTCTTGACTTCAGTTTATGATGTCATTTATTATTTGTTTTACTCAGTACCTTATTTTGGAATGACTTTTGTATTAATGATATAATTTCGAGTTGTATTGGTCTGTCTAATATGAGAGATGTTGAAAAACAGTATTAGATATTGTAGACACTTAGAAATATTATACTGAAATAGTTCCCTCGAAGCTTTTAGCGCACTGACTGGCAGTTTTCACCCTTATTTGAGCATGAAACACTTATTACATACAGGACTAGTGTTTCCATAAATACACCTTGGCAAAGGCCTTGGTTGAATGTTAGATGTTTTCAGATAAAGTATAATTAAGTTTTAAAAGTGGCCTCCTGGGGCACCTGGGTGGCTCAGTCCATTAAGTGGCCAACTTCAGCTCAGGTCATGATGTCACAGTTAGTGGGTTCAAGCCCCTCATCGGGCTCTGTGCTGACAGTGCAGAGCCTGGAGCCTGCTTTAGATACTGTGTCTCCCTCTCCCCCTGCCCCTCCCTAACTCGTGCTCTCTCTGTCTCTCAAAAAATGAATGGAAAAAAAAGTCTGTCTCTCAAAAAAATGAATGAAAAAAAAAAACGTTAAAAAATGTGGCTTCCAGAGTGGTACTTGAAAAAGTAGTGTGGTCTTGACACTTTAACAAGTTAGACCTTTTGTGTGTTAATCTTTTCTTTAATTCCATTGTAATCTTTTTAAAGCATAGCTGTCCAAACTGATAGCAACTAAATTAATGAGGTTTATTAAAATTTCCTTCAGCCTCAATACTTACTTATTTGAGAGACAAATTTATTTGGATTATATATTTTGTCATCATATCCAGTATTTTTGTGTATGTAGTTTTTTTTGTTTTTTGTTTTTTTTTGTTTTTTTTTTTTTAATGTTTATTTATTTTTGAGACAGAGAGAGACAGAGCATGAACAGGGGAGGGTCAGAGAGAGGGAGACACAGAATCTGAAACAGGCTCCAGGCTCTGAGCTGTCAGCCCAGTGCCCGACGCGGGGCTTGAACTCACGGACCGCGAGATCATGACCCGAGCTGAAGTCAGCCGCTTAACCAACTGAGCCACCCAGGCGCCCCTGTATGTAGTTTTTAAAGATAGTATCAGATCTCCGATTACCAAGGCATGACCAGTTCTGGACACACACAGTTCAGGATGCAGGGAAGTCTCTGTGCTGAGGATAAATGAAGTGTGTATTTTATAATAGAAGAGCCATGTGGTCTTCTGGATTAGACTAAAACCAGGTATAAATTTTAATTAGGTTATATTCCTTCTTACGAACTAATCCAGTCACTTTCTTGCCTAGCTCCTCATAAAAGGAACATTGTAAAGAAGAAGTCCTGTTAAATTATTGCTAAAATAGCAATACTGTTGTATAAATACAAATTAATACTAGAATATCTGAAAGATTAATTTGAACTTTTATTTCACTTGTTGAATAATAGACTTTTAAGTTACAGGATGTAATGTGATATTTAACCAGAGGAAAAGCCAGAATTTCAGGGGTTTCATAAGGAAGGAGGTAGTGCAGTATGTCCTAACTTGAAAAAACATATTCATTATTATAATTTTATACTTAAAAAGATAATATAAAATCTGCTTTTATAGTACCCACCCTATATCCATTTTACTCAGCACTCTGTCCCTAGTGCATTTAGCACAAGGCCTAACACACTGTAGTATAGTTGACCCTTGAACAGCACTACAGTTAGGGGCCCCAACCTGTGCAGTCTGAAATTCATGTATAACCTTTGTCTCCCCCAAAACTTAACTAGTACTAATAGCTTCCTGTTGACCAGAAGCCTTACCAATAGTATAAACAGTCAATTGACACATAATTTGTATTAAATGCCCCATATATTATATTCTTACAATAAAAATAAAATAAGCTAGACAGAAGAAAATGTTAAGAAAATCATAAAATACATTTACAGTACTGTACTGTATTTACCAAGAAAAATCCACTTATAAGTGGACCCATGCAGTTCAAACCCATGTTGTTCAGAGATCAGTGGTATTTAACAAATGTGTATTTTCTTGAAAAAAAAAAAAAGAATGATCAAATAAAGAACCAAAGAAAATATATAGCTTGACAAAATCTTCTTATTGGTGTGTTTTGAAGGTAGACTTTATTTTCTACTTATTAGAGATTATCAAGGAGGGGAGAATATGAGATTTTCATTGTCTGCCAGGTGGGTAGCTTTTAAGAAGACTAGGAATTACTAGTCTGATAGGAAGAGCACTGAATCTCGGGTATCTTCTCACCCTTGCCCTCCTGCTATTAATTAGTTGGATGCTATTAACCAAATTAATTTTGTCTTTAGTTTGTTTTCTGTCTTTCATTTGGTTAATGGGGATGATAAGACAGTCTCCACCTTTTTACTTGAATAGTAATGAGAGTCAAAAAACAATAGTTGTGAAAGTTTACAGTCTTATAAAAAGTCCTGTCTTTCTTTGTTTAATTATTATTTACAGGCTGCCTAAATTATATCTTTGTGAATTCTGTCTAAAATACATGAAAAGTAGAACTATTCTCCAGCAGCACATGAAGAAATGTGGTTGGTTCCATCCTCCTGCCAATGAGATTTACAGAAAAAATAATATTTCTGTCTTTGAGGTAAAGTAGATGTTTTATAGTTGTCTTCCTATCATTTCAAATGCAGTACCACCTATACTGTATCTAATTGTAGTTGTCTTTTTTGCAATGTTATTTTACTGTTGTACTCACTCTTGAGTCTGATAATCCAGTTTATAGGAGAAGCAGAATTAGGCCAATCCAGATTGTACCGAGGTCACAATCTTGATCTCAGAATAAATTATTCTGTATTTCAGGATTCCATTTGATTATAAAATACCAAATGATTTTTTATGTTTAGATGTGATAAAATTGTGTCTTAGAATCTATGAAATAATGGTATTTAAATGAAAAATTTCTGTTGCCCCACTTAAAGGAATATTTGGTAGAGATATTTAATAACTGTAGTAAGTTGTATTTTGTAAAGTTATAAAAATATATATTTCTTACTTCATCATGATGATATGACTTAGGCTATGTCCGTGATTTTGTGTTGTTGGTCATGGGGTTTTAGTTTCTAGATCCTCAGTTCATGGTTTTACTGCCAGGTATTAATTGAACACCTGCCATGTGCTCAGTTCTGTTAATTACTGTGATGATAGAATTTCAGATTGTGGGGATCACTCAGTCTCTAACTTTCTTGATTTTCCCTGCGCCTTCATTTTAGGTGAGAAGTAGTGGATCTCTTCACCCTCGGGGCGGGGGGGAGGAATAAGGGTGTGGTCTACAATACCCAAGAGCAAAGTGCTTCTCGCCTTAAGCATATATTGGTGTATATTTTAAAAGAAGTAATATGAGATTACTTAAATTGTTGAGGTTTCTATCCTGAAATATTGATGTCTTAGGGTTTAATGTGGGTATCTGTTGGCGTTTGTGTAAAAGAGCAAGCTCTCGAAGCTCCAGCAACCCAGGGGTGTGTCAGGAGAAATACACAGTGGTGCTCCTGATCTTGGCCATCCTGATTCCAAGAAATCTCTCATTTGCCAGGTTGCTACCTAGGGAACCTGCTTGGTTGATGCCTCTGGCAATAGTTAATACTCCTGAAAATAGCTTTATTTCGGGGCAAATCTGATTGTGGCAGCCAGACTGCATTGCTTTTGGATGCTGGCATAGAGTGGACTATAGTTATACCTTGTTTTACTTAACAAATGTATTTTAGAAGAGGCTGCTTTTAGATCTTTTGTTGAATTACTTTAAAAAATGAATCAAATCAGCTTGCTGTCTGAAGGATTACTGCAACCGATCTTGTTATAAAAGCAAAAAGTGCTGTTTTTAAAAGGGTCATCATCTCCTTGTCTAGCTATTCATACTTTGTTGAGATGCAGTATTTTATATATTTAGTTGTCTTACAACAGCAGGTATCGTAATTCTGCTGTTTCAGAGGATAGCTTCCAGGTTCTGATCACTGACAGCCCTCCTAGGCTGGACTGTGGATACTCACAGGTATTTGTAAGTAATGTGTATTATTGTTCTAGAACTAAAGAGCGACTTTACTGACCATTTTGTTCTATTATTTTCTAGGTTGATGGGAATGTGAGTACCATTTATTGTCAGAACCTGTGTCTCTTGGCAAAGTTGTTTCTTGACCACAAAACACTCTATTATGACGTGGAGCCATTTCTTTTTTATGTACTAACACAGAATGATGTCAAGGGCTGCCACCTTGTTGGCTACTTTTCTAAAGTAAGTATATCAGCTTAAAATATGTTTGAATTCACACGGAAATCTGAAGCAAACTTTGTCAGTTCTCACTAGAACACTACAAAGTGCAGCACCTTCTGGGCACCATCTAGCTTTTGGAAAGGAAAATAGAAGGAATATTCAGAAACTTACCAAAGGCTAGAAGGTATCTAGTAACATTCAACAGACTGTAGTCTCCTAGGAACATGAGCTGCCGGTTATACTCAAGAGGAAGAGTTTTAAAATGACTTCTATTCCCATGGTAATAATAGATAGAACTTGTGAAATAAACACAGTCATTACCTCTTTGAGCTCTTTCTCAGTTTAAGTCTGCTCTTCCTACTTTAAATTTGAAGCACAGAAATAAGAATAAGCCCTTTTTATTAACGGATGTTTTCTTCCCTTCCTATAGTCTTTCATTCTTTTGGGGTGAACAAAAGGTGTTTTTTTGTAGTCAAACAACGTAAAAGATGTACTTTTATTTAAGCTGGCCTATGGTAAAATCTAAGTATATGAAATGGCTAAGTGGAAAGTACCAGCTTTCTGTTGGCTATTTCAGAAGTTAAATATAATTTTATATATATTGCCTTATTTTTAAAAGTGTACACAACATTTTGGGGTTATTTTTGTAAAGTTAGGTACAACTAATGGGGAGATAGGACTGCCCTATGTAGCACCAGAGCAGGAAACAAAAGAATCCCTGAAATAGTTGATGAATTTTCCCATTTCTGGAGTGTCACATTGACCAATCATCTATAGCTTTGCAGATTGATTGGGACTGAGATTCCTCTGTTCATATTAGGCAATGACATACTGTTTTTGAGTTGCAGATGGTGTTGGATGGCATAATTTTATTTTATATTTTTATTCTCCTGGGATGGTTGCTTTGTGGGTAGTGACAATGACTTAACGTTGTCCTGTCTCCTCCCACTGGGGTATTTTTTCCTTGATGCATATGCTATTCTCAGAGGACTAGGGCTGTGGTTTTGACTGTTAGTCTTTGTTTCTTAATAATTAGCATTACTATTCAGTCTTACTAGCGTGTTGTTTTAAAACTTTCTTTACCAGGAAAAGCACTGCCAGCAGAAGTACAACGTTTCCTGCATAATGATTCTTCCCCAGTACCAGCGTAAGGGCTATGGCAGGTTTCTCATCGATTTCAGTAAGGATTATAATAATACCATTTCTCATTATCTCTTTTTGTGGGCCTTCCGTATATATTTTTAAAGATTTGCAGATGATTTATTGGTTGCTAGTATCTTCTGTTGTACTGCTGTATGGGACTTTAAAACCTAAAGTCATGAATTTTTTCTTTTTTCTTTTTTTTGGATTGGACATGAAATGTTTTTAAATAGCCTATACCGGAGGTGCCTGGGTGGCTCAGTCAGTTAAGCGTCCTACTTCAGCTCAAGTCATGATCTCATGGTTTGTGAGTTCAAGCCCTGTGCCGGGCTCTGTGCTGACAGCTCGGAGCCTAGAACCTACTTCGGGTTCTGTGTCATCCTTTCTCTCTGCTCCTCCCCTGCTCATGCTCTTTCTCTCCTACAAAAATAAACAAACATTCAAAAAAATAAAATAAAATAGCTTATACTGAATACTAACTTCTGTGTGATCTTTTGCAAATAGTTTTAATTTTCAACTGCTAACTTACAGTGGAACTTAGTTTTATGCTAATTCTAACTCACAACAATACTAAACACATGTATAACTACTTAAATTAATACAGTAAAGTACAGGACTTGCCTTATTTTTGTTATTCAATTATCTGGGAAAGTGTATACATCATTTCTTACTTACAGACTCTACCTAGTGGTTAAAATATGCAGTGCACCTTTAAAAATCTTAAAAATAAATGATCTAGGAAATAATTTATAGGAAATATAGGAAATAATTTAATCTGACTTAAAAATGGAAAGGAACAGTTCTGAAAAAAGTCATCATGGAACATGTTGATAGTCTTGCTTAGAAAGTAAATATATGTTTACAATAAATTTTATATTGATTAATAAAATAGTGATTTTTGAGGGAATATTTTGATACGGTTTTTCTTCTAAGTATCAGATGGTTATATCACCAGTGGTAAGAAGTTAATTCTCAAGATGGACCAGCACAGCTTATTCCACTTGGCCTTAGACTGCACTTCTGACCATATTTTATTGGAAATATGCCACTGATTATTTTATATATTTTCTTGGCCTTTTTGGATTAGTAGTAGAGAGAGCAGCTTAGGTTATTTAATATCAATATATTGTGTTGAAATAGAACTCATGTTTGGATGTGTTATTCCATTACACAGCAAAGTTAGGGGAAAATTTGTTATATATTTGAGATAAACAATAGTCTAGGATTATTATACTAATTGTTTTCATTTGCTTTTCCTAATGTAACCTAATTTCCCACATTACCATTTATAGATTGCCTTTAATAAAGTTTCCTTTGATGACAAAAAAACTACATTTCTTCTGCCATCTCCATTTTTGATACTTCTTCTTAGAACTTATGCCTTTCTTTTCCTGATCTTGAGAGTCATGCTCTAGACAGGAGGACAAATGCCACCATACACTCACTGTGACAGCCCCACGCTGACATCCTTACTTATCAAGAATTAGGGTGACGGGTAATTGCAAAGAGAGCTTTGACTGAAGTGAGAAATTGTCATCTAATTCACTTGCAGAAGAATCATAATCCTAATAGATAGAATTATTTAAAAACTAAGGCATCCTTTTGTACTGTTCAATAGTTCAGGTATAGCTGTTGCCATCTGGTGGTCCAGATAAAACATGCAAGAGTGGTTCCCCTATAAAATAAAAAGCATTATTGCCTTAATCTTATGTAGCCTGTTAATATGAGGTTGTATGATTTTTTTTTTTAAGTTTGAATATTTTAACAATGTGGTTTATAGCAAGTATAGACAAAGTAATGCTAACCTCATGTTCTCTCAGTATATATAAATTACATAATCTTCTGCAAATTTGTGTTGAAGTAATTTTTTAATTTTTTTTTTCTTGGAGGAATTTGCTTTTGAAATTATTATTTCCTGTACTACTTAGATTGGTTGTGGAAGAGGGGATTGTTATTTTGGTGAATTAGCCTATTTTAGGCTCGCTGACATATTTGTGATTTGGTGGTTTCTTTAGGTTATTTGTTATCAAAGCGTGAAGGCCAAGCAGGGTCTCCAGAGAAACCATTATCCGATCTAGGTCGTCTTTCCTACATGGCTTATTGGAAAAGTGTAATATTGGAGTGCCTTTATCACCAAAATGACAAGCAAATCAGCATTAAGAAGTTAAGCAAGTTGACAGGTATCTGTCCTCAAGACATTACTTCCACACTCCACCACCTACGAATGCTGGACTTCCGTAGTGATCAGTGAGTATCACATCCCTTTGTTATACTTTCTTTTTTTTTTTTTTATTAAATTTTTTTTTTTTTTAACGTTTATTTATTTTTGGGACAGAGAGAGACAGAGCATGAACGGGGGAGGGGCAGAGAGAGAGGGAGACACAGAATCGGAAGCAGGCTCCAGGCTCTGAGCCATCAGCCCAGAGTCCGACGCGGGGCTCAAACTCATGGACCGCAAGATCGTGACCTGAGCCGAAGTCGGACGCTTAACCAACTGAGCCACCCAGGCGCCCCCCTTTATTATACTTTCAAAAGATAATCAGGTGGAAGTTTTTGGATCAGGCAGCCAAATATCAATGAAAGGGTATAAACTAATATAATAAACTAATACATTTGGTAATCCTGAGACGACATTTTCCTTTCTATGATCCTTGATACCGTTGACCTTAAACTTTTTTTAAATTGTTTTTTCTGGTCTTTCTTCTAACTTTTGGACATAAGCTACTGAATCTTTTCTAATGTTGGGAGCTTCTTCACGTAATGAGAACAACTCTAGAAATAATGCCTAATAAAATATATGTCCATGATTTATTTCCATTATATGTGGTATAAAATAAAATATAGGTCAAGGGAAAGTCAGCTCACTCTTATCTGGAGTGATTGGGAAAAGATCACAGAGAAAGGAAGGAAGCATTGGGCTAGAAAGATGGAGAATAGGAGATAGTGTACAGGAGAGTAGCAGAAATTCCAGAGCTGGGAAGTATGAGACAGTGAATGGTTAAAATAACCAAATCCATTGCTGTTGTTGAGTATGAAGTATGTGTCCAACTTTGTATTAGTTATCTTGTATGGTGGCATACTTCTGTATTTCATCTTCCCAGGCAGGCTATTTTTGAAGCATTTATCATCGTCTCCAGGTCTTCTAGGGGTTATAGCTCCATATTCATTGTTAGGTACTCTTATACGTTGTTGATTGCTATAAACTTTGCTCTGGTTCCAGATTTGTGATAATCCGCCGGGAAAAACTTATCCAGGATCACATGGCAAAGCTTCAGCTGAATTTGCGGCCTGTAGATGTAGATCCAGAATGTTTGCGCTGGACCCCTGTCATAGTCTCCAATTCTGTGGTCTCAGAGGAGGAAGAAGAGGAGGCTGAGGAAGGAGAAAACGAAGAGCCGCAGTGCCAGGAAAGAGAATTAGAGACAAGTGTAAGGGCATGAGTAGTCTCTATTTTTGATAATAGAAGGCTCTATCTTTGGTTTTCATGATTATTTGTGATATGTGTTACAATATCTTAAACCAACACCGTCAATTCACATTAGATTTTCAGAGATGATTACAGTGATAGAGATTTCAAGAAAGCTGGGTTTTGTTTACTTAAATTGTATTTTTTTAAGCCTTAGGTCATTAGGAGACCTTCAAATTTGTAATAATGTGTTATGTAGAACTAAATATTTCTTACCAGAGTGCTGATAAACGGCTAAATCTTAAGCTGTGTAGTAACTGACAAATCTGAATTTAATTCTGACCATTGTTAAAACAAATTAAGATACCTTTTCCTTAAAGTAAAACATTAAGGAAATAATGTAAACATGTATGTTCTAATAGAGCACTAAACAGTTCAGTGGGTACACAGATGTCTTTAGCCATTAAAGGGTTAATGAGGGACTGTATGACATTGTATAGTTTTCAGTATTTTTTGTCACCTGATGCCTACCTTTCTCTGTTTTTTTTTAAAGCCGTGCTTTCTTCCTTTAAAAATCTATGTCCTCCTTTGATAAACGTAAACAATTTCATGCCCCTGTTTAATGTAATTTAATTTTCAAAATGAAATTAAATATTCAGAATAAAAATAAATCAAAATAATTACAGAAATTTTCTTTCATTTTTTTCAAACACCCCTTTTCTCTTGCCCATACCCCAGAGCCCATCTTCTCTCTGTTTATAAATTTTTATTTCTGATAAATTTTAAAATTATATCATTTAACATTTATAAGAACAATGCTGTTCATTTTGTTTATTGAAGGTGGGATTACATAGTGGTTAAGAGCACTAACTCTTGGGTCTCACTGCCTGGGTTTATATCCCAGCTTCTATATTTGCTATTGCATGTCCTAAGGCGAGTTACTTATATTTTTTTGTGCCTCGGTTACCTCGTTTTGTAAAATGAGGATGTAATAATAACACTTCATACAATTGTTGTGAGGATTAATGTATCCTATAAAGCATTTAAAGCAATGTCAAACACATGAGAAATATTCATGATAGCTACTAAATTATGCTTTTCTTTTTTAAAGCTTTGTTTTCTTATCTCTGTATTTAGGAGGTCAAATAGGAGATATAACTGAATAAGGCTGAAAGATTAACCAGCATGGTTTTATTTTCTAAAATCAGGTGGGAAAGTCTGCATCTCGGGAGAACAAAGAGCAAGATTCTTACTCTTCAGTAGAAAGTGAAAAGAAACCAGAAGTTATGGCACCAGCTAGTTCTATGCGCCTGAACAAGCAAGTCCTTCCTCGTGATAGTCTTCCTGCAAACAATCAGCCATCTCGGAGAGGCCGCTGGGGAAGGAAGAACAGAAAAACCCAGGAACGTTTTGGTGATAAAGATTCTAAACTGCTCTTGGAAGAGACATCAGCTCCTCAGGAACAATATGGAGAATGTGAGGAAAAATCAGAAACCTCCCAAGAACAATACACTGAAAGTGAGGAGCAGTCAGCAGCCTCTCAGGAGCAGCCCAGCCAGGATGGGAAGCCAGACATTCCCAAAAGAAGACTAAGTGAGGGGGTTGAGCTCTGGCGAGGACAGCTAAAGAAGAGCCCCGAGGCACTGAAGTGTAGACTACCAGAAGGCAATGAGAGGCTGCCCCGTCGCTATAGTGACGGTGACAGGGCTCTCCTCAGAGGCTTCAGTGAGAGTAGTGAGGAAGAAGAAGAGCCAGAAAGTCCTCGGTCCAGCTCCCCACCAATTCTTACAAAGCCCACACTGAAGAGAAAGGTAAGGCTTTTCTTGTGATTCGTTTCTTCGACTTGTCTGTTCTTTCCCCAGTTGCAGCTTACTATATACATTTGTCTATCCCAGAGTTCTGAGAAAGTAAATGTAGAAATTCTTAGTGTGTATTTTTTAGACTTTATACCTTGGTGTATTGTAGCTTATGATCCTCCCTGTGAACATTTGAAATGTGTATAGGACTTCTTTGGTTCATGGAAATGAACATAGACACCATGAGCTTATTTAAGAGCCGACAAACTTTTTTAGCTTGCTGATTTGATGTTCTGATCATGACTTTTAGGGATTTGTAAAATATTTTAAAAGCATATATAGATCGGAAATGTTTATGTTAGAAAAGGAGAGAAATATTTGACAGTTTGATGGACAGTGGTGCCCTGTGTCGGGGGTGCTCTGAGTGAGGCCATTCGTCTTGAGTGGGACTTACCCCCTGTGGTCTCTTCTCCCATTTCTGTCCCCCCCCCCCTTTCTTCCAGTGGTTTGACTTAACCTGGTTGTGAAAATATTTTCTCAGTTCTATTTGTCATCTTGCAAAGTTTGAATGAAACCAGTTTATAAATGCGATGAGAGGATGAAAACAAGTTCTGGTTAACTGTATACCAGAACTACCCCAGGCTGTGGAGTGAACTTTAAGCATTTCCACAAGCCAGCCACACTGAGCTCAGCAACCTGGATGAACCACTGTGTAGTAGCAGGGTGACAGCTTTCACCCAAAGCAGTGAAATTGTTCCTTTCCTTAAGCAGAGCCTTATGAAAAAAAAAAGGGCTATATATAAAAATACAAGGTTTTAATTTTAGAACAGTTTGAGATTTATGCAATTATTGCAAAGAAAGTACAGAGAGTTCCTGTATTCCTTACACCCAGTTTCCCCTATTATTAACCTCTTACGTTGGTATAGTACATTTGTCACAAATAGCCAATATTTTGTTAACTAGAGCCCATATTTATTTAGATTTCCTCAGTTTTCCCTTATGTTCTTCTTTTCCAGGATCTCATCTAGCATACCACATTACATTTAGTAGCCATGTCTCTTTGGGCCCCCTTGGGTGTGACAGTTTCTCAGACTCCTTGTTTTTGACAACCTTGACAGTTTGACAAGTACTGGCTAGGTATTTTAGAATTTACCTCATGATATTAGAATGGGCTAATAGGTTTGGGGGAAGAAGACCACAGAGATAAAGTGTCATTCTTATCATATAAAGGGTGTGTGATACGTGTGTACATGTATACACATGCACACACCAAACACAAGAGTATTACTGTCAATATGACTTATCACTGTTGAGGTTAGTCTCGATCACCGGGTTTGAGGTTGTGTTTGTCGGTTTCTCCACTGTAAAGTTACTCCTTTGTTCCCCTCTCCCATACTGTACTTTTTGGAAGGCAGCACTGCCCACACGCCACGCTTAAGATGTGGAGAGTTGCACTGTATTCCATAGGAGTTCTGCTTGGAGATTTATCCATTTTTCCCCATCTGCTTATTTATTCAAGCATTTCTTTATGTCAGCATGGACCCAGATATTTACTTTACACTTTGAGTTATAAACCAGTAGTACTACTTTATTTAATTTGTTCCTCAGATTCTTCCAGCTTTGGCCATAGGAGTCTTCACTTCTGTGTCCCTTTAACTTAATATGTACCCCCATCGTTGTGAAGATGTTTTGGGTTTGTTTTTTTTTTTTTTGAGCACTTCCTTACTTCCTAGTACTGCGAGATGATCTAAGCTTATCTTGTATATTTTATGTCCCAGTCCTAGAGTCAGCCATTTTTCCAAAGAGCAGAGCCAGACATGTTTAACCTACTTTGAAAATTGTACTTCAACTAAACAGACTAGTAAATTTGAAGCGGAGAGAAATTGAACCCTGGCTCACTCTGCCATTCATTATGTGATCAGGAAGACTGTATCTTTGCCATTCCAGGCTTCTATTGCCTATTTTTAAAACTGTGCTATTTCCCTGTGTAAAAAAGAGAATATCGTAACAGGCAGTGAGATCATGTACACAATACCTGAAGTTCTTACAGAAATGCGCCAGACTGGGAGTCAGAGACTGTCTTTTACAACCGTTTCCATACTGACTGGGTATGTGACCTTACACAGGTCCTGTAAGCTGTCTCACCTCTGGAGTAAGGAGATTGGATTAGATTATTTCTGGTGCATCGTCTCTATCGTTTTGTTTTATCTGTTGTGTAATTTAAGGTATTATTAGATCAACCGTAGTACAAAATTGTGCCCAGTGTGCCACTTTCCAGTAACAGATTTATTACTTTTGAAATACTTCGTATCAGGTAATTACACATCAGCTCCATGTTTTTACATTTCACCATAACTCCTTATGGGTAGCTCATGAAGATGGCATACAGCTTTACTAATAGTTCTGTTGATCTTCAGAGAGCTATGAGACGAACAAAAAGTGTTCTAGTCCTTTTTTTTCCCCTCTTGAAGTAAGAGAAGTTAAAGGACTAGCTTCTGTGTCATTTCAGTATTGAAATAGGCAATTCCCTAGGGTGTTAAATTTAACTGAACTATTAAAGGGAATTACAATATCTGCTCTCTATGCCTTTTATAAAGTTCTATTCAGTTATCCACCATCTTTCTGTGATACTTTATGGTACAGTATTTTGAAATAATATTCAAAATGTCTGTTGGCTGATTCAAGTAGGTTTAAAAACTATTAATCTTGTTATTAATAGAAATGATAGTATTAATTCCTGTAAATACTTTCTTTCTCTTCTAAATAGAAACCAATTCTTCACCGAAGAAGGAGAATCCGAAAGCGCAAACACCACAACAGCAGCGTGGTCACAGAAACGATTTCTGAGACTACAGAGGTATTGGATGAACCTTTTGAAGACTCTGACTCTGAGAGGCCAATGCCACGATTAGAACCCACGTTTGAGATTGATGAGGAAGAAGAGGAAGAGGATGAAAATGAACTCTTTTCTAGAGGATACTTCCATCGTTTGTCCTCACAGGATGTGCTCAGGTGTCGATCCTCTTCTAAGAGGAAGTCTAAAGATGAAGATGACGAAGAAGAGTCCGATGACGCTGATGGTATGTTTTACAGAACCCGCTGCTTATGGTAGTTTTAGTGTCTCTAAAGAAACACACTTCAAGTGATAACTGCAAACCCTTCAACAAAAAAGCTGAAAAGTGACACACCCCACTAAGCAAGTAAAGGACGGCTTGATAATCTCTAAAAATTTGTGTCAAGCACATTCATCCCCATTTTCTCCTTTAGTCCTCTGTCCTTTTAAAAAGTTTTTTTCTAGTCTTCCCTTCAACTGAGGACCTAGTTTTTCCACTGGAGAAAATATCTTGCTGTTAGGAAATTGTTCTTTTTTGCCTCCTCCTTTCTCAGCCATTATCTGAATCTTCCGTTAGTTGGTGGATTGGAGTTAGCCTCAGGAAGATCTTGAAGTAATAACCCTTTACCAGAAAGTACACTCTTGTGGACTTACCTGTTTTGCTAATTGTTGTATGCTGAGTGCTTAAAATAGACACTCAGTAAATATTGTTAAAAGAATACATGCTACAATGGTTCTAAGATCCGACTCATGTAAATTGGACTTGCCTCACATCTGTTCAGGATGTGAATCATATCTGAATCATATCTCTAATGTGCCTTTCTCTACGAGTAGTAAATTTCTAATAAAAATGGTGACAGTGCCTCAAAATAGGCTCAATTTTTATGGCATAGCTAAAAATCCAATGGTTTACTTTTGAAATAGCCTTGTCATTTAGAGATAAAGAAATGGGCTCAGAAATGTGCTAGGTCACAGACTAGTTCATCCTCCCCTAAAGTTTCTGCCAGTGCCTCATGCTGCCTGCAGCTGCAATGTTTGCCTCACCATAAGGTCAGACTGAGTTTTTTTTTTTACTTTGGTGGGTGAATTTGAAGAAATCTAGTTGTCCTCTCTTGGTGGATGTATAGCTTTTATTAACTGAGTTTTTTTATTCTTCTCTTAAAAATAAATCCACTCAATTTCATATCTAGTGGAAACTTGTGTTTTCTCCATTCTCCTGTTTTTATATAATAAATAGTTTTAAATAGTGATAAGATGACTGAGTTCTTTTATTGTGATGTATATATTAAACTAAATATTTATTGTATAAATTTGGCACTTCAGTAAAATTTCTGCCTTGGATCATTGTAGCTCAAATAGTATCCCCCGTTTAAGTTCTTATTGACTTGGACAAATTTTCTCTGATGCAACCATTTCCATTCTTTATTTTCAAGTTATTGCTAACTGTACCTTCTTAGTTCTCCTCTCCAGATCCTGTTTTTGCTTGGTGTTCCTCCTTTTAGAAATTAATAGGAAATGTGAAGGTACTTAATGCTGCACCACACACCTAAATATGGTTAAAATGGTACATTTTATGCTATGCGTAGTTTACTACAATCTTTAAAAATAGAAAAAAATTAATGGGGAGAAAATAATACCAATATCAAATTTATTTCTGATAAATCATTGTCATTAACTTGTTTTTTTTCCGGTCAGTATTTATTTGGGACTAAATGCCTTGCAGCTGTTCCCATACAAACACAACATTGACTGAGCATGTCAGATTGCTTAGTCATGGCCTGGAGTAATTAACTCATGATATTACCTGAAGTCATGATTTTATGGAAACTAAAAAAAAAGCCAGAGAGATAATATAAATTGCAAACAGGGGTAAAACAAAAAAGAAGAAATGAGTTGATTTGTAACTTACATAGTAAAGACAGCTTGTCTAAAGTAGTTGTAATAACTATTGAGTATTTGCATCTTTACACAGCTTATCTCTGTTTTCTAGATGATAAAACTGAGTATTTTAGACTAACTTACAAAACCATGCAGTTGGTGATGATAAACCTGAACTGGCTTTAACTGGTGGTTGGTAACAGAATGTTGACCCGGATTCTTTCATTGTTCTGCCAGCTCACTGCGTGACTTTAAAAGATGTCATTAATTAGATTTCTCCTTTAGATTCTTAGCTTGTAAGAGAAGGTAATCAGGAGTTTGTGATGATTAATAAAATCATTCCCGTTGCACATGTGGTCTCAGAAAAAAGTACTAGAAAATATACAAAATCTTTTAACTTTTTTAACGTGCGTGTGTGTGTGTGTTTTTTTTTTTTTTTTTTTTGTCCCTCTGTGTAGACACTCCTGTTCTAAAGCCAGTATCTCTCTTGAGAAAATGTGATGTGAAGGATTCTCAGCTTGAGCCAGATACATCCACACCTATGAAAAAGAAAAAGGGATGGCCCAAAGGCAAGAGCCGCAAACCAATCCACTGGAAGAAAAGACCTGGTCGCAAACCAGGATTTAAGTTGAATCGGGAAATCCTACCCGTTTCTACCCAAGAATGCATTGTTGAGCCCACCATTCCCATTCCTAAACCGGGACGGAAACCCAAACTTCAAGAGAATGAAGAGACTGTTGAACCAAAAGAAGACTTGCCTTTAACAGAAGAAAGGAAGGATGAGGAGGAGATGCACGTGGAAGCGGAAGAGGTTGAAGAGGGAGAAGAAGAAGATACAACCAGCAGTGAAGTTAGAGCGGCATCTCCAGTGGATAGCAACAGTCCCGAGACTGAAACGAAAGAACCCGAAATAGAAGAGGAGGAAGAGAAGCCCCGTGTCTCAGAAGAGCAGCGGCAGTCAGAGGAGGAGCAGCAAGAGCTGGAAGAACAGGAGCAAGAGGAAGAGGATGAGGTGGCTGTAGAGACAAACCAGAATGAAGACCATGATGCAGATGATGAAGACGACGGCCATCTGGAATCTACCAAGAAAAAAGAGCTAGAGGAGCAGCCCGTTAGAGAAGATGTCAAAGAGGAGCCTGGTGGCCAGGAGTCTTTTTTAGATACTAATATGCAGAGCAATAGGGAGAATATAAAGGATAAAGATGAAACAGAACCAGATTCTGAAGAGGAACAGACTTCCCACGAAACATCCATGGTATCAGAGCACATGCCAGGGTCTGAGGACGATCATGAAGAAGATTCAAACTCTAAAGAAGAATTAATTGAGCTAAAAGAGGAGGAAGAGATTCCTCACAGTGAACTGGATCTGGAAACCGTGCAAGCAGTGCAGTCTTTGACTCAAGAAGAAAGCAACGAGCATGAGGGAGCCTACCAGGACTGCGAAGAAACTCTGGCCGCGTGTCAGACCCTGCAGAGCTACACCCAGGCTGATGAAGACCCTCAGATGTCGATGGTGGAAGACTGCCACGCTTCAGAACATAATAGCCCGATATCTTCTGTTCAGTCTCATCCCAGCCAGTCGGTCCGTTCAGTCAGTAGTCCCAACGTGCCTGCCCTTGAAAGTGGTTACACCCAGATCAGCCCGGAGCAAGGATCCCTGTCCGCACCCTCTATGCAGAACATGGAGACCAGCCCCATGATGGATGTGCCTTCCGTATCAGACCACTCTCAGCAGGTGGTGGACAGTGGCTTCAGTGACCTGGGCAGCATTGAGAGCACCACAGAAAACTATGAGAACCCCAGCAGTTACGATTCTACGATGGGTGGCAGCATTTGTGGGACTAACTCTTCCCAGAGCAGCTGCTCCTATGGTGGGTTGTCCTCCTCCAGCAGCCTCACCCAGAACAGTTGTGTTGTCACTCAGCAAATGGCAAACATGGGCAACAGCTGCAGCATGATGCAGCAGAACAACGTCCAGCCTGCTGCTGCCAACTGCAACATCAAGTCACCTCAGAGTTGTGTGGTGGAGAGGCCTCCCAGTAACCAGCAGCCGCCGCCCCCACCACCACAGCAGCAGCAACAGCAGCAGCAGCAGCAGCAGCAGCAGCAGCAGCAGCAGCAGCAGCAGCAACCAGCACCACAGCCTCCGCCGCCCCAGCAGCAGCAGCAACAGCCACCGGCGCCGCCACCACCTCAGCCCCAGCAGCCTCAGCCCCCGCCCCCGCCCCAGCAGCAGCCCCCCCTGTCACAGTGTAGTATGAATAACAGTTTCACTCCAGCGCCTATGATCATGGAGATACCGGAATCTGGAAGCACTGGGAACATAAGTATTTATGAGAGGATTCCAGGGGACTTTGGTGCCGGCAGCTACTCTCAACCATCAGCCACCTTCAGTCTAGCCAAGTTGCAGCAGCTGACTAACACCATTATGGACCCTCATGCCATGCCTTATAGCCATTCTCCTGCTGTAACTTCCTATGCAACCAGTGTTTCTTTGTCTAATACAGGACTGGCTCAGCTAGCTCCGTCTCATCCATTAGCTGGGACCCCTCAAGCACAAGCCACCATGACGCCGCCCCCAAACTTGGCATCCACCACCATGAACCTCACGTCACCTCTGCTACAGTGCAACATGTCTGCCACCAACATCGGCATTCCTCACACTCAGAGGTTGCAAGGGCAGATGCCAGTGAAGGGGCACATTTCCATCCGCTCCAAGTCCGCGCCACTGCCCTCTGCAGCTGCCCACCAGCAGCAGCTGTATGGCCGCAGCCCACCAGCGGTTGCCATGCAGGCTGGCCCTCGTGCATTGGCTGTTCAGCGTGGCATGAACATGGGGGTTAATTTGATGCCGACCCCTGCCTATAATGTCAATTCCATGAATATGAACACCTTGAATGCCATGAACAGCTATCGAATGACGCAGCCCATGATGAACAGCAGTTACCATAGTAACCCTGCCTACATGAACCAGACAGCACAGTATCCTATGCAGATGCAGATGGGGATGATGGGGAGCCAGGCCTATACCCAGCAGCCTATGCAGCCAAACCCTCATGGAAACATGATGTACACTGGCCCCTCCCATCACAGCTACATGAACGCTGCTGGTGTGCCCAAGCAGTCACTCAATGGACCTTACATGAGAAGATGAGCAAGATGAACTTGCAATTAAAAACTTAAATATATATAAATAAAGGAACCTTTTATACTGACAAACCAGAGAAAAATGGACCTTTTTCCAGTTAAAATATTGCTGTAGATTTAGAGGAATTTTTCTTTGGTTTATTTTATTTTTTAGAAAACCTGGTCTTCTCTCTCTTTTTTTTTTTTTTTTTTTTGGGTTCATTTTGTTCTGGGTTTTGGTTTTCTTCATAATCTTGAACATTTTACAATAGAACTCATCTAAAAATGGATTTGGGGATAGGGGAAACATGCACAAAAATCTTTTCATAATTAAAAAGAGCCTTACTTTCTTTACATACCACATGGACAGAATTTGTGTAAAAGTGAATTATCTTTATTTTATTTTAAAATGTATGTTTCCCCTCACTGTTTGCAGCTCCCAATGTTGTCATTTTTAAATGTTATATATACATCTCGGGGGTTAACGAGACCCCTTCCTCCAAACCCAACCTTTCATTTCCTACTTCATTCCAGCAGGAGGCACTTAGGGGAGACTCGGATGGGGACATGGAGAACAACCCAAGCTCCTTAAACTTATTATTATTGTTAATATTATTATTATTATTATTAATAAAGCGAGGCAGGAAAATGCTTCTCCTTTTAAAATCCCCTCCACTCCCTACACTCACACACACAGACACACACACACACACACACACACACACACACACACACACACACACACACCCCTCTTGACCTCTTGAAACCTTTCCCCAAGAATGTTTCTTTATAGATGGACTTCACTGAAATGTTTGTTTTTCTTAAATCAAGTGTAATATAATTTTGGGGGGGGGGTTGTTTTTTACTATTCCCACTCAGCACTCAGAGACACAAAAATACTGTAAGTCTCAATTAACAGCAGAATCTCAGAGGAAAGCTGTTTGCAATCCTAATCCAGCCTTGGAGGAATAGAGATGGTCAGTTAACAATCAAAAAGAGGAAATTAACCTCTTTGTTTTTTACCACCTGGTGAATCAGCCATAACACACATATTCCATGCAGCCTCTTGTTTTTAGTATGTACTTTGAGATGCTAAGGGTCTTGATTCTTGAGCCTTTGACTTTGACTAAACTCAAACAACAGTCCCCAGTGCTTAGCCTCTTACATTCTTATACAAAGTGTTGATGGATGACTGTACATTTCAGTGATTTGAAAAATACCTGACAGACATTTGACACTGTTTATTTTATGTTGGAAGAGATGATTTAAGGGAGATCATGGTGTGAGTTTTATAGCTACTTAAATGATACATACCTCTAGTTTTCATTTTCTTGAGATCCTGAGTTCATTCCCTGTGAATCAGAGTGCACCAGCCCCTCTCCTGTGAGTGGTTAAAAGAGAAGAGGGATAAACCAACCACCAGCATAGTAGGGCAAATCTGGACAGCAGGGTTTTAGCAGGTTCCTTTGTTGCTCCCAACTCCATTATCTTTTCTCTTGTGCAGCCAGTTCGCCCATTCTCTTCCTGTTACTTGCTCCAGGGATAGGTAAAAAAAAAAAAAAAAAAAAATATATATATATATATCTATATATATGTTCCATCATTAGAAGATGGAAAATATTATACCACTCGGTATGTGCAGTCAAATATCCAAAAGGGGGAAGTACTGCTTAAAGAAATACCTGTAAGCATTAAATTCTCTCCTTTATTTGTACATTTTATATAGATAAATTTTTGAAGTACTAATTAGGCATTAAATTTTTTCAAATGCACAGGTTTGTTGGTTTTTTTTTTTTTAAATACACTTTAATTGACTTTCTCAATTAAATGTGTTAGGTAGAAAAAGGCAGAATTCCACATCTTAACCGCTATCAATTCTGAGCATGTGCAAGGCTGTGTAGGACCCAGTTTCTCTGTATATACTCTTCCAGTTCCCAATCATCTATGTAGAAAGTGCACTGTGCTGCCCTCTCCCTACATCTTCAGCTATGTCATTGCTTCCTGGTTGGGGTGGGGATGGGGTGGGTCGGGAGGGAGGTATATTGGGAGGAGGGTGGGTCAAGGCAGAAGGAGAAGCTGTTGAAATGAGGGCCGTGAATTCAGTTTCTGTTGGTTTGCGGTTGTGTTTGGTTTTATTTGTTTCTTTAAAAAAAAAAAAAAATTCAATCGGGCAGCTCCCTTTTCCACAAGCCTTTTTGTGACTGTAGAACTATTGTAGAGAAAATGTTCTTTTCTATATTATGAAAGAAATTATCCAACACAGTAATATTGGTACCTGTCATTTTTTCACTTCTGTTTAAAAAAAAATGTATTTTTAGCAAGATAACTTGGGTAATCTTCTAAAAAAGAAATTTAAAAAACTCACTGTTAGTGACTTTGATGCCTTTTAAAATAAGAGCTTTTTCATTTCATTCCATCTTTAAAATTTTTTATCTTTGTTGTAGAATATTAAAAACTATTTTAAGAAAGATAAAAATTCTCTTTAAAGAGATCTCTAGAGTGTGTGAATAGAGCTCCAGATGCCTCTAAAAGCCGCATGTACAAATGAAGCTAAGTCTATTCCTGTCTGTTTATATTTGCTTTTCCTGTTTTGTAACCTCTTTGTACTTTGTTCATGGTGACTTGTAAGCTACGGGGAAGGGGTGCCTAGATGCCTTTGTATTTCTCCATGTCATGCGCTCCTGGGCCAGTCGGTCTCCCTTCCTCTCCTTGTATGTAATATCACTTTTTTTTCCCCTTTCTAGCAAGTACTTTCAAAAAAACTCTGTACATTTTAACATAAAAAAAAAATAAATTATGTTGAGCCATTTTGGATGTCTGTCTTGCATGTGGAATTTTTCTCCCAAATATTTCAAACTCTCAGGTTCCTTTTCTACACACCGAGACTTAGAAATATTAGCCTTTTTCACATTCGTCTTTATGTAGCAAGTATAAATATTAGCCTTTTCACATTCCTCTTTATGTAGCAAGTATAAGTTCATGGCCTTTACTTTGAAATGCCAGTCTTCATTCCTATGTGTGTTTAAATGCAGACAGTATAGATGGTTTTTCCTCTTCCGGTGAAAATGGTATTATAATCTCCCTTTGGAGTTTTTAGGGGAAATTCCATTGAAACCTATAGGTACTGTAATTCATTTAAGCAAAGAGAGGAAATATGGTCGCAATAATAAGTAGCTCCTAGAACTGGAACAAAGCTGTTTTTTCTCAGCTTACCTGATTATGATATAATCGAGGAAGATTTTGCCAGAAGCCAGGGTCTTTAACATTTATGATCTTCTCTGATGTTTTCCAAGCTGTTGTACTTGCCTCTCTTCATTTAGAATTTTGGATAGAAGGCAGACTCCAGAAACTTGGATTTGGCTTTGAGAAACTGACAGCTGGGGGTAGGGAGGTAAGGCAGGTGCAAGTTTTAGCTGCCACTCTTTGCTGAGTGAGGAATTCATGAAGTGTCCATGAACAGTACCTATAGCAGACATTTGTTCTTGATCTTAATGCCATTTAAGTTTATAGTTCTGTCATCTCCAGAAAAGAAATGATTTGTTTCCCTTGATTTCTTTGCTTGCTGAAGTAACTATAATTTGGACCCATTGCTGGCACTTGTACTATGCAATCATTAGTGGATTGTCTCCAAAACAAGCTTCTTTGTTCCTGCAGACTACCTGTTGTAAGTGAATTCAACAATACAGCGAGTCTGATTTTCTTACAAAGGAGATGTGACCACAGAATGTATTCTAGATTTTTTAAAGTGCTAACACTCCCACTATATTTAAATTACATTTAAATTACAACTTGAATAATATTTCATTTATAGCCAACCCATGAATGATCTCACTAGGAGGTACTCTTGTTTCTTTATGGTCCACCTTCTGGCCTTTTCACTCTACATCAAAAGGTAGATGTGGGAGGAAAATGATAATGCATTTAATTCATGTATATTGCTGAGAGCCTTGGCCTACCAGTGTTAGACTCTATGGCCTTGCATTCAGTAACTAGGGTTCCAGGAAATCTATTCCTTTTGGGCCTCTCTGAGCATCTCAGGTAGTGCCTAGCTTCCTTTGTAGCATAGTGACAACTGTGGGGCCTGTCAGGTAGTCCAGTCTAGCTCTTTAGGTGACAATTGTTGTTTCAGATTCTTCATGTTACAACTGGGGCGGTGTATGGTGGGGTTTTGTCCTTCCTCTTAATGTGCAAGACGTACATCAATGATGATGGAAAGGGAAAGGCATAGTGAAAAGAAATAAGGAAGAACTGTCCTTCTTGGCAGAACAGAAGAAGCAAGATCATTATGACAGGTGGTGGGGAAACAAACTCCATATTCTCGATGTGACTTTAAAGAAATCTAAAAATTCAAGTGGCCCATTTCTGTAAATGAACTCAGAAACCACATAGACTTAACATTTCTTAGGTTGGCAAATGTCTGGAATTCTTGAACACAGTCATCCCAACAAAGCTGACAATCCCCAGAGTAAAACTCAACTCGTTTGTTAATAAATTTCTGGTAAGGGACAGGGTGGGTTTGTTACGTAAGCTGGTGTGGTCACCTAATGCAGTACAGACCAATGGATTTTTTTCCCAAAGTGACAGCTACAAATTGGGCTTAATGAGATTCCTTGCTGTATTAATGAGACTAAATATTAGTATTGGTACCAATTACATAAATCCTCAAAAAGGTGGCAGATGTAATTTCTGCCCGGAATAAGGAAAACCCTGGGGTATCATGATGGGCTTTGGTGTTTTGAGATCTTTTAAAACACTAGGCAGAGACGTTCTCAGTGAATTGTTTTCTGGTGATTTTTCATGAATAAACTTTTAAGTGTGAGATAATATATTCTTGTCATCAAGAAAAAAACATTCCAACATTTAACTCTACTACACAGACATCTCTGAAAGCCACATTTAAGCGACATTCAAAAAAATTTTTTTTAACATTCTCTGAGATGACATTTTTTTAACCAGCCATTTTTAGTTTATATGTGTACAGAGATGAGCAAACAAAGACAAGTGGATGAACTGACATCAACTGGTCACCTGTACTTTAAAGCATGGAATGAGGGCCTGCTCATTGGCATTTCTGTGAATACACACTGAAAAACTGACATCTGGTTCATGTTGAAAGACACAAGCTGTTCAGATCACTTCTCAAGTTATTTAAGTTGGCCTTAGCTTTTTGAACCCCAGAATCTTCTTTTTTGGGAAATTTCATATAAAACATTTAAATTGGTTTCCCAAGATTAAAGTCTCTTGTGAACAAAGTAAAGAAAAACATTCATACATAGAACTTCTATGCTAGGACTCAGGCTCTGCCCATGTACAAGTTCAAACTGTTTAATTGGTGTATTACATTTAATAAAGTTGACTGACTCAATTTTCTTCAGAGGAAAGTTAGAAAAGCAGTTGTAGTCAATTATGTCAAAATGATTGAATTTGATCCTAGTTTTCCAGAGAAAATGAAAACAGCAATATATTGAGTGGGAGGCAGCAAGGGCGGCTTTACTAAACGCAATGACCTCTTGGAAAATAGAATAATTACACCATTTTTAAAAAAGTTTGTCTAGCTCCTATTTAAGAAAAGTAACTAGAGTTGACCAGAACTCCTAACTTGACAGCCTCAAAGGACTCTTGATTGAAAGTTTTAAATCCGAAAAGTGAGGAACGTGGAATATTGAAAGAACAACTTTATAGGGCCAAGGAAGTAATTCTGTTAAAGTTACAAAGGAAAACAAAGCAGACCCAAACCAGCCACTACAGTCTATCTTTGCTGAGTTACTTTGCTGGGGCTCGCAGGTTGTGGAATGGTGTTCATCAATTTGCTGCATCCTCCTTAGTGCAGCCACTTGGTCTTCAGCTGTCCTCCAGCTGCCTCCTGCACGGTTCCAGGCGTCCAATGAAAAGGTGAATATGCCCAGAGAAGAAGAGTGACTTGGTGGTTCTGTCTTCTTATGCCTGTTTTTATTGTGAAAATAGAGTCTACACAGAGTCCATTAAACACAGCTTCATGCGTCTGTTTAAAGTGAATAGGTTTGTACAACTAAATCTGTTCGAAAAGTAGAACAGCCGCCCAGAAATGTGAGGGCCCTTGTCTAATTGTAATCTTCTCTCCCAACCAAAGATAAGCACCAGACGTATGTGTAAATACGTCTTTAATTTTAAAAAAAAATTTTGCAACTTAGGTGTGCACTTTTTTTTAATGTTTATTTTGAGAGAGAGAGTGTGGGGGGGAAGGGCAGAGGGAGAGGGAGAGAGACAATCCCAAGCAGGCTCTGAGCTGTCAGCATAGAGCCAGATGCACCACTCCATCTCACAAACTGTGAGATCATGACCTGAGATGAAATCAAGAGTTGGACGCTTAACTGACTGAGCCACCCAGGTGCCCCTGGGTATGCATTCTGAAACACCATAGTTTCATTTTGCCTGGTTTTGAACTTTATAAAAATGGAATCATGTAAAGCATAGGGAATATAGTCAATAATATTGGAACAATGTTGTTTGTATGGTGACCCATAGTGACTACACTCATGATGGTGAGCACTGCATAATGTATAGAATTGTCAAATCACTATGTTGTACATCTAAAACTAATGTAAAATTGTGTGTCAACTATACTTTGATAATGAATTTTTTAAAATGTTTATGTATTTTGAGAGAGAGAGGGTGCACATGAGAGGAGGAGAGGCAGAGAGAGAGAACCTCAAGCAGGCTCTGAGCTGTCAGTGCAGAGCCCGACCTGGGGCTCAGTTTCATAAACCATTGGATTGACCTGAGCCAAAGTCAAGAGTAGGATGTTGAACCAACTTGAGCCACTCAGGTGTTCCAAAAAATTTTTTTTAAAAGAACGCATTTTCACTCTAAGTTTATGGTACCTAAAATTTTAATTAAGACATCATACCCATCTCCTGAAGTTCAAAAATCTGTTTCAGAAATAAAATTGGGGGCCCCTGGGTGGCTTAGTCAGTTAAGCCTCTGACTCTTGATTTCAGCTCAGGTCATGATCTGGGGGGTTGAGGACTTGAGTCTCATATCTGGCTCCACACACTGAGTGAGATTCTTCGTCTCCCTCTCTTTCTCCCCCTCTCTTGCGCATGCACACAGCAATGCACTTTCTCAAAACTAAAAGTAAACATTAAAAAAAAAAGAAAACTGGATAATGAATTTTCAAAAAGCCTGTAACGCTGAAATGGAATAATTTACTAGAAGTTGAGATGGTTTAAAAATATTTGACAATTTTACAAACCTAAAAATGCATGTAATAAATCTTCAAAAAATGGAATTCTGCAGTTTGCATCTGGTTTCCCTCAAAATATTTGTGAGATTTGTTCCTGATGTTGCATGTCACTATAATTCTTTTATTTTCATGGCTGTATAATATTCTATTATAGGACTATACAAAATGTATTTATACATTTTAAAGTTGACATAGATTTAGGTTGTTTCTGTTCTGGGTTATTACTGTGATATGGCTATGTTTAATCCTGTGTACGTCTCCTGCACACATTTGCAGACATTTCTCTTAGGATTCTCCTAGAAGGGGAATTGCTAGATGATAGGATGTAACTTCTGTACTAGACACTGCCAAAGAATTTTCAAAAATAGCCATAATATTTCTTTTTGCTCCCATCAGCAGTATATGAGTGAGAGCTCCTGTTATACACATTCTCTCCAGTATTTGATATTTTCAATTATTTTATATTTTTGTCAACCCACGAGATATGTAGTGGAATCTCTTTGTGGTTATATTTTGCATTTTACTGAATTATTAATTAGATTGAGTACCTTTTCATATGCTTATTGGCTATTTGAAAACCCTCTTTTGTGAAGTGTCTGTTCAAGTCTTTTCCCTGTAATACTATTGAGTTGTCTTTTTCTTATTGACTTGTAGGAGTAGTTTATGCATTGTCGATGTCTTTCTGCCAGGTACATGTATTACAATTCTCTTCTCCCATTCTGTAACTTGCCTCTCACTTTCTTAATGGTGTCATTTGATGAACTGAATTCTTAATGTGATCCAGTTCAATAATATCTTCCTTTATGGGTAATTATTTTTTCTGCCTGGATTAAGAAGTCTTTTCCTACCCTAAGATTATAATAGTATTCTCTGTAGAGTAACTTCTAATACCTTCACTGTTTTGCTTACAAAGTTAATTCTTTAATATCTCTAGAGTGATTTTTGTTTTTTAGCATGAGTTAGGGGAACAGTTTCACTTTCTTCCCATATAGATGTACAATTCCAGCACCACTTGCTTGTCCCTTCACCACCGCTCTACATCAAGTGTCTATATGCATAGGTCTATTTATTGTTTCATTGGTCTGTATATCCATCCTGTCTTAATTACTGTAGCTTTATGAGAAGTCTTGACAGTATGTAAAGCAAGTCCTCCTAAGTTGTTTTTCTTGTTCCGGAGTGATTAACCCCTTCTAGATTTTTTGTATGTCCATATATTTTTAGAATTTGTTTACCAGATTCCTAAAAAGTTCCTACTGACATTTGATTGTGATTTCACTGATCCTCAAAATCATTTTGGCAAAAATTGACATCTTAACAGTATTAATAGTCCCACTCATTGAACATGATACATTTGTGTAAGACTTTAATATTTTCTTTCTTTCTTTCTTTCTTTCTTTCTTTCTTTCTTTCTTTCTTTCTCTCTCTCTCTCTCTCTCTCTCTCTCTCTCTCTCTCTCTCTCTCTTGTTAGGACTGCTACTTTTTTTCTCAGAAAAATCCCAGGTTTTTTTTTTTCTTTTTTTAAACATTTTATTTATTGGGGCACCTGGGTGGTTCAGTTGGTTGAGTCCAACTTCGGCTCAGGTCATGATCTCATGATTTGTGAGTTCGAGCCCCGCATCGGACTCCGTACTGATAGCTTAGAGCCTGGAGCCCACTTTGGATTCTGTGTCTCCCTCTGTCTCTGCTCCTCCCTTGCTTGCACTCTGTCTCTCTCTCAAAAATAAACAAACATTAAAAATTATTTATTCTAATTTACATCCAAGTTAGTTAGCATATAGTGCAATAATGCTTTCAGGAGTAGATTCCAGTGACTCATCCCCTATGTAGAACTCCCAGTGCTCATTCCAGCAAGTGTTTTCCTTAATACCCCTTACCCATTTAGCCCATGCCCCCACCCACAACCCCTCCAGCAACCCTCAGTTTGTTCTCTGTATTTAAGAGTCTCATGTTTTGTCCCCCTCATTTTTATATTATTTTTTCTTCCCTTGCCTTGTGCTCATCTCTTTTGTATCTTAAATTCCACATACGAGTGAAGTCATATGATATTTGTCTTTCTCTGACTAATTTCACTTAACATAAGACCCTCTAGTTCCATCCATGTAGTTCCAAATAGCAAGATTTCATTCTTTTTGATTGCTGAGTAATACACCATTGTATATATATATACCACTTCTTTATCATCTGTCGACAGACTTTTGGGTTCTTTCCATACTTTAGCTATTGTCAATAGTGCTGCTATAAACATGGGGTGCATGTGCCCCCTTTGAAACAGCACACCTGTATCCCTTGGTTAAATACCTAGTAGTGCAATTTCTGGGTCATAGGGTAGTTGTATTTTATTTTATTTTTTGAGGAATCTCCGTACTGTTTTCCAGAGTGGCTGCACCAGTTTGCATCAGTGCAGAAGAGATCCTCTTTCTCCGCATCTTTGCCAACATCTGTTGTTGCCTGAATTGTTAATTTTAGCCATTCTGACTGGTGTGAGGTGATATCTCATTGTAGTTTTAATCTGTATTTCCTGGATGATGAGTGATGGTGAGCATTTTTTCATGTGTCGGTTTGCCACCTAGATGTCTTCTTTGGAAAAGTGTCTATTCATGTCTTTTGCCCATTTCTTCACTGGATTATTTGTTCTTTGGGTGTTGAGTTGGTAAGTTCTTTATAGATTTTGGATACTGACCCTTTATCTGATATGTCATTTGCAAATATCTTCTCCCATTCCATTGGTTGCCTTTTAGTTTTTCTGATTTTTCCTTTGCTGTGCAGCAGCTTTTTATCTTGATGAGGTTCCAATAGTTCATTTATGCTTTTGTTTCCCTTGCTTCTGGAGACATGTTCAGTAAGAAGCTGCCGTGGCCAAGGTCAAAGAGGTTTTTGCCTGCTTTCTCCTTGAGGATTTTGATGGCTTCCTGTCTTATGTTTAGGTCTTTCATGCATTTTGAGTTTATTTTTGTGTATGGTGTAAGAATGCATTCTTCTGCATGTTGCTGTCCAGTTTTCCCACCACCATTTGTTGAAGAGACTGTCTTTATTTCATTGGATATTCTTTCCTGTTCTGTCAAAGATTATTTTGCCATATGTTTGTGGGCCCATTTCTGGGTTCTCTATTCTGTTCCATTGATCTGAGTGTTTGTATTTGTGCCAGTGCCATACTGTTTTGATGATTAAATCTTTGTAATACATCTTGAAGTGCGGGATTGTGATGCCTCCAGCTTTGTTTTTCTTTTTCAGGATTGCTTTGACTATTCGGGGTCTTTTGTGGTTCCATACAAATTTTAGGATCATTTGTTCTAACTCTGTGAAGAATGCTGGTGTTATTTTGATAAGGATTGCAAGACTTTAATTTCTAACAAAATTTTTATTGATTTCTGCAGAGGTTCTGTGCTTTGTTACTTTATTCTTGGGTGTTTATTATTTTTGAAACTATTAAAAATATTAACTTTAAAAAATTTATTTTCTGGGGTGCCTGGGTAGCTCAGTCAGTTAAGCGTCCAACTCTTGGTTTTGGCTCATGTCACAATCTCATGGTTTCATGAGTTTGAGCCCCTCATCGGGCTCCATGCTGATGGTGCGGAGCCTGCGTGGGATTTTCTGTCCCCTTCTCTCTCTGTCCCTCCCCTACTTGTGCTGTCTCTGTCTCTCTCAAAATAAATAAATTTATCAATTATTTCTTTCATGCTTTATGCCCTTAGGGTTGTATCTAAAAAGTCATAGCTATACCCACAGTCACGTAGATTTCTTTTATGGTATCTTCTAGGAGTTTTAGTTTTGCATCTTACATTTAGGTTTATGATCCATTTTGTGTTAATCCTTGTGAAAAGTTTAAGATCTGTGCCCAGAGTCATCTTTTTGAAATGTGAGTATCCAATTGTTGGAACATCATTTACTGAAAAGATAATCTTTTCTTCATTATATTGCCTTTGCTTCTTTGTCAAAGATTAGTTGTCTATATTCATGTGGTACTATTTCTGGACTTTCTATTCTGTTCCATTACTCTATTTTTTTTACTTTTGTTTGTTTTTGGTTTTGTTTTTGCCAGTAGCACGCTGTCTTAATTACTTTTTAGTTTTATAGTAAGTCTTGAAGCTAGGTAGTGTCAGTCCTCTGATTTTGTTCTTCAGTATTGAGTTGACTTCTCTGCGTTGGTTTTTTTGTTTGTTTGTTTTTGTTTTTGTTTTGCTTCTCCATATAAACTTTAGAATGATTTTGTTGTAACTCACAAAATAACTTGCTGAGATTTTGATTTTTATTGCACTGACTCTATGGATCAAGTTGGGAAGAACTGACACGTTAAAGTATTGAGACTTATCTATGAACATGGAATATCTCTTCATGTATTTGGTTGTCCTTCCTATCTTTTATCAGAATTTTATAGTTTTATTAATATAAATCTACATATCTTGTTGGATTTATACATAGGTATTTAATTTGGGGGCAGCTAATGTAAATGGTAGTGTAAAAAACTTTAATTTTAAGTTCTACTTGTTCATTGTTGATAATATAGGAAAGCTCAGAGTGGGAGATTTTAAAAGACTTTTTAAAGTCAATGACGTAACTAGCAGGTAGAAACCAGGCGTGATATAAAATAATTGAACAAGATTAACAAATTGTCCTCATGAACACATATAAAACACAGCAGGCAAGAATAACAGAATATATTTTTTTTTAAATTGCACATACTAAGCAATAAAGCATGGTTCAACAAATACCAAAGAATTGAAATCACACCAAGGAAGTCTTCTGACTACTATATGATTATGCTAGAAGTCTGTAACAACAACAACAAAATAGAAAATCCCCATATGTTTAGATATTAAGAAATATGCTTTTATATGGAGCTTCTGGGTGGCTCAGTCAGTTAAGTGTCCAACTCTATTTAAAAAAAAATTTTTTTAACATTTATTTATTTTTGAGAGACAGAGAAGAAGTGGGAAAGGGGCAGAGAGAGAAGGAGACACAGAATCCAAAACAGGCTCCAGGCTCTGAGCTGTCAGCACAGAGCCCAATGCAGGGCTCAAACCCACGAACCATGAGATCATGACCTGAGCCGAAGTTGGACACTCAACCCATGAGCCACCCAGGCGCTCCATGTGTCCAACTCTTGATTTTAGCTCGGGTCATGATCTCATGGTCATGGGATCAAGCCCTACTTGGGTTTCGTGCTGAACATGGAGCCTGCTTGGGATTCTCTCTCCCTTTCTCTCTCAAGCCCCTCTCCCACTTGAGCTTTCTCTCTCTCTCTCTCTCAAAACAAATAAGTCAACATTAAAACAATAACTTATTAAAGGGGCACCTGGGTGGCTCAGTGGTTAAGCATCTGACTTTGGCCAGGTCATGGTCTCACAGTTTGTGGGTTCAAGCCTCACATCGGGCTCCATGCTGGTAGTGTGGAGCCTGCTTGGGATTATCTCTCTCCCTCTCTTTGCCCCTTCCCCACTCATGCTTTCTCTCTATCAAAATAAATAAATAAGCTTAAAAAAGTTATTGGGTGGCTCAGTTGGTTGTGTCCGACTTTGGCTCAGGTCATGATCTCATGGCTCATGAGTTTGATCCCCACATTGGGTTCTGTGCTGACAGCTCAGAGCCTGAAGTCTGATTCAGATTCTGTGTCTCCCTCTCTCTCTCCCCCTCCCCCATTCATGCTCTGTCTCTCAAAAATAAATAAACATTAACAATTTTTTAAATGAAAATTAAAAGATTATTAAAAAAAGAAATGCTTTTATAAAATTCATGGTCCAAGTTAGAAAGTATTTTGAGCTGAATTATTTGCAATCCATATGAAATAGAGGATCTAAACAAAGATCACCAAATGCTGCTAGCATCACAAAAAGAGAGACATCCAGGACATCATATGTTTTCACACTACCTATGAAAATATTCTTACCAAAAAATCGACCTGATTCTAAATAAACCTCAATCTGTCAGTTTACAGAAAATGTAAGGGATAGAAGAACATGTTAAACACCACCACAGGGATGCAACCAACAAAACCTAGAATATGAGAAACATTACTGGATGAATGACCCAAATTTTCTCAACAGATAAATTGCAAGGAATAATAAAAGACTGGAGGTGAGGGAAAAAGTAATGTGGTGGTAATTTACAGATTAAGAGATTTAAGAGACATGTAAATGAAATGCTATGTGTGGACTTTGTTTGAATCCTGATTCTAAGCAATTAACTTAGAAATGTATTTATAACATATGAAAATTCAAACACTGCATATTTGATGATACTAGGAATTTCCTATTATTTAAGTGTGTTATACTATATATATATATACATATATATATACATATATATTATATATATATATTATATATATATGTATATATATATGTATATATATATATATACATATATATATATATAATTTTTGGGTGCCTGGGTAGCTCAGTCGTGTAAGCATCTGACTTCAGCTCAGGTCATGATCTCACAGTTCCCGAGTTCAAACCCCACATCGGGCTTTGTGCTGACAGCTCAGAGCCTGGAGCCTGCTTCAGATTCTGTGTCTCCCTCTCTTTCTGCCCCTCCCCCACTTGCTCTCCATCTCTGTCTCTGAAATTAAATAAATGTTAAAAAAAATTTTTGAAGATCATTTTCTTCTAGAGTTAAATGTTAAAATATGTATAGATGAAAGGATATGCTGTTTGGAATTTGCTTCAAAACAATCCAGCACTAATGTGAATAAAATAATATTAGCAATGAGCTGACAATTGTTGAAACTGGCTAATGAGTACACGGAAGTTCATGATACTCTCCACATTTGAATACATTTAAAATTTTTCATGATAAAAGTGTTTTTAAAAATCACCACATGCAAATAAAGAAGTATTTTGTGAGCAATGTATGGCCTTAATTGAAATACATATATTTAAAAATTCTCATTCTAATCACTGAGTCTTTTTTATGTTCCTGTCTGTAGCTACTCCCAGAAGCTTGTAACCTAAAATTTCACTGTCAGTTCCGTGTTGTGGATCTTTTTTCACTCGTCTTGCTGGAGGTTTGATAACCCTTTAAACCTGCAAATTCATGTCCTTCTGTACCTGGTTTTTGGTTATTTTGTGAATGATCTCTCTCCCTCCCCCCCCCCCCCACATTTTCTCTCTCCTCCTTTTTTTTTGGAAGACCTGTTGTTCAAATATTGAACATTAGAGTGGTCTTTTAAATTTCCTATATTACCTCTCCTATTTTTAATCTCTCTGTCTTGTCTTTTTCTCTACTTTTTGGAATTTGCCCTCAACTTCATTGTCCAAGTGATATAAAGAATTTTCCATCGCCCTTCTCATTCTTTTAACTACAAGAGCTCTCTTTCTCTTTTTAACTTTTTTTTTTTTTACAGCACATGATCATGTTTATTCCAGTTGTTTTTCTCTGTGTTTATTTTTGTCTTTATCTTTTGTCTTTAAGGATTTTCTTGATATTTGATAATTCTTGGCTATGATACTTTTTTTCTCAAATTTTTACTTAAATTTGAGTTAGTTAACATACAGTGCAATATTGGTTTTATTTGCTTATATTTTCAAATGAGAGGTTAAAACATTTTAAAAACTTGTCATTTGGGTGATGCTTGTCAACTTGAGATTTACTATATAGTAAAAATGGACCATAAGTAAACTGACTGAGGCATTTATTGAGAGAAATCAAAATATAATTTTTTAATTATTCTCATGAGGGTTTGTCATATTTTGTAGAGAAAAGTATTCTAATATTCTGCTAAGAGGGAGAGTTGGGGGTTAGGAAGTTGTCTTTTTGCCTCATTTTCTTTGAGAATTGTTCTCTCTTTTGAAAAAAAAATTTTTTTTTACTTTAGATTGCATAAAGTTTCAGGAGAGTGCAAAATTAAAGTGTTCTATTGTTGGGGTGCCTGGGTGGCACAGTCTGTGAAGCCTCCGATCTCAGGGTCATGAGTTCAAGCCCTGCGTTGGGCTCTGCACTGGGTGTGAAGCTACTTAAAAAAAAAAGGAAAGAAAAAAAAGTGTTCTATTATTATTTGTCTTCATATGTCCTTTTATTCACTCAACAAATAATTATTTGTTGTCCTACATATTAATATTGTTCTGGATGCTGAGGATACAGTGGTGAGAAAGGAAGACAGGACCATTGCCCTTATGGAGCCTATTTACATAAATAGGCTGTTACTGGGAAGAGATAAATAATAAAAAGTAAATAAATTTAAAAAAAGAAAAAAAAAGAAAGGCTAAAAATGAATGATCACTATGTACTCACCAGATTGGTAAACATGAAAAGGATAAAAAATATATATAAACTATTGATGAGAATGTGAAGTACCTGGAACTCATAAACCACAGGTGGGAGTGTAAATTAGTTCAACTACTTTTAGAAACATCTTGGTATTTTGTAGTACAGTTGAATTTATATAGATCCTCTCACCCAGCAATTCCATTCTGTTGTAAACCTAGACAAGTACATGCACCTATGCGCTGGGATACACATACAAGAGTATTCACAGCAGTAAAATTTGTAATGGCCAAGAACAATCCACATTTCCTCAACAATAAGATGGACATTTTTTTTCCCAATATATGAAATTTATTGTCAAATTGGTTTCCATACAACACCCAGTCCTCATCCCAAAAGGTGCCCTCCTCAATACCCATCACCCACCCTCCCCTCCCTCCCATCCCCCATCAACCCTCAGTTTGTTCTCAGTTTTTAACAGTCTCTTATGCTTTGGCTCTCTCCCACTCTAACCTCTTTTTCTTTTTTTTTTCCTTCCCCTCCTCCATGGGTTTCTGTTAAGTTTCTCAGGATCCACATAAGAGTGAAAACATATGGTATCTGTCTTTCTCTGTATGGCTTATTTCACTTAGCATCACACTCTCCAGTTCCATCCACGTTGCTACAAAGGGCCATATTTTGTTCTTTTTCATTGCCATGTAGTACTCCATTGTGTATATAAACCACAATTTCTTTATCCATTCATCAGTTGATGGACATTTAGGCTCTTTCCATAATTTGGCTATTGTTGAGAGTGCTGCTATAAACATTGGGGTACAAGTGCCCCTATGCATCAGTACTCCTGTATCCCTTGGATAAATTCCTAGCAGTGCTATTGCTGGGTCATAGGGTAGGTCTATTTTTAATTTTCTGAGGAACCTCCACACTGCTTTCCAGAGTGGCTGCACCAATTTCCATTCCCACCAACAGTGCAAGAGGGTTCCCATTTCTCCACATCCTCTCCAGCATCTATAGTCTCCTGATTTGTTCATTTTGGCCACTCTGACTGGCGTGAGGTGATATCTGAGTGTGGTTTTGATTTGTATTTCCCTGATGAGGAGCGACGTTGAGCATCTTTTCATGTGCCTGTTGGTCATCTGGATGTCTTCTTTAGAGAAGTGTCTATTCATGTTTTCTGCCCATTTCTTCACTGGGTTATTTGTTTTTCGGATGTGGAGTTTGGTGAGCTCTTTATAGATTTTGGATACTAGCCCTTTGTCCCATATGTCATTTGCAAATATCTTTTCCCATTCCGTTGGTTGCCTTTTAGTTTTGTTGGTTGTTTCCTTTGCTGTGCAGAAGCTTTTTATCTTCATAAGGTCCCAGTAATTCATTTTTGCTTTTAATTCCCCTGCCTTTGGGGATGTGTCGAGTAAGAGATTGCTACGGCTGAGGTCAGAGAGGTCTTTTCCTGCTTTCTCCTCTAGGGTTTTGATGGTTTCCTGCCTCACATTCAGGTCCTTTATCCATTTTGAGTTTATTTTTGTGAATGGTGTGAGAAAGTGGTCTAGTTTCAACCTTCTGCATGTTGCTGTCCAGTTCTCCCAGCACCATTTGCTAAAGAGACTGTCTTTTTTCCATTGGATGTTCTTTCCTGCTTTGTCAAAGATTAGTTGGCCATACGTTTGTGGGTCTAGTTCTGGGGTTTCTATTCTATTCCATTGGTCTATGTGTCTGTTTTTGTGCCAATACCATGCTGTCTTGATGATGACAGCTTTGTAGTAGAGGCTAAAGTCTGGGTTTGTGATGCCTCCTGCTTTGGTCTTCTTCTTCAAAATTACTTTAGCTATTCAGGGCCTTTTGTGGTTCCATATGAATTTTAGAATTGCTAAATTCCATATGAATTTAGAATTGAATTTTAGACTGCTGGTGCAATTTTGATTGGGATTGCATTGAATGTGGAGATAGCTTTGGGTAGTATTGACATTTTGACAATATTTATTCTTCCAATCCATGAGTAGGGAATGTCTTTCCATTTCTTTATATCTTCTTCAATTACCTTCATAAGCTTTCTATAGTTTTCAGCATACAGATCTTTTACATCTTTGGTTAGATTTATCCCTAGGTATTTTATGCTTCTTGGTGCAATTGTGAATGGGATCAGTTTCTTTATTTGTCTTTCTGTTGCTTCATTGTTAGTGTATAAGAATGCAACTGATTTCTGTACATTGATTTTGTATCCTGCAACTTTGCTGAATTCATGTATCAGTTCTAGCAGACTTTTGGTGGAGTCTATCGGATTTTCCATGTATAATATCATGTCATCTGCAAAAAGTGAAAGCTTGACTTCATCTTTGCCAATTTTGATGCCTTTGATTTCCTTTTGTTGTCTGATTGCTGATGCTAGATCTTCCAACACTATGTTAAACAACAGCGGTGAGAGTGGGCATAAGATGGACATATTTTGAAGTATGTGCCTACAAAGGAATTCTATACACTACTGAAAATGAAAGGACTACAGTTACATGCAGTGAATGAATCTTAAGAGTAATGATGACCAAAGGAAGGCAAACAAAAAAATACTTAGGACCACAAAGACATGAACCATAAAATAAAATAATTGATAAATTGGATTTTATCAAAATAAAAATCTTCTCTTCAAAAGACACCATTAAGGGACTCCTGGATGGCTCAGTTGGTTGAGCATCCAGCTCTTGATTTCATCTCAGGTCATGATCTCAGCACGGAGCCTGCTTGAGATTCTCTGTCACCCCCTGCCCCTCCCCTGCTCATATGTGCTCTCTCTCTCTCTCTCTCTCTCAAAAAAAAAAAAAAAAAAAAGACACCATTGAAGTTTGGTCACAGGTCAGGAGATATATCTATTTGCAATGCATATACCTGACAAAGGATTTGTACCCAGAATATATAAACAATACTTACAAGTCAATAATAAGCAACCCAATTCTTAAAAACTAGGCAAGATACTTGAAGAAACACTTCAACAAAGAAGATATACAAATGACCAATAATGTGTGAATAGAGATGTTCAACATTGTTAGTCATCAAGGAGATGTAAATTGAAACCACAGTGAGATACCACCTCACACAACTAGAATGGACCTCACCACTAGAATGACCTTACCACGTGTTGATAAAGTTGTGCAGTGATTTGAGCTCTTGTACCCTGCTAGTGGGAATGGAAAATGATACAACCACTTTGAAAAAACAGTATGACAGTTTCTTATAAAGTTAAACACAAACTTACCACATACTTCCCCCACAAACACACTAGGTATTTACCCAAGAGAAATGGAAGCTTCTGTCCCCCCAGGGATCTGTACATAACTATTTGGAGCAGCTTAAATCACGAGTGCCCAATACTGGAAAGAACCCAGTGTTCATCAACTGCTGAATGGGTGAACAAACTTAGTATAGCTATTCAATGGGATACTTGTTTTGCAATAAGGGAAAAACTAGTGACATATTATTGATAACATAGATGAATCTCAAAAACACGATGCTGAGCAAAAGAAGCCAGATTCAAAAGAGTGCTTTTTGTATCATTCCATGTATAAATAAAAGTAAAAAACTAACCTATAGTGACAGAAAGCAGATCAGTGGTTGCCTACGGGTGGGGGAGGGACTGACTGCCCAGAGTCACAAGGGACTTCTTGAGGTGATGGAAATGTTCCATATCTAGACAGCACTGATCAAACTGCACGTGTAAAATGGATAAATTTTGTTGTATATAAATTATACCTGATTAAATCTGATTTAAAAACAAAAGGTATTTGTACATGTATGTTTATAGCAGCATTATTCACAATAGCTAAAAAGTTCAAGCAACCCAAGTGCCCATTGATGGATGAATGGATAAACAAGTGTGCTACACACACACACACAATGTAAAACTGCTCAGCCTTAAGAAGGAAGAAACTGCTACAACACGGAGAAAACGTGAGGACATTACCCTGAGTGAAATAAGCCAAACACAAAAGGACGAATATTATATGATTCCACTCAAATGAGGTACTTCTAGTGGCCAAATTCATAGAGACAAAGAGTAGAATGGAGACTACCAGAGGCTGGGGGGACCGGGGAATGGGACGTTATTGTTTAATGGGTGCAGATGAAAACGTTCTGGAGATGGATGATGGTGATAGCTTCACAACAGTGTGAGTATACTTAATGCCACTGTATATTTAAAATGCTTAACATGGTAAAATTCTGTTATAGATATGTTATCACAATTTAAAAAGAGAGGGAGAAAGGAAAGAGCCAACAAAGGAGAGCTAGGGACCAATTTTTCTTCATGGGTCTTCTGAGAGATTGCCTTGAGTGTAGGTCTGGGGCTGTCACAAGGACCTGTGTGCCAGCAGGAAGGAGGGTCCACCACCTGGCACAGTGGTACCAAATGATGGACGGGAGAAGAGTTGGGAAGCCACTGACAGGCTCACGGGAAAGATAAATATGGAACAACGAGAAAGAAATAGAGCCATCTTAACCAGATTTACGCTGGCCCAGACATAAGTCCTTCATCTGGACTTCATCTGCCAGGAGATGACTGAGGAGACAGATGCAGGGAAAATCCAGAGCAACCAAAGAACAGCCCAAAAATGCTGGTCTTAGCAGCAATTAACTACTAATTAATAGTAAAGAAAGCAAGACATCCACACGTTAAAGAATTAAAACTGCATAAAAGGGTATCCATGCAGTGAAAAGCTAAACCCCCTTCTCCTCCCCAATTTCTTGTTCCCTTCCCCTAAGGCAGCCTCGTGAAGAATTCCCCTGTGTCTTTCAAGACACTTTCTCTGCACGTCTAAGCATAGATAGATATATTTGTCTGCAAATAAGCATGGGGCTCTCTCAAATAGCTCTACTCTTCTTATTTTATTATCCAAGTAAAATGCTACCACCACTGCTGTTTTTCATCTTATTTTTATTTCACTTGCTGTATCTTGGAGAGATTTTTGTGTATAATTCACTACCTGGAATGACCTCCTCCTTTTTAGTGGCTGCATAGTTTTCCATTGTGTAGCAACGTTCCATTACACCTATGGGCTAACTCACACTGCTTCTCACTTTTTCCTGTGGCCTGTAGGGTTTTCCTACTCAGTGGTCCAGCTGGAGTACAAGTGCTCAATGCCACAGATATTTCCTCTGCACGGGGCTGTGCCACAGACATGCTCAGTAGGAACTTGAATGAAGGGACCTCTGTGTGTGAAATCTCTTAAATTCTTGGGCCCTGAAAACCTCCCTGCCCTTCACTTTTGCTTTCATTCTGCTCCTTCTCACTTGTGTTTTTCCTCTTGTTCATTTTCTCTTTCTTTCACCCTACTCTGCTGCCTATGCACCCCAAGGGCCTTGCACCTTTTGCTGGATTCAAAACAAAATCAAACCTGTGTTTAGAGGTTAAAAAGAATCCTCAGCAGCTTGTGTTTAGACATCTTTGAAACTCTTCATGTTGATACATATGTTTCTATAGATGTCTACTTTTAAAGTACTGGGCAGCTACATTTGGTCCTAGTAGATGAGAAAGTGATTTTTCATTTGTACAACTTTCTGGAATCTGAGAACGTTCGAGGTGGAAGGGACCTTGCAGAGCGTCTTGTTTTAGAGATGAGGATGCTAAAACCCAGAGAGGTTAGGGGGTTTGCCTGTGGTCACACAACCTGATTGTCATTTTGAGGCTTTGTGGGATTGTGCATAGGGAAATACGTCTCACTCCTTTACTCAATAAGCATTTACTAAGTTCTATGCCAGACACCAGATTAGGCTGAAGGCAGAGCAGTGAAGGGACCAGAGAGACAGAATGAGCCACACTCACACTTGCTGAGCCTCAGTGAGTCACAGAGCAGGTCCTTGGGCAGTGTGATGAAGAAACAGCTATTCTGAGTTGCTGCCTTGGCACTTGACAGTGTGACAGCCCTGCTGACCTTCCGAGTCTGGACATTTAGATGGGACCTAGGCTCAGGATTCACCCCCAAGTTCCCCCTTTGCTTTTCCCGGGGCCACCTTTACAATAACCACTTAGAGTTGAACCCATGAAAAGTTAGTGACCTTTGCCCCAACCACCTCTTAAGTAGTGGGTGCTTGCTTCTCTGCTCTCTGTCCCTTGCTCGCTGGTGACCCAGGACGGAGGACTGGCCTACCCCTGCTCACGGCCCACCCACCCTGCCAGGTTTCTAGAATTTGTTCGCCATAAATCTGGGACTCGACTTCCTTTGTGGGAGTGAATTGGAACTGTGCCTTTAATCGAAATGACCCTGGGGTTTTCACTTCCCCAAAGTGGGAGCTCAGATGCTGAGGGGGCTTACCATCTGACCCTACGGGGGTGGCTCATGCCTGCAGGCAGCAGATTATAATCTGCATGTTCTTTTTTTTTTTAACTTAAAAAAATGTTTATTTATTTGAGAGAGAGAGAGAGCACAAGTGGGGGAAGGGGCAGCTAGAGAGCGAGAGAGAGGATCCCAAACAGGCTCTGCATTGTCAGCACAGAGCCCGACTTGGGGCTCGATCCCAGGAACCGTGAGATCATGACCTGAGCCGAAATCAGGAGTCAGATGCTTCACCAACTGAGCCACCCAGGTGCTCGCATTATCTGCATGTTCTTAATTTATTACACCAGCTCCAAGCCCCCCACGCAGGGTCACAGCCTCTCCCTCGGGACTCAGCCTGACCTGGGCAGGGTGCTCCCCTCTGCTCACTCACTGTGCCAGTGCTTTCACTCCTCATCCCTCCCCCGTGCTGGGGCCATCTCTAGCGCCCTTGACCAGGCCCCCTTGCAACCTCTGTCCTTCTCTGTTTCAGGCCAGGCCTTGTGCTGGGGCACCTTGTGAGGTGCACCCCAGCTGAGCTAAAAGTGCCTGTCAGCCATCAAACAACACACACTCTGGGCTGCATCCAGAGGTCTGTCTCCTCCCTTGAGTGCCACTCTCTGGAGACGCCAGCCCAGGATGTCTCAGGGAAACCTGGCCTTCCCTCCTGGTCCCTCAGGGCATCCCCTGGTAGCCTTGGGCAAGTCACACCCCCTCCCTGTGCCTCGTTTCCTCCTCTGCAGGATGAGGGTGGGAGGACCTGAGAGGTGCCTTTTGGCTCTGACATCCAGTGATGCCATCAGGGGTTCTGGAGGTGGCCCTCCTTCATAACTTTGAAAACCTGATGGATAAGGGAGACTGTCTCTGAAATCTTGAAATCCCAGTCTGTGATTGCCTTTCCCCTGGGTCATAGGTGATATCAGAGGAGGCTGTGAGGGACACCCGGGCTGGGAGCAGTCGTGTGAAGCTGGTTTCCCTGCCCAGACTCCTCCACATGGCCCCATATCACCCTCCTGCTGCCCTGTTCTCACACAAGCCCTGATCCCAACACTGGGAGCCCAGAGCAGCCATTTAGAAATTCTAGGGAGAAGGAATAAAAAAGTTAAGAAAAGGTCTTTACCCCCAAAATGGCAGGACAGCTATATCTAACTCGATGCTGTACTGGTGCTCAAACTCGTTCTGTAGGAAAGAAAATGTGTAAGCCTATCCACGTTTGCAAAGCACCAGAGAAGAACCATCATTAAGGGCATGCAAACTGAATCCTTAAAAGGAAAATAATTTTTTAAAAAAGAATCTTTTACTAAGGCATTGCCCCCTCCTTAAGTTTTGGCATCTTAAACTTTTCGTATATTGGGTCTTCTTAAAGCAGGGCCCGCAATTACAGAAAATTCACTGAAGGAAAAAAAGCTGCATTTATGCCTCTCAGAGTGCGTTTTTAAATACCAAACAGAAGGGCAAGAGGGAACAAAATTATATGCTTTCTGGTTCCAAAAAGAGGTTAAGAACCAAAAAGGCTTTTTACAGTTGGATTGAGGGAAATGGTACCAGGGAGAAAACAGTCTGCTAATAAATGGGCAAGAGCATGTCATTAATGATGATGGCAAATGTTTTAGATGAGAGTCCATTTTCAAAGCTCATTTAAAAATCTTTAATAAAAATAATCAAAGAAAGAAATACGAGCGCCAGGATGCTCTAGAGACCTTGCAAAAACAGTTGTGGCTTTAGTGAATTAAATATGTGAATTATGTTGTACTAGCATAGTACTTGCTGTATACCAGGCTCTGTGAGAGGCACTGCAGATAATGCAGTGAACAAAACAAAGTCCCCTGCCCCACTCGAAGCTCATACCCGAGTGGAGGCGAGAGATGAGAACACACCATTACAACACATAGTGTGACAGATAGTGGTAAGTGCTGATGAGCAAAATACAAACAGGAGAAATGTAAGGTGTGGGGTGGAAGGGGACAAAATTTTAGGTAAAATGGTTGGGGAAGACTGTTACAGGCTGAATTTTGCATCATCCCCACCCCCTTCATATGTCGACATTTTAACCCTCAGCACCTCAGAGTATGACTATATTTGGAGATTGGGTCTTTAATTAACAGGTCATTAAGTTAGGGGCGCCTGGGTGGCTCAGTCGGTTGAACATCTGACTTCGGCTCAGGTCATGATATCACAGTTCCTGAGTTCGAGCCCTGTGTTGGGCTCTGTGCTGACAGCTCGGAGCCTGGAGCCTGCCTCGGATTCTGTGTCTCCCTTTCTCTCTGCACCTCCCCCAGTCATGCTGTCTCTCTGTCTCTGTCTCTGTCTCTGTCTCTCTCTCAAAGAATAAATAAACATTAAAAAAAAAGAGGTCATTAAGTTAAAATGAGATGATTATGGTGGGCCCTGATCCCATAGGACTGGTGACCTTAAAGAAGAGATTAGGACACAGGCAGAGGGAAGGCCATCTACAAGCCTAGGAGAGAGGACTCAGAAGGAGCCAGCCCTGCAGACACCTTATTCTTGGACTTCCAGCCTCCAGAAGTATATTTCTCCAGAAAATAAATTTCTATTGTTGGAGTCACCCAGTCTTGGTACTTTGTTATGGCCATCTTAGCTAACACAAAGACCTCACTTTTTATTTTATTTTTTTATTTTTATTAAAAAAAATTTTTTTTAACGTTTATTTATTTTTGGGACAGAGAGAGACAGAGCATGAACAAGGGAGGGTCAGAGAGAGGGAGACACAGAATCTGAAACAGGCTCCAGGCTCTGAGCTGTCAGCACAGAGCCCGACGTGGGGCTTGAACTCACGAACTGCGAGATCATGACCTGAGCCGAAGTCGGCCACTCAACCGTCTGAGCCACCCAGGCACCCCTCACTTTTTATTTTTTTAATTTTAGAGAAAGAGTGGAAGCAAGGGACAGGGGCAGAGGGAGAGAGAGAGAGAGAGAGAGAGAGAGAGAGAATCTTAAGCAGACTCCATGCTCAGCATGGGCTGGATGGGGGGGCTGGATTCCATGGCTGTGGGATCACGACCTGAGCCAAAATTGAGAGTAGGACACTCAACCGAGTCACCCAGGCACCCGACTGAAAAGAACTTTTGAGTAGAGATCAGAAGTGAGCCAAAGGATGAGCCAAGCAGGTAGGTGTTAAGGGGATGACGTGGACAGTGGGTACAGAAGCCCTGATGCAGCGATGTGCCCTGTGTGTCTGGAACAGAGTAATGGGAGGTCAGGGAGGTGACAGAGTGTGTGAGAAAATGGGGGGTGGTGTTGGCTTTTCCTCTGAGATGGGAAACTGTTAGAGGGTTTTGAACAGAGAAGTGTGACACGGTCTGACCTATATTTTGACAGAAGCATTCTGGCTGCTGACTTGAAAATAGATGTCAGACAAGGGAGCAGGGAAACCAGTGGAGAGACTTGGGTAGTGCTTCAGATGAGAGCTGATGGCGACTTGAACAAGGGTGAGGCAGAGGAGTGGATAAAACGTGGTTGAATCCTGGATGTCTTTTGAAGGCAGAGCTGGTAGGAACAGCTGACAAATCATATGTGGAATGTTATAGAAAGAGGAGTCAAGAGAACTCCAGTGTTTTTGTTCTGAGCGTCTGGAGGAATGGAGTTGCCATGAAGTGGGACGAGCAAGCCAGTAGGAGGAGCAGGGAGTGGGGGAAATGTCAGGGGTTCCACTCTGAGCATGTTAGAAGCCTCTGGGCTCAGAGCATCATGTTAGAAATCCAAAAGGAGATGTCGCGTCCAAAGCTGGACGCCAGACCTGCATTCAGGAGAGGGTGCAGCCTGAAGAAGTAGGAGTGGGAGTCATTGGCAGATGCAGGTGGCTAAACCCACGAGACCATCGGGCGCCAGAATGTGGGCAGAGGGAGCAGAGTGGCCGATGGAGAGAGTCCCGGGCCATCCAATAAGCAAAGGCAGGGAGGCAAGAGGGAGTGGCCAGAAAGGTCAGCGGGGAGGTGGCCGGCAGGTGCCCCGGGAGCCAAGGGTATTCCGTGCCTGCGGAGGCAGGAGAGATCAGCTGTGGGGAGTATCCCTGCTGGGGAAGGTCAGGTGAGACCAAGGGCTGCTCTGGAGCAGGGGTTGGGGGGGGTGGTGGTGGGATGAAGGTCAGGAGAGAGAAGGGGAGAGGAGCTGCAGATGGCAAAGGCTGAAAATTAGTGCAAGGAATGTCGAAAATCTGCAAAGGTCTTAAAATAAGGAGGGGCCCTAGATGTGAGTGGCGGTAAAGAGCTTGGCTTCTTTCTCTCCTTCACTCCCTGCTTCATCTGTCTTCATTCAGCAGACACTGACATGGGTTTCAGCCCAACACCGTGCGAGGTGCTCGGGTTGTGTGCATGAACAAGGCGCACTGGCAGTCCCTCCTGATTCCCAGCCCAACGTCCCTCACCTTCTACTGAGCCACTGGACCTAGTTCCGGTGATCGGGTCACCTTCGCTCCTCAGGGCCATTCTTTCTTATCTCTTTTGCTGACTCATCTCCCTCTATCCATCTCCCTGTATCTCCAGGATCTTCTCCCTCTCTCACACCAGTCTCTTAACACCCCCTGCAATTGTATACAAAAAGATTTGTAGTGACACAGACAAACCACCAGGGTCCAGTCCTGGTGTCACTCAGGATGAGGCAGGGACCAGTCTATCTGTGCTCTACACCACAACACCCCGGAGTGGCTGTGAGGATCCAGTGAGACAATGAACATGGCTCAGCACAGTGGCCGGTGCCCAGCAGGTGGTTAGTCTTTGCTTGAGGGTGAATAGGATGGGGTGAAGGTGTACTTGAGCTGAACTGAGAGTGGCCAGTAGGATGGAGGGACATGAACAGGTAGGGACAAAGTTTTGTGATGAGTCTTAACAGCAGTGTGCATAGAACCTGATGGAGCCTTCTGGGAAGGCTCTTCCAGGCCCACACCTGGATGGATGGCTGGAATTGTGTGAACAGAGGGAACGCCAGAAAGGAATAGAAGGGCAGGACCATCCAGGCAGAGGGAAGTCAATTAGTGCCAACACAGAGCTGTGAGATTAGGGGATACTTTCCTCTGCTGGGGTCAGAATGAAGGGATGTGGAAGAATGGACTGGATGCCAAGGAGGGACCAAGCCAAGGGGAGCTCTGAGAGTCATCCTGAGGGAGTCTTTTCTTTATTTGGCAGGTGATAGGAAGGCAGCTGCTAAAGATTTTTAATAAAGGAACGAACCGAGTGTTATGGGTTGAATTGTGTTTCCTAAAAAATGTTGCAGTCCTAATGCTCAGTACCCGTGAATGGGACCTTGAGGCTAGTCACTTAGCTGTGTGTGTAACATGTGACTATGTTATTTGGAAAAAATGGTGGTTGCCAATGATTGAGTTAAGATGAGATCATTAGAAAAGTACAGCATAGAAAATATAGTCAATAATATCGTAATAAAGTGTGGTGGCAGATGGTGACCACACTTACATGGTGAGCATGTGCAGTGTATAGACTTGTCAAATCAGTATGCTGTACACCTGAAACTAATATTACCTTTATGTCAAGTGTATTTCAATTTTAAAAAGGAAGAAAGCAAGCAAGCCATACTGGCAAGATATGACATTTGATCTAATATCTGAAGCATAAGCATGGGTTAAACTGTTAAAAGAAGAAGAGGGAAGGATGACCTTTGTTCTGTCCTCTAAACTGTTCTAAATAGATTTGTTCTCCCTTCCACATGAAAGCCCCCAAATGCTATGCGCATTTATCATTTAAAAAAAGATGAGGTCATTAGGGTGGACCCTAATCTGATATGACTAGTATCTTTATGAAAAGAGGAAATTGGGGCACAGTGGAAAGACAGTGGGAGCACAGGGGAAGACACAAGGAGATCGCCATCTCCAGGCCGGGCAATGCATGAGCTTCAAGAACAGGAGACAAGCCTGGAACACTTCTCTCGAACGGTCCTCAGAAGGAAGCACCCCGGTGGGCACCTTCATCTCAGACCTCCAGTGATACATCTCTGTGGTGTAGGTGGCCCTGTCCACAGCACCTTGTTCCAGAAGCCCTCAGAAACACCAGCATATGTGAGGAGGTGCTCTGCTCTCTCACTGGAAAGGTTACACCCAAAACCCATGACAACCCCAAGTGCTGGTGAGTATGTGGACCAACCACAATTCTCTTACGTTGCTGGTGGGAACGTACATTGGTATATCTACTCTGGAGAAGCAAAGTATACGTATGCCGACTGACCCAGCAACTTCACTCCTGGGTATATACCCAATGCAGACGAGGGCTTCCGTCTCCCAGAAGAAATATGATGGGTGCTACATGCACACTGGCTTTATTCATGGTAGCCTCAGAGTGGAAACAAGCCACGTCCATCAACATGAGAAGAGATATGCAGTAACTGTGTTACTGAACAGTTTTCAGTAACAGAAAAGAACAAACTGCTGAAATACACAACACCATGGGTAAATCTCATAGACATAATGTTGAGTGAAAGAAGCCTTATATAGAGGGGTATGTGTTGTATGATTCCATCCATATGAAGTTAATCCAGGCAAAGTTAGTCTAAGGTGACAGAGGTCAGAAAAGTGCCTAACTCTGGGAGGAGGGGGGTGGGCACTGAGAGGGAGGAGGCAAGAGGGAGCACACTGGGGGCCGAAAGCATTGCCTGTCTCGGTGTAAGTGGTGATACACAGGGTGTATATATTGAAGTTGCTGTGTGCAGGGTGGGGCAGAGAATAGGGGCCATAGTTGCGAGCCATCCATACTTACTGTACAAAAATCTGCATTTTAATAAGATCTCTAGGTGATTTGAATGCACATTCAAATTGAGCAGTAGTCTTTGAGAAAGACTCTGGAATCCAGTGGGTTGGGTGTGTAAAGGGAAGGAAGGGGGGAGCTTCATGGGACCCTGGGATTCTGGCTCAGGAGAACGGGTGAACGGTAATGCCAATAACTGGGAATAGAGATGCCAAGAGGGGTGATGATGGCTGTGACATCTGATGGTGCTGTCTAGGAGGCCTTGTGTCTCAGTCATAGGAGAGAGGTCAAAGCTGGGTTAGAGGTTTGGCATCATTGTCAGGTGGGTGCTAGTTGAAGCCAAGCTGAGACCATGGAAGGAGAAGTGATAAATGGAAAAAGGGCCAGGCTGTAAATGTTTATTAATGAGTCCTGAAAAGAACGTTCAGGAGATAGGAAAACGAGGGGCAGGGTCCCAGAAACTAGGGAAGTATGCAACCAGATCAAATGCTCCAGGGAGTTAAATTCAAGATGGGAATGAGACTATGGGTTCTGCAATGTGGGGACAGAATTCAGGGTGAGGAGTGAGTGGGGTAGAGGGGAAGCACTGATGTCTCCTTCTGGCATCCTGGCTGTGGAGGGAAGGGAGAGGGTCATTACATAGTCATGGTTTGTGGAGAGTCCACGGGCCGAGTGGAAGGAGCTGGTGGAGAGACATGTAATGAAGATTTGGGAGGGAAGGGATAATTCATGGCCACATTTTCTGAAGAGGTGAGGGAGGATGAGATCCAGAGGATAAACCAAAGGAAAAGCATTGTCAAGAGGGTTGGTGTAGACAGGTACGAATGATGAGGATGGGGAGGAAGCTAAGGACAGTCAGCCTGGTTGCTTCCGTTTCTTCTGGGAAGTGGAAGACAACGGCCTCTGTTGAGAGTGACAAAGGACAGATGAGGGGGTCGTGTTTGAGGTGTAGTAAAGCAGACAGGAGAATAGCAGATGGGGTTACTGAATGAGACTGAGGGCCCAGGTCAGGTTGAGTGGATAAATGAAGTTTATTCCAGCATTTTCCAAGAATCCAAATGTAAAATATCTTCCTATTTTTCCGTTTTCTCTGAACACCTTGGCTTAGAGGCTCTTTCATCTTTTCAAATTCCACCTTTGAAAATGCAATGATTAAAACAATATGTTGCCTTTATTTGTAAATTTTGGACAGGAAATAGGAATTCTTGAGCTCAATGTTCACCTTTGCTATGAACTCCTGACATTATTTTGGACAAGTATTATAGGGAAGAAGTGAAAGCTCTCCTCAAATATTTGAAGGGATATCACACAGAAGAAAGGTTTAAATAATTTCTGCGTCTTGACAGAGGGCAGAGCAGAGGCTAATGTCTATACGTTCTGGGAACATGGTTTGGACTCCCCATGTGGAGCAGAGAAGCAGCCCTTTGGGGCAGGCTGCCTGGGGAGTGATTTGGTCTGGGAGTGTGAGAGCAGCCAGAGGAATCCAGTTCTCCCATTGGCTGGGCAATGGAAACACCATTCCTTCAGATCCTGAGATTCTCATATCTTCCACTTGCCTCTTTGTTCCACCTTCAACATCCATGCCTCATGGATGACATCTTCTGGTTCAACCTTGAGTTGAATGCCTGCAATGGCATTGTGCTGGTGGTTGGGACCCACAGGTGAATGGGATAGCCTCTGTCCACAGAGGGCTCAGGTCTTGGTAGACACTTACTGGCTCCTTCTTTCCTAAAAGGAATTATGGGTGCAGAGACAGAATAGGAGGGGCCTTCAAGGCCCAACCTCAACCTAGGATGGGAGCTCTAGCAGTGTAGTAAAAGCAGAGACTCTGAGATTCACTTTTTGGTTCAATCCTATGTCCCATGGCTAGTAAGTCTTGAAGAAGTTATTTTTTTTCTCTCAGCACCTCGGTTTCTTCATCTATAAAATAGTGATAATGATAATGGCATCTAACTCATAAAGTTGTTATTAGGGTTAAATAAGCTCAGAAGAATGTCTGGTGCATTCAGTGTCTTTTAGCTATTTATATTATTTAGTGCAGGAGGCAGCTTTTATCTTGGGAAGCTTTATTAATTATTAATAATGTTTCTTTTAAGAACACAAATCAGTCTAGTTGCATAAACACATAATAACAGAATTGGGTTGAGGGAACCAGTTGGAAATCTCAGGGAAGAAAGCAAAAATATAAAAATGGATCCCTCTCCTTTTACTTAACAGCTGAAAGGAGTAATACTCGTCACCAGAGAGAAAGAAAGAAGAGGAGCTTCTAGAGATTGTCTCCTGTGCTAGGGTTTCTGCTCACTTCCCACAGCCACCTCTGAGCCCCACAGACGCCTGGTTTTCCCTCGGCTGCTTTCCCATACAGCTGAGTGAGCAGCCGGTCCTCAGTGTGAGTGCACGCGGGATGCTGGGGCGCCAGAAGAAAAGGCAAGAAGGGCCTGAGGAGGGGTCACAGCTCTGTCATCAGCAGTTGTGTCAGTGACCACAGAGGGGCAGTCTCTGGTTGCTGCCCAGAGCATTTTGTTTCTACAACATCAGGAATAGGTTGGCCCTTCGGTTGCCTGCCTGGGGATATTATTGCATGCATCTAACTCAAGTAATTACTATTACTTCTGCACTTCAGGAGACCCCGCTGAGTCACTGGCAAAACCAGTCACCTGATGGTTTCCTTAAGGTCAGACTTGGAGTTAGCTTGGGTCTGAATTCTGACTCCGCCCCATTAGACGTGTGACCTGGGAGTGGGGTGGGGTGGGGAGTCAGGTAAACACATTCAGCCTCCGCTTCCTCCTGTGGGAAGTAAGGGTGACAAGGTTTTTGTTATGAGAAAGAAATATTATGTAAACGACTAGCAGTGCCTTGGGCATAGCAACCTGTCCATAAATGGTGATCATTATTATTGTCTATGACGTGAGGTCCGTAGATGCCCAACATTGTCTGTCCTCTGACTGGGAGGAAGGAAGGCCCTCCAGCTGATCAGATGTTCTGTCCCATGTCATCTGCTGTAGGAGCGCAGTGTGGTTGTGGCCCCCTCACCCCTCTGCCCTCATCCAGATCAGCCTGTGGGAGCAAATGCCTTCAGATGGCACAGTCCCATTTTCTCCTTCTTAGTCTGCAGTCGCCTAACATATACTAGGATCCAAGGGGACTACCTTACAAGTGAACCCTGACACGGACACATCTTTCTCCCTAATGGGTTTTTGGAAATTCAGGGCCAGGACTGCCACCATTAGGGGTGATTTGGGCCAGGGCCTTTGTACTCACCACTCACTGTTCATTAATGATAAGGTTTCCCCTTTGTGTCTCAGAATTTCTTTTCTTTTCTTTTCTTTTTTTTTTTTTTTTTTTTTGATCTTCAAAAGCTTCCCATGAGGATTTTGATATATAAGAGAAGTTGGGATTCTGGAGCTGAGAGGTAGCTTGGACACCAACTTGTCCAGTCTTGCATTCCTTGCTTTAAGAAAACTAAATCTCACAAAAAATTAAAAATAAAAATACCGTATGATCTAGCAATTTCACTACTGGTTATTTACCCAGAGAAAATGAAAACACGAATTTGGAAAGATAGATGCACTCTCATGTTTATTGCAGCATTGTTTATTGCCAAGATATGGTAGCAGCCCAAGTGCCCATCCACAGATGAATGGATAAAGAAGATGTGGTGTATACATACAAGGGAATATTAGCCATAAAGAAGAATGAGATCCTATCATTTGAAACAATGTGGATAGATGGAGAGGGTGCTATGCTAAGTGAAATAAGTCAGGCAGAGAAAGACAAATACCATATGATTTCACTTATATGTGGAATCCATAAATGGAAACAAATGAATAAACAAACAGAAACAGACTCATAAATGCAGAGAACAAACTGGTGGTTGAGGGGCAGGGGGAGATGGGCAAAATGGATGAAGGGGAGTGGGAGACACAGGCTTCCAGATAAGGAAGGAATAATCACCAAGGCTGAAAGGCACAGTAGAGGACAGCCAGTGGTGTTGTAAAGCGCTGTATGGTGATAGATGGTAGCTATGCTTGTGGTGAGCACAGCATAACCTATAGGGCTGCTGAATCACCATGTTGTGCATTAATGTTGTGTGTCAACTATACTTCAATTAAAAAAAAAAAGAAACTGAAGCTCGATACAGCACTTTATGTTTTACCGAATCATTTCACATTCACTCTCTCCCCAGTTCCTCCCAAAAATCCTTTAAGGGAGGTATTACCAGTATCCTTGTTTGTAGGTAAGGAAATTACATAATTTAGTACAGCATAATGGCATGAGTATGTGCTCCTGAGCCAGATGGGCAGGGTCAAATTCTGGCTCCACTGTTGACTAGCTTTGTGACCTTGAGGAAGTTACGTAACTTCCTTGTGCCCCATGTTCCCCATCTGTAAAGTGGAGACAGTGCCTGGTGCAATGGCAATGCTGGATACGTGTCAGCTAGTCTTATTGTCATTCCCCAAGCCAGTACACAGCAGACTAGTTGGTTCTTCCATGCGTTTTACTGATCCCCTGCTATGTGCCAGTCACCGTGAAAGGTACCGAAGATACAAGGGTGAGCCGAACCAGACACTATCCCTTCCCTTATGGAGTTTAAAGTCTAGTAAGGGAGACATGCATCAATCAAAACGAACACACTAATGTAAAATTGTACTGACAGCAGGTGGCTGTGAAGGAGGCACAGATGGTGTTATAATGAGATGGTAGAGCTCATCTGGGGCTCCAGAAGGACCTCCTTGACGAAGTGAAGACCACCTTGATGTGGATGAGTGAGTTGGAATTAGCCAGATTGGGGGCTGGTTGAGAGGACAGTTAGAATGGAGCAGTGCAGTCTGGGCAGGGGCAGTGAGGACAAAGTGGAGGGACAGCACTGACACGCTGAGCTGGAGCACTGAACCAGGGCACACCCGGGGTAAGGCCAGCAGGTAGTAGGAAAAGCCTGATCATTTGGGTCCTCGTAGGCCATGTAGAAGATTCTGATCTTTGTCCTAGAAGCCAAAAAGAAGGATGGTAAGCTGAGAAGTGACAATGATCAGATCTGTGTTTTGAAAAGATTAGTATGACTGCAGAGTGGGGATATAGATTGGCCTGTGGCAAGAAGGGATGCAGGCATGATAGGTAGGAGGCCTCGGGTGACAGGGACATGGGCCCGCACGCAGAGGAGAGGTCTGTGCCAGAGGTAAAATGTGTGTCTCCTTGGCAGTCTGATTATAGCCATGGCTATGGGTGAGCTGGCCTGGGGGGGGGTGGGGAGACAGTCTAGAGCTGTGCCTTCCGATACAGGAACCACGAGTCACATACACCTCTTAAACCACTAAAATGTGCCTGGTCTGAATTGACATGTGCTGTAAGTATAAAATACACACTGAATTTTGAAGTATAAAATAATGTGAAATACCTCATTAATAATTTTCTATCGGTTGCATGTTGAAATGGTAATATTTTGGATACATTGAATAAAATAAAATAAATAATTAAAAGTAATTTTACCAGTGTCTTTTAACTTTTTTTTATGTAGCTACTTGAAAATGACATAGGGGACTTGTGGTTCCTAGTAAGGGGGAGTTTGTGGTTCCCAGTAAGCTTCAGTTGGACAATGTCGATGTAGAGTCAGAAGGGAAGAAGGTCCAGAACCCAGTCCCAGGCAAAGAGGATGGTCAGCCAGCCCCTTAATTATTGACCACACCTAGGTGGAGCGGATTGCAGGGGGACTGGGGGCAGATAGGGAAATGGAGGGGGAGTAGGAGGTCGAGGGAGGAAAGGTTCCAGTAAGGGGAAAAAGCATGGAGTCTGGAGAGCAGGTGGGTGATTCAACCACTCCCCAAGTTTGTACCCTATGAGGTGGCTCAGCACAAAGCCGTTTGAGAGACATTTTGCCGTAGTACAGACGAGATTCCTACTTGCCAGGCTCGGCTCTGTGCTTGGTTAAATGTCTGCATCAAGCTCTCAGCTTAGGGCCGAAGGAAGCAGACTATTTCATAATAACTTGACTAATTCTTAAATATTATTTCCCACAAATCCACCTTTATCTTTATGTGGGCAAAAAGGTCCGTCCCACCTGATGGGGAAGGAGCGGCACCAGACCGACCAGGCAGTGGTTTCGAAGTTGTGGTCTTAGTTTTCGCGCCCATCACGCGACGAGTGGGTAGGTGAGTTTAAGGCCCCTCCCCCTCCCGCAGCCTGGGTTTGCGGCTGCGTGACCTAAACAGCTAGGTGTGTGGTTCTTTACAGCTGAACACGGGGAAAGGCGGCGTTGCCGAGTGAGGTTGTGTGTGTGAGAGTGTTGAGAATGGGGGTGAGGGTGGGGGTGGGCGGTGCCTGGTGCAAAAACCCAGTTCCACTCCCGTCAAAAGGAAACTCAAGGGAAAACTGCTCACTTCATCTTGGACATGTTTTCCAGCTATAATTGGGAAATATGCAAATGAAGGGCCCACACGGTCTGAAAGGGGCAAATCGCTATAAGCGAGGGACATGGGGAAACGGGGCTCTCCCCCGGGGAGCCTTGGCACCGCGCGCGCCCTTAAGTGGACGCCCTCGGAGGAAAGGCAGCGGAGGCTGGGCGCCGGTGCGTCCCGGCCCGGCCGCGGCCACCGCCCGGGGACACCCCGAGGCCCGGCCCCCGCCCCGCCCCCGCTCCACCCCCACCCCTGCCGTGCGGTCGGGGCCTCAGCGACCCAGGGTGCTGCCTCTTCCGCCGCCGCCTCCAGGCGCGCTAGTCTGCGGGGTCTCCTCCGAGCGGGGCCCGCCGCCCGCCGCAGCCTCCCTTAGTCCCCTGGCGCTGCGAGGTGGCCCGCAGTAGTGTCCCCCACGGCGCCCCAGTAGGTCGGGGTAGAGCGGCTGGCTTTGTTCCCTGAGACCCGACGGCACGGGGGCCCGTGCGTCTGGCGGCCGCGGCGGCGGCACTGCAGTGGTGGAAGCCCCGCCGGCCCGCCCGCCCGGAGCCGGGCGCTCGCAATGCACCAGCGCGGGCGCCGAGCGCGCGGAGCCTCGTCGGGCCGGCCAGGCCCCCTGGCCGAGAGCGTCCCCCGCGCCCTCCTGCGTTAACTGCTGGAGTCCGCCTCCTCCCCGGCCCGCTCGCCGCTCGCCGCAGTACAAGCCGCCTCCCCGCCCCCGCCCCCCGCGCCGCCGCCGCCGCCGCCGCAGGAGAGGGAGGGAGGGACGGAGAGAGGGAGGGAGGGAAGGAGGCGGCGGGGCCGAGCCCAGAGCCCGTCCCGGGCGCTGGTAAGCGAGCTCCGGCCGCGGCGGGAGGCGCCATACGGGGGACGCCGGGCAGCCGCGGCGCGCCTCGCCCTCTGATCGTCTCGCAGCTGCCTCCCCCGCCGACCCGGCCGCATCCTTCCCGCGGTGGGGAAAGAAGCTCCCCCCCCCCCCCACCCTCCGCGGAGCAGAGACTCATTTTTTTTTTCCTCCTCGGGAGGCTGTCGCCACCTGGATTGCCAAGTGTGAGGGGTCCGGGAGGCGGGGACCGGAGCACCGTGACCCGCCATGGCTCAAGCGGCTAAACAGCTGAAGAAAATCAAAGACATCGAGGCGCAGGCCCTCCAGGAGCAGAAGGAGAAGGAAGAATCCAACAGGAAGCGGAGGAACCGCTCCCGTGACCGAAAGAAGAAGGTAAGAGGGGGGCGGCGGCGACAGCCCAGCGGCAGAGGCGCCCTGGAGGTGGCCGCTGCGGGAAGGGGCTCGGCAGACCTAAGAACATGGTGGGGGCCCGGGGGCCCGGGCGCCGGCGGAGTTGATGCCGCTCGAGAGTGGAGGGCGCGGGGTGGGAGAGGAGGAGGGAAGAGGCTTCGGTGCGGCGGGGCAGAGGACAGGGCAAGAGGCTGGAAGGGCAGAGCGGGCGGCCAGGAGGCTGAGGGCGCGCAGAAGCCGGCCCTCCCGCCGGCCGCGGAGACCTTTCAGCACCTTGGACAGATGCCGGCAAGCTCGCCGCGCTCTGGGAGGAACTTTTCCGGCCTCCCGGCGGCGGGCGAGGGTGACTGGCTGCTCCGCTCCGTCTCGCCGCCTCTCCTGGTTTTGCAAGGAAGCTGGTGTGGGGAAATGCGGCTCTGGGCTCCGGAGGCTGCCCTGCCCGGCGCCTTCCCCGGTGATCCACACTCTGACAAGGAGAGCTTCGTTCCCAGATCTCTGAACGAGGGGTATTCCAGTCCTTCCTCGACCCTTCTCGAGGCTAGGAAGCGCCTTTCCTAACCCTCTAGGTCCGGCGGCTGAAGGCATGTCCCCGGGGCATTTGGCAACATCTTGTGTTCTGGTCACTCAAGATGAGCGACTGATGGCCAGGAGGGGAAGTTCCTTTGGAAGCCAGACACGGGTGCTGTCCAGCTTGGCCCAAGGGCCTGGTCAGAGAACAGGTCTGCCTTTTGTGAAGGAGTGCCACACAAGATATCTCCATGACCCAGACCCCTTAGGTCAACTGTCCTTGCGTGCGTTGAGCACTTCCCTTCTGGGTCTGGGGTCTCCCTACCCCTGACTCAAAGCACCTTTAGAAACACCTTTGGTGAGAAACACCTCTTAGTCTGAAACACCTTTGATTGTGAAGAGAGGGTGCATTTAACTGGGCAGAGGGCTCTGGACCCCCTGAGAGGTGTTTTAGAGCCCCCCATAGAGGAGGCCCAGAGTACACGGATGCAGTTCTGGGAACTGGAAGTAGGGCTGAACTCCAGTGTCAGGAGAGCCATTTTAACCCGAAGGAGTTGATGTGGGGCACAGCCTACAAGCCTCCTCACCAGGGAATGGGGCCCCCAGGGTTCCGGGGGCAGAGGCATTGGTCTTGGTTGAGAAGGAAACATATTTTTTTTCTTTCTTTCTGAAATTGTCTCACTCTGAGAAAGAAGTTTGGAGCCTTGGTTGACAGCAGAGTGTGGAGAACAGACTGCTTGTGGGTCACACTCCGCTTACCAGTTGGTCAGCAAGACGAACATGCAGCCTTTTCCTAGAGATGAGACACAGGGCCAGAGATGTTCTTGATTGTAACCAAAGTAACCATCCCACTCTAGGCGTCCCTGCACCCCTTCAAAAGCCAGCCCCTCTTCCCTCAAGGGATTTCCATCGTGTGTGTAAATAGTAGTTTCACAAAGGCACCACCCCTTTAGCAGGACCGAAAAAGAGGCCTTCCCCAAACCTATGGTGAATCAGAGTTTGGGTTGGTGCCACTTGGAGAATCTCAAGTCCTTCTGCTAGGGTCTGAAATACCAGAGCCCATCCTGTGAGTCAGGCAGGGGGAAGTCTGGTTATATCTGACAGTGTTCACCCACTTTCTTGGCATGAATGTAAACTTCTTGTTAGGAAAGCGTGCTCTCTATTTCCACTCCTGCCTATCGCTTTAGGAGCCAAGCCGATCCTCTCCCAAACTGCTCACTCAGTGTTTTTATCTCACTTCTTCCTCTGGAGCTTCTTCCTTGATGCTCCTGATACCTTAACTATTTTTTTTTTTTTTGAGCAGTAGTCAAAAAAGAACTCTCCTTTCTTCTCTTCTTTGGTTCCTTTCCATCCTGTGAAGCTCCCATCAATATAAGTCTGAATCCCGACTGTATATAATACACTGTCATAAAAGTGGCAAGGTCAATATTCTTTTTAATTCTTTGGTCTTAATCTTCATATTCTTATAGCCTTTATGTCCATTTTGAGTGCTAGACGAAAGCATATTTCCCTCCTCCTGAGTTGTGTTGTTTTACTAGCTGGTTGTAGCATACTGCGTCAGTGAGCATTCAGAAATCTTCCATACAGATATTCATTATTGTATGCAGCACCCTGGATGCTAGGATTGATACAACAATAATAAGGAAATCTTAATTTAATGTGATCGTGATGACATATGCTCTGAGAGCTGGTCTTTTGGGTGAGGATATGGCATGGGGTGAGCTGTGGGGTGCTTCATTTATATTTCGTAACGATTGTGAGTACTCTGAGCTATTGGTGTGGTCTTGAGAGCCATCTCAGAGAATAGAGTTAAAATTTCTAGCAAAATACAAAATCACAAGAAGGTGGAAGGCCCTCAAGGGAAAGGTGAGGGAGGCAGGGCGATGCAGAAAGAGAGATTTAGAGAAGGCAGAGGAAGCTCCTGCAGGGGCTGGGAAGCAGATGGCCAGGGTTGAAGGTTCATATAAGGTAAAGTCCAACTTAGGCCCAATTTTTACAAATGAGGTGACGCTTTAAGGGAGGGATTCTTAAAACCAAGCAGCTGAGGACTTTACAGTTGGTCACCACAGACTGGGGCTGCTGTGGAACCATCCTTATCATCAGCACCAAAAGAGAACTTCATAAATGCAAATGAACATTTTATTCCCGTGAACTGGTAATTCCTATGAATATAAAGCTGAGCCAGGGGCATTCGGAATTTACTAAAAGGAAAGGTGTTTGTCCAGTGGGTAACCTACTTAGCAGGGACTGACTGAGCAGCACCAAATCCCTCCCCATTTGTAGAAATAATTGTGGTTGTAACTTCAACAGTGGTTGCAGTTTTTACAGTTGATGATATTGAGTGGGAAGGCACTTGCTGAGGGGTGCTGTGCAACGGTGGATGGAGGCTGATGTTGTGACGCACTGACTGACACAGATAGAAACCACCTCGACACAGGGAATTGAGCTAAAACTCTGGAGCTCTAAAAATGCCTGCATTCTTCTGGGGCTTCATTCAGTTTTCTGTTTGTGTAGCACGCATCCTTGTCAGATGCTGGCTGTTGGAGCTGCAGCTTTAAAAAAAAAAATCCAGAATTTATGACATTTACTGATAAGTCCCTCTGCTTCTGAAGGTTGGGATGGAAATAAATAAATCACAAAGCATGTGTAAAGTAGGCATTTGCATTAAGAATGAAAGGTTTCTAAGGCTGAGGACGCCTTTGGCACAAGAATGTGTGTGCTTTTTATGTTTACCCAGAGCTTGAGGTTAGGGGAGGAGGGCAGGGAGGTTGGAGAGAGAGTGAGGCCCAGGATGGGTGAGGAGGAAGCGGGTCAGAATGAAATAAAGGAAGAGAGGATGAAGGGGGCTGGGGAATGGATGCGAAGAGAGGGGGGTGGGCATCTCAGCCCTACCATAAGGGGTTACACTAATCCTGCTACCCGAATACCTGCGAGTTTGCTGGGATAGTGTTTACTGAGCTCTCTCCTTGTCCCTGGTCTGTCCACTTACTTCATCCTCTGGTTTTGGTAAGGAAAAGATCACACCTTATTCCTAGCTGTGTGCCCAGTACCTGACGCACATGGTCACGCAGTAAATGTGTATGGGATGACTGATGGAACAAGCAGATTAATGCATTTGTCTCTGCTTGCCTTGGTGTTGTCTTGGTCATAGGTATGTGTTCAGGGGAACACTACACTCTTTGACGGTCTTTTGGGGGCATCTGAAGAAAGCCTGCTATTTCTTTCTTTCTTTTTTTTTTTTTTTTCTAATCATTTGCAAAGCAATAGAGAGTCATAGGCAGGCGGTGGAACGATCTAATTTTTTGGTGCATTGAATTCTACCACTGAGCATGGAGTTAGTTCCTTGCAGGGTCTCTGCTGCACTAAATGTCAAGTGGTTTTAGCCATTTGGAACAACAGTGGTTTGCACAGGGCCTCAAGAAGCCAAGAAGAAGGGGGCAGAGAAAAACTAAGCAAGCAGAGTAGTGGAAAGTGGCCTTCACCGCTTCACTGTGCAGCAGGGCCTGTCGGTCCTTCCAGACTATGCAAGGCTCCCCGAAGAGTGCTTGACCTCCCTAGCACAGCAGGGCAAGGCCTAGCTCCTGGACTGCAGAGGTGTCTTTGTTTGGTCCCGCGATGGGACTTGCAGGGGACACTTGGGGTGACCTGCATGAATCTGAAGTGGTGAGGAAGGTGGGGGAGGGGTGAGCAAGAGTGGGATGAAAGGAAGGAAGGTAAGCAGGAAGGTCTTGCCTCCTAATTGTCAGGGGCTTGAATGTAAATTTTTGTTGTTATCTGCAGGTGACTTTATACATTCAATCTGTGATAGAGCGGACAGGATCCAAAGAGACTGGTGTTCATCACATTATCTTGAAACCTAGGTTCTGTTGCCACACCATATCGCTAGTCTATGTTGCAGTATTAATTGGTATTTGTTTATAAAGTCTCTATTTGGCTTTTGAATAGCATAATGATGGTACATTGCACGTTAATTATTAAACGTGCTAGAATATTAGTTGTGAGGCTTGAAAATACACCCCAACTTTGGTAACCCTGCTTTGGCAACTTTTCTTCTTTTAGTACCTCAGGACCCTCAAAAAAATGGAAGTAGCCTTGCCCTTCTAGAGCTCTGGGAGGTGCTGGCAGTGGCTGATGGTGTGGAAACTTTCCCAGCCTGCTCTGTGTTCATCTCCAACCCAGCGCTTCCCTCCCGTTGCAAGGGCGATGGCGGCTGGAGCTGTTCCCTGTGTGGTCCTGTCACCCCTCAGCCATGTACTAGACTAAGAGAGCAGGATTTTGTGAGCACAAACACTACACCCTCAGTTATGTCCAGCATTATATGGTTTGCACATCTTTAAAAAATTTTTTTAATGTTTATTTATTAACATTAATGAGAGAGAGGGAGAGAGACAGAGTGTGAGCAGGGGAGGGGCAAAGAGAGAGGGAGACAGAATCAGAAGTAGGCTTCAGGCGCTGAGCTGTCAGCACAGAGCCTGATGTGGGGCTTGAACCCATGGATGGCAAGATCATGACCTGAGCCGAAGTCGGTTGCTTAAACGACTGAGCCACCCAGGTGCCCCTATGTTTTGCACGTCTTTTGCTCCTCACAGCCACTGCTCAAAGCAGGGGGGGCAGCAGACGAAATTCAGAGCCTGAACGCAAATGGCTTCCCTGTGAAGGGGACCATGAGTTGGCCCGTGCGACCTGTCTCTCCTCTTGTTCACCCTAGCAAATAGCTTGCTCACTACTTCTGCTTATCTCCTCTCAGTATGGCTTTTTCTTAAACTCAGTCCAAGGTTTCTTCCCTTTCCTTCCAATAAAAATGAATAGGCGTTAGCAAATGGTCACTATGTGCCAGGCACTTTGCATGTATGTTAACTCATCTCCGTGCTTTGCCTCTGTAATGCCTTTGTACAGGTGTGCCTCTCATGCATTTCTTCCTCCTTTAATGTCAAAGCCCATCACTGCATTCTTCAAGAAACCCTTCCTGAATGCCCCCTCCTCACCTCACCTCCATTAGTCTTTCTCTACCTTAAGTCGGCCTTTGTTCTGGGTTGTGTGTGTGCGCGTGTGTATGGCATGCATTCTTGTTTTAGCCTTTCGACTAAACTGTAAGCTCCTTGAAGCCAAAGCCTGAGTCTTTGGACATAACCATCCAATAAATATTTATGGCTTGAATTGATTCAGAAGCTACATTGAACTGGTCCAGATATTGTATCTTGGTCTTTCTATTTGATTTTGGAAGAGTTGGCCCTGTAGAATTGGAACAAAGTAAGTCTATTTTTTCTCTGAATTATTCTGACTAAAGCAAAGTCATCAATGTTTGGTTTTTGAAAAAGGCAAATAAGCTTTGCTTGGCTCCGTATCTCCATCTCTGTTCCCGAAAACAGCTCAAAAGCCTCCCTCTGACAGAGTGCTAGGCTAGGAGTCAGATGCCTGACTCCTATTTTCAGCTACACGTGCATGAATAAGCCTCTGAATTTCTCTGTGCCTCAGTTTGCTCATCTGTAAAATAGGGATGAGAATCATGTGAGTGAGCTTTGTGAACTTTAAAACTCCCGTAATATTTAAAGGGTTATAGTTAATAACGTAATGATTATTAATTAAATTATTCTTTCTAATGCATCCAATGCCACAGCTTGCCTGGCCTTCCTGTGGTGGTATGAAAGTTCGTGTGTGCCTGGGAAGGCCAGCACATTATTATTTCAGTGCTGGTATGTGAGAAAAGGGTGCTTTAAATCATATCTTCATTTCATTTTCAGGAAAGGAATGAATTTCCTATTTTGACAAGATTTATTATTGCAGACTTAGTTATCTCCATGGGTCCAGTCCCAAATTTTGAGATGGGCTTTATTAAAGTCCCACATGGCAATGGTAGCTGTATATCAAAAGGGGAACATAAAAGTGGTTCCTAAATTTTCTGGGAATACCGTCACTGATAGGGCCACAGCCGATAAATCTGGGGTGGAACACATGGTGTTACGGGCAGGCCAGACTCCTCCGGAGGGACTCTGCATCTTAGGAGCAGAACACATCCACCAAGAAAGGAGAATTTGCATTATGGCCACTCACAGCTAAAGCAAAGATGATTTAATGGCCAGCCAATTAAAAACACACACACACACACACACACACACACACACACACACACACACACAAACTTTTTTTTCATTTGCTTAAATGTGACTAGAGGCTTCCCTTCAAAGAACATTTCTCTGTGTCTTTGCTAAGGTGATAATACATTTTCTGTTTCAGTTCGCACATTTTTGTCCATTTCAGAGCATCATTGACACTGATACTGCAACGCAAGCTGCTTTGTTTATCAAAGGAGGGGTCTGTATTTATTGAGAGCCTGCACACCCTACAGGCGTTATCTCACTGGAGCCTTGCAGAGCGGGGCTCAGACCCAGCCTGGCTTCAGAGCTTATTCACAGACCTCGGCACTACACCGCCTTTTTAGGTATTTGATGTACCCTCAGGATATTCAATTTGAGGCGGTGTGAGGCACTGAGAGGGGAGGCAGAGCTGATGATATTCCCCCTGCCTTCACAGGAAGGACTTGCAAATTAGTGGGAAAGCTGCCAGAGGAGGAAGTTAGCCCAGGCAGAATGGAGGCAGGTGATTTGGGCTTAGGAAGGAAGTGCTGGCAGCTGGATTCCAGTTGGAACATGCATGTCCGGAGGCCCCTCTGTAGGTCTCAGGAGCAGTGCGTGTGATGGTAAGGAGTCTGCCCAGGCATTTGGATTAAGACAACAGGCCAAATAAAAGAGTGGATGAAAATCGAATCCTGGGGATTACCTGCTCTATTTCTGGCTCTTCTGCCTCACAAAATGGTTATTTCCCCTTTATTTTCTATTTTGGAGATTTCTCTACCTATCATATAATCAGCATCTTGTCTGTATCATGGCCTAATAATGTGTAGCTACAGAGTGCCCATATTTATGCCATTATCGTCTATTCTTTTCTTCCTATCTGGGACTTTTGCTAGTTATGTGTGGAGGAATCCCTGGACCTCTGGGGCCCTGGGCCTTCACATAAAGTGCTTGCCAGCAACTGGACTTGGTGTTAGGGGTGTGAGGCACAGTGGGGACAGGAGGTGAGCATGGCTTGGCTCTTGCCTGGAGTTCTCCCATCCACCCATCACCAGGATGCCCATGGTTTCATTTGCTGCCCTGAAGAAGTCAAGTGGGTTAAGTAAGGCCCAGGGAGCAGAATGCAGTCAGGAAGAAGAGAGGCACAGGAGGTTAGAAGGCACCGAGTGTCATTAAAGTAGCACTGGGAGAGGTGAGGGTGGTGCAAGAGGAAGCAATACAGGAAAAAGAAAGACGCTCCTAAAATCAGTTCTGAGATTGAAAAGACAGCCCCCAAACACTCAAGGTGAGACCCACAGGAAAAGAGAGAAGAGATCGTGGGTCCAGTGGCCCCTCAACTTTGCTAGTATCAGAACCAGCTAGGGGAGAGGCCTTCTTACACGCAGACCTGCCCTGTCTCCACCTGCAGAGTCTGACACCGGATGTGGGCGGGGCCAGGCACTTGTGGCCAGCGAGCTCCCCTCAGACAATGCTCGATGCTCATGCTCAAGTGGAGCAGACCCAGAGAGCCTTCATTCTGGTAGAGCCATAGGCTTACCTCTCCACAGCCCTGACCACATGCTCAAGTCAACCCTTTACTTGCCCACTTCCTTTGGGGAATTAGATACAGAATAAAATAATAAGTCAGTTCAAATCCTCCACTCCTTGCTTCTTTCCTTCATCTCCTGGTTTGATCTTCCCTTAGTCTTGTCACATACCATCATCTTGTTTCTGTAGCTCTCCTAGAACAAAGGGTCTCCGGTGTGCTTTCGGCAAGCTTCACCTGAGCCGGGGCTTGCAGCTGGTCAAGCCTGGCCCCACCCCACACACACATCTGTCCCCAGTTCCCCATAAGAAGCAGGCAGGTAGAAGGTTGGCTTTAGCACTGTGTCCAGTCGGATGGGAGAAGTAAACCTGGCCAGGGCCAGAGATGGCCTGGGGAAGGGGCCTGGGAGGCTTCCAGGGGTAGAGGCTGGGTCTTCAGTGGGGCAGGACATTCAGGTGAGACGATAGCAAGTGTGGAAGGTGAGCAAGAGAGTCTGGAGGGGGAGGTGGTCTGGGGACTGTGGGCCCAATAGCAGAAGCAGAGAAAGCAGCATGAAGGAGCTCTGGAAGAGGCTGTAGAGAAAACTGAGGCAGGGCCCCAGCATGTCCAAAGGGCAGAGGAGACCCTGAGGGGCTCCAGGCAGAAGTCTGAAAGGCTCCTGTGCCTTCACACAGAAACTCTGTGACATGCTGAGGTATAATTGAGCTGAAGGACAGGCTGGTTGGAGCTGGGGCAGCTCTTAGGGATGGAAAACATGTGGCAAGCGAGCTATTTGAGTGGTGGAGAAAGTTGGCCTTTGTGAGTAATAGAGTGGGTGCGAATACGTAGTCAAGGATGATCTGTAGTAGGTTTCCTTTGACATATGTTAACGTATTTGCATATGTGTGTGATTAAATGTCCACGAGACCTCATTTCTGACTTGATGTTGGGGTAGTCAGTTGGTGATACCTTTCACTGAGCTAGGAAAGAGGAGGGGAACAGGTTAGGAGGAAAATGATGAGTCCTTTTGGGGACCTATCTTGCTTCCTAGAGCTCTTGGATGATAGAAGGAGAGAGCTCATAGAAAAGGTTCTTAAATATCAGGGAGTCTGTCAGGCTGGTGGTGGAAAAGAGAGGTGTCAGTTCTAATCTGCGCTCTCCAGCAAGGCCCTGGAGTGCAGATCTTCTGAGTGATTTCTTTAACCAGGGCACATGCATGTGACAAAGCCTACTGGCCATGTGAAACTAAGAGATCTGACTGGTGGGTACTAATGGTGGGGGTGGGGTAGGCGGGAAAAGCAAGTCCCAGAGGTAGGGGCGGGCTGTAGGGAGGCAGCACTAATGTACTTTTCTACAAAGGACTTGAGCACCATCACCTATATAGCAAAATGCTAGGCATTCACTAAAAAATGATGCTTAAAAAGAATTTGTTTTTAAGAATATGTTTCTAATGAAGAAAGTGGGAATAGGTTTAAGATGTAATGTAATTAAAAATGCAATGTAATGAAATTAAAAGAAAAGACAGAGAATGCCCTGCTTGTCAGAAAGCGTAGCCGGCCTTCTCTGCCCATGTGTCTGGAGGTGAAAGCTGGGATTTATAGATGACGTCACACTCCCAATGAAGAATTCCAAGGTGATGTGGACTAGAGCCAAGTAGGTAACAGAATGTACTGGCTCAAAATGGAGCTGGAGTGTGGTCCCAAAAGTCTGGGCAGTTGGGTCTTGGCATGTGAAGCCATCCGTTGTAAACCAACTTGAAAATGTGTATGTGTTGGGTCTAATACTCCATTTTGCAGCCAGAGCGATCTTCCAAAAATGCAAATCAGATTTCGACACTCCTCCTTTAAGTCCTTCAGTGGCTTCCTAATTGCCCTTAGCATAAAGTCCAGGCTCATTACTCTGGGCTCCCTAGACTCCCTCCTCCCTCCATCTAGCCCATCACTGCCTTTTTCATTTCATCTCTTTTTTTTCTACATGCTGCACTCTGCTGGACTCTGAGCTTCTTCTAGGACTTTGGATATGTGCGCTTTCTCTGCCTTTAGATCTTGCCATCTGTTGAGTCTTTTTTCTTTAAGTCAGTTCTACACCCAATGTGGGGCTTGAACTCCTGACCCCAAGATCAAGAATCACATGCTCTGCCTACTGAGCCAGCCAGGTGCCCCTGTCTGCTGAGTGATTTGCCCCACACACTAATGCTAGCTCCTCTGTTAGAATTCAGTGTGAGAATTGCCTCCCTAGTCCTAGATGAGGTTAGGCTACCCTGCCGGGTAGTACTCCAGTATGCTCATGTGCAGGGTGACCAGAAGATGAAAAGGACTTCAGTGCATGTCAGGAAGTCATGTTTGATGGTGATATTGAAGCAGTGATGAATACATGTGAGCTCTGGAATGAGATGGATTCTGAAGGTCGTGGGTTGGTGTTCTGGCTCAGACGTGGACTGGCTAGGTGACTTTGGGCAAGTTGCTCAGTTACACTCCCTGAGTCTCACTTTTGCCATGTATAAGGTGGAGAAAATAATACGTACCACTAAACCATGCAGGGTTTATTGGGAGGATTGAATGAGTTAATATATATAAAGCACCCTGGGATATAGAAAGGACTCAGTAATAAATGCCTGCTCCAAAGTCTGGTCCCACTTAGCAAAATTCTCACCTTGTATATAAATATGGTGAGTTCCTTTCCAGAGATGGCCGTCAAGATTACATCCCAGTGTTGGTAGTACTCATCTAGTATTGCTGCCGATTTCTTAAATGAATTAGGAAAGACTGTGGAGAAATGTGAAACTGATCTAAAAACTCCAATTAAAGCGAAGAAGAATCAGAAACAGCTCAAGTCAGAAAGGCTTCAAAGTCTGCAATGTCCGTAGAATTGTATTGAACTGATGGATGTTCTAGATCCTCCTGTGGCACATATTTTTGGCAAATTCACTTGAATGCCATTTGAAAGAGCAGCTTGGGTCTCTGCCACTCTGGAAACCAGCACGCTGCCCTGTTGGTCTTCAGTGCAGTAGTGCTGGTGGGCAGGGCAGGCTCCTTGCTCAGCTACCCCTGCCTTGGGGTGCCATGGGTGGGGCCGGCCCATGACAGATTCAGTCCCTGAGGCTTCTCCGCTTTGGGACAGCTGGAAGGGACCTAGTCTTATCTACTGACATTGAACAGTGTCTTTGGCACCAAGATGCTATGGCAGGGCTCTTGGGCAGGTGTGTTTCACTATCCTCTTTAGGTAGAACAAATCAAAGTCAAAGTTTGTCTTCTAACATCATCTTCTTGCTTGTCACCTGTGCCTTAGCCTTTGACCTTGTTGTTCTTGAGCAGACCTGCATGTGAGGGACGTCCGGTCTACAAGCCACGTGATTGAGTCTTAGCACTTTAACCCCACATCAGTATCGCCTCTGCACACGACAGAACTTAAAAAGGCAGTTGGAAAAAACGTTATGATTCTGTACCAAGGTAAAGCTATACCATCATTAAATTCTTCAGGATGAACTTTTAAGGATGTTACCCATGAATCCTCCTTTCTCTACCCTGTCTATATCTCCACTGCTCTTGAGCACGTATCATTCCTACAATAACCTCCTCTAGTCTTGCCTTTCTGGTCTGGTCTTGACCTTAGAGCAAGAGTCATGCTTTTACAAAGACCATTTGCTAGCCGGCACTCCCCTTCATGAGGACCTTTCAGTTACTTCCTGTTGCCATTAGGGTAGAGTCAAACTCTTTCCCTGAGCTCCTGAAGCCATTCTTGATCTGCCTGCCACTGGGTCTTATCCCTCATCGCCTCCCATGCTGTGCTCCTGGGGCTGGTGGTGCCCCTGCACCTTCACACGCCCTTCCCTCTCTGGAGCTCAGCCTACTCCCTACTCTACCTCAAGGGCCAGCTTCTCTTCCTGCAGGCAGCTTTCCTGAATCTGGGTCAGAGTTGCTATGGAAGGGGTGCCAGCCCTGAAGGGAGGCTGCTGAGGTGGTGGCCAGGATCCCTTCCCATTCAGCCACTATGTGTGGGTCCAGGGAGTTTCCCAAGCCTTTTAAAGCTATTGACACTTTCAACTAAATCCTAGGACAACATGGGATTATGGACCCAGGCAGGAAATGAAACTGAATCATCACTTTGCATTTCGCAATTAATGGAGAATTAAGCGAAGAATTAATTTCTCCTTCCTTCCATACCAGGACTCTGATTTGGGAGCATTAACTATGTGTGGCTGTGGATGGAAAGAAGAGACCCTGGAGTTAAGAGAGCTGAATTCTACTTCTTTCCACTTTCTTATGTAGCTTTAGATGCCTCTTTGGGTCTCAGTTTCCCTTCCTCTAAAATAAGGGAAATGGGGTGCCTGCCTGGGTGGCTCAGTCAGTTGGGCATCCGACTTTGGCTCAGGTCATGGTCTCACGGCTCAGCCTGTGAGTTCAACCCCTGCATCAGGCTCTCTGCTGTCAGCACAGAGCTGGCTTTGGATTCTTTGTCCAACTCCCCACCCCCCACCCCCAACCCTCTCTGCCCTCCCCTGCTCATGCATGCTCTCTCTCTCTAAATAAACATAATACAATACAATACAATACAATACAATACAATACAATACAATAAGAGGATTGATCTAGAGATCTTCTAAAACTCTTCAGGGGGTATCTGCGATTCAGAGATTATGTGAATTTATGAGACCACAAGGCAAAATGGTTCCTAGATGCCTGCTGGCCTACCCTGGCCTAAGGTGTCCTGGCAGAGAAGTCTGGCTGGAGGAGGCTGTCTTGTGTTGTGGTCCAGCTCTAATGGATACCAGACTGCAGGGCATAGGAATGTTAGCAAAAGTGTGAAAGACCACTCAGCATAGGGTTCTTGTTCTGCTGGTTGATACTTGTCTCTTCCAGTCTACTATTTCTGACACTATTGTGGGCAGGTCAAGGAGAGAAGGGTGTGCTGATAAAGTGTGAGAGCCACTTGGGCTGTTGGAAGGTCGCCATGCTCAAGGTTAACAGATCTGGTCCTTTGGGTGTATGTTTTTGGAGAGCCTGTATAATCAGATTCCCCTGTGACTCTATAAACCTCACCCTGAGGCCAGTAAGGTAACTTCTTCTATGTTTGCAACAAAGAGTAACCTCTGAGAGAGCAGAGAGTACCTACCGCAGGTGAACAGAGAATTCAGGAGGCAGAGAGCCTTCTATTTTCAGTGCAAGGTGACTGGATCTGTCACACACCGAGTTGTTCTCAAGGTCATGCGCGAAGTGAGCCTCCTCCTCCCGTGGAGCTTGGAGGAGCCCAGGAGGCCCTGACTCCAATGGGGGAGGGTGCTCCAGGAGCCTTGCTGCCTGTGTTTTCCTGGAAAGCAGACTCAGGCAAACCCATGGTCCGAAGAACAGGCAGTTCGCTGTTGGATACACCATGTGGTTTGCCAGACAATCATGGCTTTTTAGAGACTCCCTTTTAGAGATGAATTGCACATTTTTGGAAAATCCCAGCTTCATCACTGACTGAGTTTCCAAGGAGTCAGTATTATCAGGAGAGGTCAGTACTCCAGTTCAGCCCTAACTGAAGTCCTTTTTCGATTTCAGGTTGTGCCCCAGTGGCCCTGTCCTTCTCTGGAATGCAGGGCTCATGGGTTTTAATGGAAGCCCCCGGTACTGAAAACTTGTCACATTTTCTTCAGTGTCTGCTCGGCGGGGGCTGGGGACAGGCAGGAGAGGACTGTCTCCGGAAGGCGATGTCCAGTCCAGGCTATTGTTGAGCTAGAACCTTCTGCAGAGGTCGCATCTTTTGGGAGATGAGCCCCTCAATATTCAGGTCTCTGAGAGCCCTGGGAGCAGGGGAGCCAGTGCCTCGGGGACAGCGGCCCTTAGTACTCAGAGCATCCAGCACATTATTTCACTTGTGGAGAAGCAGGTAGCAGTTCTCCCATTTCACACGGGAGCAAAGAGAGGCTAAGGAAGATTACGTGTGTCACACAGTGCTAGTAGGTGCTGAGGCTGGGGCTGAAAGTCCTGGTTTTCCCTAATAAGCAGGCGGTAGCAGATGTGGGGGCGTGTGGATCGAGTCATGTCATTTTCTGTTTTTTTCCGTCTATCCATTGCCCGCCCAGCTACCAGTAGGAAAACAGTGAGGCCCAGCCATCGGTGGCTGGTGTTTGTCTGCTGAAGGAGAGAAGGGAAGGCAAGGGACCCCTCTGACCGGCCGCTCCTTACTCTTGTTCCGAGTGGAAATGGCCCCACAAGTAAAGGCAGCACAACAAGAACATGCAGAGATTGGATGTGCACTTTGGCACCGTGGGCCGAGGGGCTGCATTATTCAAGACCCACTGGATGCCCCTGCCGGGAGGAAGCTGCAGGGAGCCACCTTTGGGAGCAAAAGCCTGAGCCCTCTCTGGGCCTGGTGGAAGGAGGGGTGCCCCGGATAGATTATTCCAAACTGGTCCTCGTCCCACTAGCCTACTTAGCGTGCTTTGGTGCCACGTGCTGCTCTGGGTGTGTTCAGGGACTGATGCGCCGGCAGCCACGGTCTGGTGGGAACACCTGGTTTGTTCGGTGCATCTCCGGCCTTCGAGACACATTCATCAAATTCAACCGGCTCATTCTACAGATGGGACTTGAGGCCTGGCTGTGTGGAGTTACCTCCTCAAGGTGCATGGCTGAGCAGGGCCCAAGCCTGAGCCTTCTGAGTTCTATTTGGATGCACGGTCTTGTTGCTCTTGAGTTACCAAGTCTGCCTGTGTGTCTGTCTATCTAGGTATCTAGATATCTAGGTATCTATCTATCTATCTATCTATCTATATCAGTGAATCCTCTACCTTAGTTACCTACTGTTTCACTGCTTCTTTCTTGAAGAAAGAGAGAATAAGTAAAGCTCCTTTGCAGGTACACTGAGCTCTTGATACTTGGCCTAAGCCTATCTTTTCAGCTTTATCTTTTCCCCTCCTCCTCCTGTAAATAATGTGTGGGTCATTTCCTACATGCTGTCACGGCCCCCTCAGGCCTTGTTCATACTGGCGATGCTGAACACAAAGTCTGAGACTCCTCTCTGCCTGGCTACAAAATAAACTCCTATTGATCTTTCAAACCCAGAAGAAATGTCACCCCTTCCAGGAAGCCTTCTCTGATTTTACTGAGCAGAAATACCTCCTTTGTGTCCTGTTAGCACGCTAATCTCAGTGTAACAGCCACTGGTGGCTGAGGTTAACTAATTGTTTTGTTTGTTAAAATCAGTGGCGGGCAAAATTTTACTGTAAAAGACCAGAGAGTAAATATTTTTTGGTCTCTCTTGCATGTATTCACCTCTGCCACTGTGGCACAGAAGCAGCCATAGCACGAACATACCAATGGACAAGCAATGGCTATATTCCAATAAAACTTGATTTATGGACACTGAAATTTGAATGTCATTTTATTTCCACGTGTCCCTACAAAATACCATTCTTTTTCTCTCCCCCACCATTTAAAAATGTAAAAATCATTCTCAGCGTGTGGGGCTGTACACAAACTGGCAGCAGGCTGGACTGCCCGTTGGGTACAGCTTGCCCACCCCTGAGCTAAATGCTTGTTTTCCTTGTGAGACTGTGCACAGAGTTGTAGCTCGGTCATCTCTGCCTCCCCAGAACCTACTGGTTGAATGAATGAATCTGGTGACGTACAGGAAACACACAGGATAACAATCCTTAACTTCTCTGACAACTCCTTGAGGGAGGGAGGCCAGTCAGGCATTACCGCTCCTATTTTACAGGCAGGACCACTGAGACTGTGGGACCCAGTGCACTGGGAGAGTCCCAGGGCTTCTGCTAACCGCTCCCGCAGGGGCATCCCTGTGTCTTTGGTCCTGGTGGAGAGGGGCTGCCTTGACTGCTGAGCCCTGCCTGTTTGCCGAGGGAAGGAAGCCTGAGGAGCTGGGCCAGCAGGATGCTCAGCTGCTGGGTGCAACAGAAACCAACCCGGGAGCGCGTCTTTCGGCTGTGAAAATAGAAACAATCTGGTGCCTGCCTGGGTAAGAGGCCGGTGTCAGAATGCTCTGGTTTCCTTCCTGCATCTCTCTGGCATTGAGCTCCTGGATGAGAGGCAGCAGTGTCTGTTCTGGTGAGGGGGAATTGTTACGCATAGCTAAAATTAGATGTTTTGTTTGAATTATGTTAATTTGACTTAATTGCTGGGGAATGTCAATGTTCTTCAGAAAGCCAAGTGCTCTGCCGGTCTTGGTGAATACTCCTGATGCTCGTGAAGTGTCTCACCATCCCCTGCGTCTCCACTTTTGGTAGCTCACGGCAGACCCGGGAGGGCAGCAGCCCCAGAGGACGCGATCCCCTGGACAAGGAGGCTGAGGCTCGGGGTGGTGAGGTTCCATTCCCCAGGTCACACCAGGTCACATGCAGGTCTGACTTCTAGGTGGCTTCCATTCTGCTAGTGCTATAGCTTAAAAACTTTGTACACCCCCTCCCCCGCCGTATATTTGAGGCTGGCTTCTTCCTGTGCAGGTAAGTAGTGCACAGGCCTCAGCTCTTAGGAGGGCCCTATGCTTGCTTTAATGCCCTGCTGTGGCCATTTTGAAATTGTTCACTTTTTAACCTCACTTTCACTTTGCAGTGGGCTCTGCAAATTCCGTAGCCAGTCCTGGCCATAAGTTTGTCTTCAAGGGCTAGCACTTGTATTTGTCTATCTAATTAACCTTGGGTGTGATTTCATCTGGGCCAGGGCAGCTGGGATATCCAGATGTGCTTTTATTTTTTTTTCTTTTTACATTTATTTATTTTGAGAGAGAGAGAGAGGGCATGCGCACGCATGTGTATGGGTGAAGGAGGGGCAGAGAGAGACAGAGAGAGGGAGAGAGAGAATCACAAGCAGGCTCCATGCTATCAGCTTGGAGCCCAACTCGGGGCTCAGTCTCATGAACCGTGAAATCATGACCTTAGCCCAAATCAAGAGTCAGATGCTTAACGGACTGAGCCACCCAGATGACCCCGGACGTGCTTCTTTTTATATAAATAACTCCCCCAAACCTGTCTGAAGTTGCGATTCTGTGTGGCCTCTGTGGAGAAGGCCAGCAGGTCAGCCTCCAGCTCCTCTTCCTTCCACCTTTGCCTCTGGGCTGCAGGGCAGGTGTGTGTACGTGTGCATGCCGGGGTTGGTTCTCACATCAGAGGTGAGGGTGAAGTGGCAAGAAGTGCCATTCTGTGGCCATTCTGTGGCTGGAACACCAGGCTAGATGGAGAATCAGTCTTTGGGTAGCATTTTCCCAGCAAAATTCAGAATTCAGAGCCACTCCTACGCCCTGGGTCTAGCGCAGGCTAAATCCTTTATTAGTTTTTGTCATTGCTGTGGATGGCATTCAGGATTATTTTATAGGTCTCATAATGTGTTTGAGGGGAGTGGGGGTCTGGTACCACCATGGACTCCACATCTTCCAGAATGCTAGTTTATGTGCTTCTTGTGGATTGTGTTTTACGAGGAGTATTGATAGCCACGGGTCACTGACTACTGGCTGGCTGCAGGGCTGGGTGCCCTGGCCTCTCCGGTCTTGGTCTTCTCCTGCATGTGACTGTGGCAGCTGGCCTGGCCTGGCCTGTGTTCTGTCCTCAGACACACCTAACTTGTCTCACTCAGGGACCTTGCGCTTCAAGTTAGCTGTCCTCACTGCTCTCTCCAGGGCTAGCTAGCTTCTTTTCATCTGTCTCTGCTCACCCTTTACCTACATAACCCTGCATTCAGCTGCCCACCCACCACTCTGTCACCTCATTCTGTTTGTCTTTATTATCTGGAACTATCCTATTTCTGGTTTATTACCCATCTCCCCCTGTCTGTGTTAAAAAATACAATCTATGGGAACAGGGACCTTGTCTGTTTCACTCACTACTCTATTTCCAGCATCTAGAAGAATCCCTGGCACACCGTGGGTGCTTGGTAGATATATGTTGAACAAAATGATGCATCCTCACCACACTAGGCACTGGTAGCCTCATCTTATTGATGGGGAGACTGAGACCTTAGAGCCATTCAGTGACTTGCCCAAAGTCTTGCAGCTTAGCAAGGAGGGATTTTGCTGCCTCTGCAGCGTAGGTGTGCCACCAGGAACTCTCCTGCCTCTCCTGCCTCTCTGCTCCTTGCCCCAGCCTGGAGTTCACTGGTCAGGAGGGTGTGTGTGCTTCGAACAGCAGTCCGGTGCCTGGTGATTCCTTTCCTGGGGTCCTTCTATAATAATGTGAAGTTCCACACAGTATCTTCATTTATCTAAAAACGACACAGAAATGATTTTGATTTGCAATTTTTAAAAAAAGTTTATTTATTTTGAGAGGGAGAGAGAGAGAGAGAGACAGCATGAGCAGGGGAGGGACAGAGAGAGAGGGAGTGAGAATCCCAAGCAGGCTCCACGCTGTCAGCACAGAACCCAATGTGGGGCTTGAACCCATGAACCTTGAGATCATGACCTGAGCCAAAATCAAGAGTTGGACACTTAACCAACTGAGTGAGCCACCTAGGCGCCCCCTTGATTTGCAAATTTTTAAACACGACTCTTTCCATTAAATCACATTTAGTTTTATGAAATTTATCGATCAAGTGGCCTTTATTGAAAAGAAAAAAATCCGTGAAATTTGTCTGAACCCCCCATAGATTGTTACCAGAAACATGAGATGTCCTGTGCAAAACTACTTGGAAAGGTTAAGAATTGTACAGAAATGTGAGGAATTACCACCACCCAACAAATATGCCATCTTTGTTTTGTCATAAAATCACTCAATCCAATGAGAATTGGGTAGGGAATTTTAGCAGGTTCCCTTTGCATTCTTCAGCGTTCAGGTGGAGAGTCAAACCTTCTCCCCCGTAAAGGAAAGCGCAGAGGTTTTGGTGTTAGGCCTCGGCTCAGATCTGAGCCTGCTTTCTTACCTGTAACACTGCTCACCAGTCCCTCTTCCACCTCTCTGGGTGGCAGCCAGGTTGAAAGGAAATGTTAAATGAGCCCCCTCCCCAGGTGCACGCACCACAGCAGCCCCCTTCCCAGGTGGGGCGAGGGCCATGGCCGCGACAGGTGGCGCTGCGCAGCCAAAACATGGAGTGAAGATGGGGACGGCTGGCTGGGGTTGGGGGACGGGGGATCAGGGAAAGGAGGGGGGGGGGTTTGGGTGAGCGTCCCCGCCTTGATGGCAGCGGCGTCGAGGACCCTCACAGGCAGGCCCCCGGCCATGCAGCGCCGCACCCGCCCCTTGCGGGTGAGATCAGAATCCAGAATCTTCCCCAGGATCCCGCGGACAGTTGGAGGCCCTGGGCTGGGGCCGCTGGGCGCCGCATCTGTTGCGGGTGGAGGCGGCAGGGGTGGGGAGGGGAGGTTCCGGTCTGGTGGGAAAGACCCCCGAGGGCGCCAGGGCTACAGGCGGGCCAGGGAAGCGAACCTGCCTGCAAAGGCCTATCCTGGTGGCACCCGCCCCCTGGGGGAGCTTTGAGAAAATGCCCTGGAGGTGTGCTTGAGCCTCGCTTTGCCCGGCTGCCTCCCAGCCGCTGGGACTTGCATTATCACCTGATCAAAAAGCACAGCAAAAAGAACAAAAAAAGATGTTGCTGTCCCTCTGAGGGAGAGGGCGCCCTCGAGCTGGTGATGTGTGGGAATCAGCCCCGGCACCCTGGAAGGTATGTGTGTGCTTTTCTGCCTCGGGCTGCACTCCCCACGTGATTAGGAAGCAAGGCCAGTGGACTGATGGTCGGCAGTTATTGAAGATCTGGCCCAACACGTGAACAAGAAGCGTCTGCTACTGTGTGTGCAGAGGTGTCTGACTATGGAGCCTTGGGTGTGAAGCTGAGTGGCCCCTTGGAAAGAGCTGGGGTTTTGGAGTTGGATGGATCTGGAGTCCAGGCTAGGCTCCACCCGCCCAGGTCATTGTAGCTTTTCTCTTCTCACTTTGTTGGTTCTCCAGCGTCAGCACCTAGGCCATGCATCTAAGGCGTTTGTTTATTTTTGAGACAGAGGGAGACAGAGCGTGAGTGGAGGAAGGGCAGAGAGAGGGAAACACAGCATCCAAAACAGGCTCCAGGCTCTGAGCTGTCAGCACAGAGCCCGATGCGGGGCTTGAACCCACAAACCGTGAGATCATGACCCGAGCCAAAGTCGGACGCTCAACCGACTGAGCCACCCAGGCGCCCCGAGAAATGAGAAGTTTAAAAGCAGGAAGTCGTGACAGCAAACGGAAAGCCGAGTGGGATGAGAACAGAGCCAGAAAGCAAAATTCTGTTTTTCTTTCCTTTTTTTCCCCCAAAAATATTTATGTATTTTCAGAGAGAGAGAGAGAGAGAGGACGTGAGCAGGGGAGAGGCAGAGAGAGAGGGAGACAGAAAATCCCAAGCAGGCTCTGTGCTGTCACAGAGCCCCACACAGGGCTTGAATTCACGAACCTGTGAGATCATGACCTGAGCTGAAACCAAGAGTTGGATGCTCAACCGACTGAGCCACCCAGGTGCCCAAAAATTCTGGTTTTCTTTGCTGGGGCTCAAGAGAGGGGCAGCTGTGACAGAGGTACTCTAGGGCTTTCTTGGTTATAGACCAGTCAGGGAGGGCTGAAGGCCTTGTTGTCACCTCCTTGTTAGCACACCCAGAGACAAAGAGAAAGGCAAAGGGACCCCCCTTCTCCCCCGTACCTCATGACCCCTCTCCAGTACAGTCTGGGAGAGATGGGCACTCATCCACCTCCACAGAAGTCCTGGCGGGCCCATGGCCCAAGTGTGCTGCAGAGGTGGGCAGCCGGACTTTGGGAAACTATTACTTTGCTAAACAATTCTTACCCTACCTTGTTGGCCTTTTCCTGGGCTCCATGCAGCCTCTCAAATTAAATTTAGGAGAAACAAATTATGATGGCTGTGAGAAAAAACAAGACCTGAAACAGTGGCATTTCCAAGTTTCTGGTCGTTGATGAGGGCCAGTGGGCCTTTCTCTGAAAGCGGCCACGAGATGCTGTATTTCTGCAGGAGCTGCAGTTTAATGAAGGTGTTCCCTGACAGTTCAGGGTGCAGTCCCCATGACTCGTCCACCGGAGCGTGCCCCTGCCCTACCACTTATGCAAGAGATGTCTAAAAATCTGGGCTGTTCAAGGCTCCACTCCTCCCTGCTTTGTGTCAAAAGGGTTAGCTTTTAGTATGTACAAGTGTGTGCGTGTGCGTATGTGTGCGTGCGTGCGTGTGTGTGTGTGTAGGGGGAGGGTAATGATGTTGAATTTGGCTAGATCTCCTTGGCTCCTGGATGCACACGTCCAGCCAAGGTCTCTGGCCATGTTCTTTCCACCACCCCTTGGCTCAGCATATGAGTCAGAGGTGTTGCTGCTGTGCTGGTGGCCTGTTTCCCCAAGAAAGACATGAGGTGCTTAAGGAAGAGGTGGCTGCCATGTCCAGGGCCTCAGAGGTCCAGCACTGCTCAGCTTGCAGCAGGCAAGGCACAAGGCTCTATTCTACAGCTGCCTGATCTGGGAGGAGCCCCTCCCCACCCCTAGAACTATCACGAACCAACTGATGTCTACCAGTTTACAAAGGTCTGAGCTATTTTATTTAATCTAGTCCCCTCTCGGTGCATTGTGATTCCAGCTCGGGTTTTGGAGTGAGGCTAGCTTGGATACAAATCCTGGCTCTTCCGCTTGTAACCACGGGCCAGTTAACCTCTTTAAACCTCAGTTTCTTATCTGCAAAATGGGGATGAGACTAATAATGCCTGTCTTATTGGGTTACTGTGGAGATTAAGTGAGATCATGAATGTAACATGCCTGGTTCGTGGAAAACGCTGAGGGTATAACTCCTGGACTTGATATTATCATCCTAATTTTACAAATGGGAAAATGAGCCCCGAAGGGAGAAGTTATCCCAAAGAGAAAGTGGCATCGCCAGGATCTGATGGCTCAAATATGATTTAAAAAACTGTTCTTATGAGGAGGCGCCCAAAACATGGTCAGAAATAATGATATTAAATGAAACCTTGAGGCAACGGGGAAGAAAACTTAGTCATTTATTTCTTTTTAAATTTTATTATTTTTTAAAATCTTTAAGTAGTCCAAGCTCTGTGTCCAGTGTGGGGCTTGAACTCATGACCCTGAGATCAAGAGTCAACCCCAAGATCAAGAGTCCCATGCTCTCCTGAGCCAGCCAGGTGCCCCTAGTCATTCTTTCTTTACAGACAAAATCAATCAACTCTTTTAAATAGAAGAGTGATTTTTTTCCCCAAAAGGAAATGAAATACAATAGAGTAAGGAAGTCCTCAGGTAGAATGAACAGTCTCATAAAGCAAAGCCTTTTCCACATTAATGGCTTCAGGCTTCAACCCTGTGGAAGTGTGCACGCTTGGGATCTTTCTTCCGGAGAAACAGATTAGTTTTGTGTTACCTGTGGTTCTGGCACAAAATCCCTGCCTTTGTCACCAGAGATGTGGGCCCTAAGAGTCCCCCATTATTGGGGGTAGATCATGGGGGAGGCGTGCCCTGAGACTTGGGGTCTTGGTGTTTCTAAGGTCAGGATAGTGGGGGGCCCTGCAGGAAGGGAGAGCCTCAGCTAGTCTCTTAAATACATTGCACAGAAAGTCCTGGGGAAACCTCTTGTCTCTTAGAGGCTTTTATTAAGCCTTTCTGCAGGCATTTCACCTTTTTTTTTAAGCCTTGAACTCCCCACTGTCAGTGCAGTGCCCGATGCAGGGCTTGAACCCACAAACCGTGAAATCATGACCTGAGCAGAAAGAGTCAGACACTCAATTGACTGAGCCACCCAGGCGCCCCTTAAACTCCCTTTCTAATCCAGGCTGAGGATTATGAAGCGAGTGCCTCCATCCTTCTTGGTACACATCCCAGTTGCACTGATCACGCATCCACAGCTGGATGCTCTCAGGTCTGTTGCTCTCTGGACCCTGGACCTTGGACTGTTGCTCACTGTCCCCTTTACCTGGAATGACTTCCAGAAATATGGCTTAGTTAGCAGGGAAATAGAATTCATCTGTTTGGAATTGGAGGTAGATTAGAATCCTGGCTTCAGATCACTCCCTGTGTGGCACGTTGTTGAACTTCTTCGGACCTGAGTTTCTTTATGTCTGAAATGGGGGAATAGCAGCATTGGTGAAGTCAATGGGATACTGTCTGCGCACAGAGGAATTGGTCCAGTGCCTGGCACAGAACAGCAGTGGCAGTGTAGGCCGGGGCCTGGAGGGGCCGTGCGTGGGCTCAAAGAGGCCATGCTGCTCTTGACTCCTGTGTCTGGGCTCTGCTTGGAGGCACTGAAGCCCCAGGGGGTCAGCTTCCCCCCACCCTCCCCGTGTTTAGCTGGAAGTCATCTTGCAGCCTCCTTTTGGGGGAAGGGTTCGTATGACTAAGACTACGAATCAGCTTGGGCAATGAATGCTGGGCTTGTCTGTTTCTGAAATATTAAAAACTCTTTCAAGTGCGTTAGACCAAAGTGATGATAGAAGCTTATAAATAATCAAGCCAGCCTGGGCTGCTGCAGCCCTGTCGTCTGGAGCACAGGGCCCTCTCCTCCCAAGCCAGGATCCTTGGGAGGGGCTCCTGGGGTGCCCGTGCTGGCTTTATCAGGCCTCTGCCCTCTGCTCCACGGCAGGGGCCATGGCTTCATGGCAGGGGCCATGCGACTTCAGATTTCAAACACGCGTTTCTAGCAGGGCCCTTGGATGCATGGTGTGTTAGCTTGCGAGGGCTGCCCAGAGCAGGGGGCTTCAACAACAGAAATGGATTATCTCGCAGTTCTGGGGGCTGGAAGTCTGAGATCAGTGTGTCTCATGAGGGCTCCAAGGGATAATCCATTCCTATTCCAGTCCTCTTGGCTGGCTTCTGGTGGTTTTTTTTTTTTTTTTTCTTCTCCTACAACCTTTTATGTTCCCTGGTTTCCAGACGCTTCACCCCAATCTCTGCCTTTGTGTTTACATGGTATTTTCCCTGTGTGCATCTCTGGGTCTTGAGTGTCCCTTTGTGTAAGGACACCAGTCATATTGGGTTAGAGCCCACCCTAATGACCTCATTTTAACTTGATTACCTTTGTAAAGACCCTATTTCCAAATAAGGTCACATTCCATGGTACTGGGGATTAGGACACCAACATTTCTTTTTGTGGGGGACAAACAATTCAACCCAAAACCCATGAGTAGGATGTGCCGAACTTGTGTGCCTGGAGGTGAGAAGCCGTGGACAGTGTCACCTAGAAACCCTTGACCATCCTTAGAGTGGGGTTCTGGCTCTGGAATCTCTGGACTCTCAGAGCTGTTAGGCACCTCCTCTCATCCACCAAGGAGGAAACACTCTCTGAAAAGGGGGAGCCCCTGCGGCAGCCCACAAACCGTCTGAATCCCAGCCCAGTGTGCTTGCCCTCACTCTCCGTGCCTCCCCCGGGAACTGTTAGGGGTGGGTCCATGTATTTCCCGGACTAGAGGAAAGGAAGGGAAGGGAAGGGGGAAGGAAACATTCAGTGTGTGCCAGATACTGTCACATCTTGTTTAATTTTTATGAGAACATCTATACTGGATATGACCATTCCCAGTTTTTTTCTTTTTTTTTGTTGTGGTAAAATATACGTAACATCAAAATTACTATCTTCATGATTTTTTAAAGTTTATTTATTTATTTTGAGAGATGGAGAGAGAGAGAGAGAGAGAGAGAGAGAGAGAGAGAGAGGGAGAGAGAGAGAGAAAATCCCAAGCAGGGGCACCATCTGTGGGATCATGACCTTAGCTAAAATCAAGAGTCAGACCCTCAACCAACTGAGCCACCCAGGTACCCCTGTCTTCACAATTAAAAAAATTGTTTTTGAATGTTTATTTATTTTTGAGACAGAGAGAGACAGAGCATGAGCAGGGTGAGGGGCAGAGAGAGAGGGAGACACAAAATCCGAAGCAGGCTCTAGGCTCCGAGCTGTCAGCACAGAGCCTGATGCAGGGCTTGAACCCACAAACCACGAGATCATGACCTGAGCTGAAGTTGGCCACTTAACCAACTGAGCCACCCAGCCGCCCCATGTCTTCACAATTTTTAAGTGTACAGGTTAAGTACCTTCTTGTTATGAAGCCATCACCACCGTCATCCACAGAACTCTTGACATCTTGCAAAGCTGAACTCTGTAGCCATTAAACAGTAATGCCCCATCCTCCTTCCAGCCCCTGACAAAAACCATTCTTCTGTCTCTCTGTGGACTTGACTACTCCAGTTACCTCAGAAGTGGAATCCTACACTAAATTTGTCTTTTGTGTCTGACTTATTCCACTTAGTATAAGGTCTTCAAGGTTCATCCATGTTGGAGCATATGTCAGAATCTCCTTCCTTTCTAAGGCTGATTAGTAATCCATCGTATGTATCCACCACATCTTGTTTATTCATTCTTCCGTTGAATACACGTGGGTTGCTTCCACATTTTGGCTGTTGCGAACATAATGTTGCTATATAATGGTGTACAAACACCTTTTCAAGTCCTTGCTTTCAATTCCTTTATGTACCCAGAGATGGAATTGCTGAATCATAGGGTAGTTCTATTCTTAAGTTTTAAAAATATTTATTTATTTATTTTTGAACGAGAAAGAGAGTGCACACAAGTGGGGGAGGGGTAGAGACAGTGGGAGACACAGAATCCAAGGCAGGCTTCAGGCTCCAAGCTGTGAGCACAGAGCCCGACTCGGGGCTTGAGCCCACAAACCATGAGATCATGGCCTGAGCCGAAGCTGGAAGCTCAGCCAAGCGCCTGGGCCACCCAGGTGCCCCTTAATTTTTTGAGGAAGTGCTATGCTGTTTTTCACAGTGGCTGCACCATTCCTGCCAGCAGTGCACAAGGGTTCCAAGTTTTCCACATCCTGGCCAATACTTGTTGTTTTCTGCTTTTTGGATAGAAGCCACCTGAAAGGGTGTGAGGTGGTATTTCATTGTACTTTCGATTTGCATTTCCCTAATAATTACTGATGTTGAACATCTTTTCATGTGCTTATTGGCCATATTTGGAGAAATGTCTATTCAAGTCCTTTGCTTATTTTTGAATTGGGTTCTTTGTTTTTTGTTATTGAGTTTCCATCCTTATTTTAATGATAAGAAAATCAAGGCTCTGAGAAATCAGGTAACTGGTCAAAGATGGCACCACACGGGTAGTGGTAGAGCTGGATTTAGGACCCCAGTCAGTCTACATAAAGTTCCCTCTCTTTCCGCTTCCCACTGTGTGCTGCCTTAGAAGTGACTGCTTGTATCCAATGATTGGTTGGACAGGGGAAGAGGAGCAAGTCAAATCAATAAGGATTTGCTGAAGTACCTACTGTGGACCTAGTTGTGCCTACATTCCATGGGGAGGTCAAGAAAGCATATCCATAGCCATGTCCTTCAGTGGCTTCCAGTTTCACTGGGGAGAGCAGAGCCAGATTCATAAGTGAACCCGAGAACAATACAAAAGTTATGTTAAGGTCCATAGTGGTCTGAGTGGGCAAGCAGTAGGCTCGATGGGGGTTCCTGGGGAGAGGGTGATGTCTGCAGGGGGCCCCCAAAGACTGATGCCCTGCCTGGTGGGAGGGGCTGGCTTTGATGGGTGTGTGTTCTGGGAGGAGAGAGATGGCCAGGGAGGCTGCAGAGAGACCCGCTTCTTGAGGACAGTGACTACATGGAACATGAGTTTGGAGGGCAATGAGAGAAAAGGATGGGAAAGGACAAATAATCATGATCACACAAGAGCTAGGAGGGCTAGGGAAGCAGCTTGTCCTTGATTCTGAAAGGGGCTTTTACCAAGCAGAGGCACTGACCCACTGCCCCCAGCTGTACCCATTTCCATGTGCTCACTGGGATGCGGAAACAGGTGCCCAGATCAGCGGATCGCCAACGAACAGAAGCTCTGTGGGTCTGAGCTTGGGCTGCCGCTGCTGGAGCCTGGGGATCCAGCTGGTGTGTGTGGCCAGCCCACCCCTGCCCGCCTCTTCCAGCTCACCTCAGGGTGGGCTCAGAATCTATTTATTTCGTTGTCTCTCTCTAGAACTGGTGTCTGCTCATCATCCCAAGAAATGGGCCTCTAAGCAGTGCTTTTGCTCAAGGCCACATACTTCTTTGGCCCCCGGCAGCCTTGTCGAGGACCTTTCTTGTGCAGCTCTTTCCATGACCCATGGAGCTAGGGGTTAGCGAGAGGCCGCCGATATTGTAGGGTCAAGAATCCTTGAGTAACAGCAGTGAAGGCACAGGGAACTCTTCAGGATGGGAATGACACTTGTGTCTCCTGGGCCCAGCACAGGGCAAGGCATGCAATTGGAACTCAGTACATGTGATTCGAATGAATAAAGCTGACTCAGTGGTGGAGTAGTCTTGGGAAGGGACTGAGGGCACATTTCCATAAAGAGTGTGCCCATCAAAATCTATTTTGTTAGCAGACATTTTCTTCTTCCTCGTCTTCATTCACATAATCTCAGTGTCATTTGGTAACCTGGTCTCACAGGGTTGGGGTGACTCTCCATGTCTGGCTGGATTTCTCAGCCTCCCCCTTTCACAAAGGGCACAAAGAGATGGCCCTCTCGTGTGGCTGTGCTGTATTTCTTACACTGTGGTCTTCGGACAACTGCAAAGTTGTCTAGAGCTCTGTAAATGCAGGGTCCTGCCCTCCTCAGTCAACCGGGTTGGATTCTCTAGGGGTAGACTTCAAGAAACTTTTGTGTTTTGGATCCTCTCTTCTTAGGTAAGTCTTATGTATGCTGAAGCTTGGGAGCTACTGCCCTAGGAGACCAACATTATTGCAAGATTATTGAACATTGGAACTTGTGGCAATATGGAGAATACACGTAACTCCTAGTTATGAGTTTGACTGAACACCAGCTTTTATGGGGTATGATGTCACCAAATCGAAATCTTGTGTGAGCTGCCTGGTACCTACACAGTTCAGGTGTTAGAAGGTCCCCCCCCCCCCCCCCAGGCCTCTGTGGCTGCAGCCTCTGCGACTTCTCAGGCTGCTTTTCCTACATAGCGCAGCATCTCTCAGCAGGGGCCTTCTCGTACCTCGGTCAGTGTGCAGGGCCCTTGGTAAACAGTGCAGCATCTGGGGCCTGCCTCAGAATGACTGAATTACGATCTCTGGGGGTGGGGTCCTTAGATCTGCATTTTAAGCAAGATCCCTGATGATTCTTCTGCTCAGTAAAGTTCAAGAACAACAGCCTTCACCCTTCTGCCCGAGACCTCAAAGATACCATGGGGGTTCTGGAGGCTCCTGCTGTTCTTGAGATATGGAAGGGACTGCGGGAATAGTCTTGTCCAACCACACACTTTTCAAGATTAGGAACAATTCATTTCCTGATCTCTCCCACTCTGGATCTGTGATTCTTTGCCCACGTCCTCAGCACAGGAAGACTCACAAAGGAAACCATCGGGTATGGAGCTTCCCCTGTGTGCCATGCACTTTGCTAAGTACTTTGCTCCTGTCACTCGTTTAATGTCTCTACAGAACATGAAAGGCTCTTAGCCAATATCTCCCTGCCCCTTTGGATCAGGACGTGCTTCACTTGGGTGCTAGTGTCCTGGCCATTCCTGTTCTTTCTCCCTTCTCTCAGCTGCAGCTGCCTCACCCCTCTGCCTTCTGTTAAATAGGGCTTGGGTGAAATTCCTTCCATCTGAATGTTTGAAGGGTCGTTATCAACTTTTGTTCCAGGGACTTGGCTCCCCTCCCTGCCAAACTTCTTAAGCTCTTTAAAAATTATTTTGAACATGGGGTGCCTGTGTGGCTCAGTCGGTTAAGCATCTGACTTCAGGTCATGATCTCACAGTTCGTATATTCGAGCCCCACATCGGGCTCTCTGCTGTCAGCAGGGAGCCTGCTTGGGATCCTCTGTCTCCTTCTCTCTGTGCCCCTCTCCTTCTCACGCGCTCTCTCTCTCTCAAAAATAATAAATAAACATTAAAAAAATCTAAAACTTACTTTCAACAGAACGGTTTTGATGCTGCATTTCCTCACCTCAGGCTTTTGTGGTTTGTAAATAATGAATCAGACCAGGGTCGATATCTTATAGCAAGTGATTTAAGATTCCTACCAGATGATCTGGTGGAAGAGGTTCCCAGGTGCATTTCTTAATTATTCACAAGATGTATAAAGTTATAAATCATTCACGAGATGATAATAAATGTTGTGAATATTTCTGATGAGGTTTCTTACATTGTCTGGAATCCGCATTCAGGCCTTGCACTTTCCAAAGGTCCCCGAGCAGACATACCTTGTCTAAGTCATTGTGCATCATCTTGGTGTGGTGGCTCTGAACGGGGTTTCCTCTGCCCACCCACCAGGGGCTGATTGGCTAAGTCTAGAAACATTTAGGTTGCAACTGGCAGGAGGTCTGCTCCTGGCATCCGGTGGGTGGGGGTGGGTGGAGGTGGGTGGGAGTGGGGGCCGCTAGGCCTCCTGCAGCGTGCAGGCCAGTTCCCATGAGGAAGACTTCGCTGGCCCCAGTGTGAGTAGTGGCAAGGTTGAGGGGCCCTCTCTCAGTACTCTGGCCACTGCTGTGGCCATCAAAACGTGCTTTAGAGGGCACCTGGGTGGCTCAGGAAGTTAAGCTTCTGATTTTGGCTCAGATCATGATCTCCCAGTTGGTGGGTTCTAGCCCCATGTTGGGGCTCTCTGCTGTTAGTGAGAAGCCTGCTTGGGATCCTGTCTCCCTCTCTCTCTCTCTGCCTCTCCCTGGCTCTCATGCGCACATGCCCTGTCTCTCTCTCAAAAATAAACAAACATTGAAAAAAAACTATATAAAGAAAACCTGCTTTAGAAATACCATTCACCCGTCCGGAAGTACCTGCAGAGCTTCAACTGTGAGCCCGGTCCCGGGCTGGGAGTTGGGGATACAGGGATGGCAAACACTGGCGTTTAATAAAGGCAGACACAGTAGAGCGGGATGATGAAAAAGAAAACCAAGCAGCGCCCTGATGCAGACGTGGCGAGCTGCTTGGGGCATTAGAGGAGGCCGTAACCTAGCCAGGAAGGCCAGGAAGGCATCCCTAAGGAAGTGGCACTTGAATGGAATCCTCCAGCAGAAGCAAGAGATTGATGGGTGGCTGTAGGGTGTGTGTGTGGGTGGGTGCCCCAGGAAGGGGGAACAGCACATGCAAAGACGGGAGGGCGGGGCCTGTTTGGGGGCTGCAAGGCTGTTGCTGTGGTTGGAATGGGGAGCACTGGGGGTGGGGCGTTGCTGCACCCAGAACTCCCCTTTTCAGAAGCTTTGTTCCTTAGGCCTGGCTTTTAGCATTTCAAGAGATTTTTATGGATGTTATGAAACCAACTGGACACCATGGGAAAACAGCTCAAACAGCTTCCACTCAGCTCTCCAGTGGCTTATTACGAGAAAAGTCTTCTCCCTTTGCAGTAGTTCATGGACGCCTCCCAGATGCTACCCCTTCAACAGGAACAAGCGCATCATAAGACAAGAAGACAGAGGAACATGATCGGACGTGTGGAGCTGGGCTGGCACTCACCCTTCTCTCAGAGACTCTTGTCCTCTGAGGTCTCTTTCTAGGCCCTCTTAATGAGCTGTTAGCAGCTTGCACCTGAGCTGCCTCTCCCAGGGCTGGGGTCTGCCCTCCCTCATGCTTGGAATCAATGGTGGAAATGGATGTAAAATCGACATTAGGATGAAAAACAGTATGGTGGTCCCACAAAAGCTTAAATAGAGGGGCGCCTGGGTGGCTCAGTTGGGTTGTCTGACTTTTGATTTCGGCTCAGGTCATGATCTCACAGTTCATGAGTTCAAGCCCTGTGTTAGGTTCTGTGCTGACAGCATGGAGCCTGCTTGGAATTCCCTCTGTCCCTCTCGCTCTGCCCTTCCCCTGTTTGCTCTCTCTTTCTCTCAAAATAAATAAATAAACTTAAAAAAAAGATTAAATGGAATTACTGTAGGATCCAGCATTTCTGCTCCTGGGTACACACCCAAAAGAATTGAAAACAGGAACTCAGGCAGATGTCCGTCCACCCATGTGCATAGCCAAAACAAGTCAAGTCAAGCGTTCATCAGTGGATGAGTGGATACATGAAATGTGGTACATCCATACAATAGAATTGTATTCAGCCTTAAAAAGGAAGGAAATTCTGACCCTACAGAATTGTTACAACTGGATGAACATGAGGGCATTGTGTTAAGTGAAATAAGCCAGACACAAAAGGACAAATACTGTATGATTCCACTTATATGAGGTACCTAGAGTCGTTAAATTCATAGAAAGTGGAATGGTGGTTGCCAGGAGCTGGGGGGAGGGAGGAATGGGGAGTTACTGCAACGACCCTTGCAGACGCATCCAGCCTGAGGTGCCCGGGTCATTGGCTGTGGGAGCCAGTAGGGTATGGATTTGGCACCCAGGAGAAAGGACCTGGCCAGAGACATGGTTTTGGGAGACATGGAAGCACAGATAATAGCTGGAGCAGTAAGGAATGAGGAAGCCATTCATTTATCCATTCAGTAAGAATTTGCTGAGCCCCAACTCGGAGTTGAACACATGCTGGGCGCAGCAGGGTGCAAACTTTCACTTCGTTTGTGCCCGCATGAGATTTGTTGAGTGCCTTGTACGGACCAGGCGCCTCACTGGGAATAACAATGGAGGAAGGCTCAGCCCGCAGCAGGCCCTGCAAACACAATTTGCTTCAAGAAGACCATCAACTTGGGGGTGCTTGGGTGGCTCAGTCAATTGGGTGTCCGACTTTGACTCGGGTCCTGATCTCACAGTCTGTGGGTTCCAGCCCCACATCAGGCTCTGTGTTGGCGGCTCGGAGCTTGGAGCCTGCTTCAGATTCTGTGTCTCCCTCTCTCTCTGCCCCTCCCCCACTCACGCTCTGTCTCTCTCTCAAACGAAAATAAACATTAAAATTTTTTTTTTTAAAAAAAGACCATCAACTTGACACAGTTGCTTAAAGTCCTTCCTGAGACTTGCTCAGACAAGGTAAGCCTGGGCTACTTGCAGAGTCAACAAAGCCCTTGAAAATGTGGGGTATATGGCAACTCCTTTAGTGGCTCCTTCACAATATACGATATTTTTCCTACAAAAGAGCAAAATTCTACGGGGCTCTTGGCCAAGTTTGTAATGTTTTAATCTACGGGAGTGAAATCTGCTAACCCTTCCAAGCATGGTGGCGTTCAGTTGCCTCGTGAGTTGGGCCTTTTTGCCAAGACTAAAATGGAAAGTTTGCTGCAGCTAACGCTAACTCAGCCGTCCGTGCACATGAAGCCGTGCTGGATGCATCAGGCTGTCTGTGCCCATCGGTCTCAAACTTGGGAAGTCTTTGGGAGGCCAGAGGATCTTAGGAATACAGATCACGATTGCAGCCCCTCATGCTCGGAGACCTCAGGGTTGGCCACAGTTGGGTTGGCAGCTGTGGGACGATATTCTGGGTCCCTGAGGGGCCAAGCCTTCCAAAAGAGCTTGTGGATGAGGGAGGATTCTCTCCCTGTCTTCCTGTTACCGCGCTGATTCACACTCCACGCAGGAGATGCACCTTTCCTGGCAGGAGAAGCCGAGCTGCTGCAGCTGTGGAATGTTCACACAGAAACACTTTCTAAAACTCCAGGTATTGGGTTGGTGTGCACGTGGCTGGGCTCAGGGGAGCTGTGGGGCCCTGGAAGAAGGCGGAGAGATGGAGCACAGGTTGCCAGACCTGGACTGTTCTGCACACACTTCTCAACCCATGTGCTCCCTGACCTACCATAGTTATGCTGATGAGGTGGTCTGAGGGATCAGTTTCCCCTTTTGCTTCACCTTCTCTGTGCTAATCTCTCTTCAGGGCTCTGTGTTGCTTAAATTCTCCTGTTTATGTTATTTATGATGTGATAACTGTGGCAGAAACAGTTGCGGTTTGCTGTTGCTTACAATGCAGGCCGAGCGTGGTTACCAGGCGGTAAATCCTGTGCTCTCATGTGGGGCGATCTCACATGCAGCTGGGAGATATGAGTGGAGGAGGGCTGTGGAGGCTTAGGCAGGTTCCTTCAGAGCCACTGGAGCTAGCCGGCTCCAATAGATCTCCCTGCACAGACACTCGCAGCTGTCCTCTGCTGGAGAGACTGTCCACGGCCCCATATGGCCACTGACAAGTGTCCCAGGCATTTAAATAAGGAAACCCTAGTATAGGTTTTTCCATACATAATCCAATAGGAGAAATAATGTTCCATCTGGCTTCTGGAGGAAATGGTATCCTTACATTTAAAAGAAGCACTTAACACAAAGCCAACTCATTCTTTGTACCTAACGTTATTGTAATAAGAACCAAATACAACTGACTTTTAGAGCTTCTTCAGTCCCAGGACTCATAGGAACAGCCTGAAAGAAAGATTATTTGCTATTCCTGGAGGTAGGAGGCCTCAGCTCTGGGCCCCAGTTCACTTTTTACAACTTGTACGACATTTGTAAGGTGCCTTTCTGGACCTCCATTGCTTTATCTGCAAAATGGGCTAATAATACTTCATTGACAAAGGTGATGTTCAGAATAGTTATCAACTAGTCTAGCCAGGGCCTTAACCCCCAAAAGCTAAGATTCTGTGAATATTATCAAAAGCAACCACTGTTAATGTCCATTTTATATTAATATGCATAATAAAATGCATGTATTAATATGTATTAATAAAACAAATTACCAAGCAGTATATATTGTATCATGTCATTTTGATCAGAAAATAAATATTTACACACCAAAAATGCCTGGCAGGACAGTAACCAAGTTGTACATAGTTTTGAAATTACCTTTAGCTGGTGAGATTGTGATGATTTTTCTAAGAAGCCTTGCTAATAGAGTAAAATACGAGCTTCCTTTAAGATTTAGCAAGGAGGGGCACCTGGGTGGCTCAGTCGGTTGAGTGTCCAACTTCGGCTCAGGTCATGATCTCGCAGTTCATGAGTTTGAGCCCTACGTCGGGCTCTGTGCTGACAGCTCAGAGCCTGGAGCCTGCTTCGGATTCTGTGTGTCTCCCTCTCTTTCTGTGCCTCCCCTGCTCATGTTCTGTCTCTCTGCCCCTCCCGCACTTGTGCTCTGTCTCTCTCACTCCCAAAAATAAATAAACATTAAAAAAAAAAAAAGATTTAGCAAGGAAAGCAGTAACCCTGGAAGAGGCTAGAAGCCTTATATCCCTCCAGCCCTTCTAAATGCCAGTTCTGGAGCGTCTCCTCTGCATGGCTATGTGTCCAGAGGGCTTGGGTTGGCTCTGCATTCCTTTGTGCCATAGCGTCTGGCATAGGCTTGGCTGTCTCCAACAGACTCATGGTAGACCATGAACATGGAGTCCTGGAGACCAGAAAAGAAAAGCGCTGAATTAACAGCTGAGTTAGCAGCAGAATGGGGACTCCCAACCAGGCTTCTGCTATGGCAGCGCTCTCAACTGATATTACCAAAGTGCGTTCCGTGGTGTTCTACCAAAAAACAAAACAGTTCCATGCTCAAACAGGTTTGGCATTTCTTTACTACAGGGCTTGGTGCCTTTACTCTGTGCATTGCAAATGTACAATAGGGTTTATATTCCGCAGTGCCCCAAACACTTTGACCATGGAACCCTTTAATAGTGGAGCATGTTGTAGTACTAGTTTCCACGGAATATGCTTTGGGGATTGCTACTTTCTAGGATTATGGGAATGGCTCTGTCAAACTCTGCATTCTGTAAAACATGATCGTCAGTTACTGCCTCACTGGAAGGAGAGCTTTATCCAGTGCACATCATTGTCGTGCTTCTTGAGAACTAATTCCAGCCGAGGGTTGGTATCTGTCAGTCTGTCTCTTCCAGGAATACGTAGTAGCCCAGACAACCCTCTTCCTTGGCCGTGCCCAAGACCCTAGCTCCTGCTGTTGTTTCCACTAAGCCGT